>NC_032021.1:6566647-6567336 GCF_001865875.1 Lupinus angustifolius
GATTTTGTATTCTGTAAAATCTGCTTTTTAACTAATGCATTATCATGTTATATGAGACTCTTATTAGAGTTGTAGAGTAAGGTCTTCATTGTTAAATTTGAGCATTGTAATTGCTTTAGATTACTCTATGTTTTTGTTGTAAAAAGTGTTGTAACTTTGGGAATCTCAAGGTGTCTTACCACCAACGAGATTGTGTTGTATCTTCATTAGCTTAGAGTTCTTGAATGAAAGACTAGGTTCTTGGCTGGGGCTACACCGCAAGAAAGGTTTTCTTAGGCGGTAGGAAGGGAGTCAAACCAAGGAATAAGGTTCTTTAGTTTCAAGTGAATGTCTAAGTGTTGTAATTGGAAGAATTGCTTGTAAAACGTTATTTCAATTGTAGTGAAGAAAAATCTCCCAGATCAAAGAGGCCTGGATGAAGTTTGCAAGTGGACACACAAATGAACCAGGATAAAAATCTTGTTGCAGGCTTTTTCTTTCCCTCTCTCTCTTTATTGCTTTAATCGATTACTTTGTATAGTTGTTTTAATTGTAATATTCTGTTTCTATACTATACTATTGTAACTCTGATATATTTGTTAGCTTTGTATATGTGTTTCAATCTCGGTTGATTGTCGTGCAAGGAACCGAATCTGTTTGTGTAATCTGAGCTATTTTAATAGATTAAATTGATTGCATTAATCAATAAT
>NC_032021.1:6567436-6569368 GCF_001865875.1 Lupinus angustifolius
GCGCGCTAGATTAAATGCACTGACCCACGAGTATGAGTTATTTCGTATGTTACCTAGTGAATCAATCACTTATATGCAAAAGCGATTTACTCATATCGTGAATCATTTAGTTGCTCTAGATAAATCTTTTGCCAGAGGTGAATTAACTAATAAAGTTTTACGTTGTCTTGATAGGAAATGACAACCGAAAGTGACTACAATTGTGGAATCCAAAGATTTGGACTCTATGCCTCTAGCTAAATTATTTGGAAAGCTTCAAGAGCATGAAATGGAATTGGGTCGCTTGACGATGCTTGAGGATTCAGACCGGAAGAAGAAGAGCATCACTTTGAAGGCTACGACCTCCAAAACAAAAGAAGATAAAGATGATGATGAATCTGACTTTGATCTGGATGATGAAACAATGGGTCTCTAGTTTGAAAATTCAGTAAATTCATAAAAAGAAAAGGAGGATTCAAAAAGTTTCAGAAGAAAGAAGCGAAGGAATCAACAAACAAAGGCAAGAACACCAAAGATCGCTTCACTTGCCACGAGTGCGGAAAAGTAGGACACATGCGATTTCAGTGTCCAACCTATCTGAAAAAGGTTGATTCAGAAAAGAGCACTCCCAAGGAATTCAAGTCTAAGAAAGCCTACATCGTATGGGATGTACCTGAGGAGGAAACGACATCAAGCACCTCAAGTGAGGAGGAGTCAGCAAAGCTATGTTTAATGGCTAGATCTGACAACGATGGGAATTCAAGCACACATGAGGATAATCACGAGGTATATTTTGACACCTCATCCACTTCTGATGATTCACCTCCTTATGATGTATTATATGAGGCTTATGTCGAGTTACATGAGGAACTAAAGAAATAGGCTAGGATAAACGTTCATAGAAAAAGGGTAATCCTCATAAATGAACAAAAAATAAGTTAACTACAAAAACAATTACATGAATTAAAATTAGAAAATAAAACATTAGACCTCATCTATTCTTGTAGCACATGTAACTGCTCTGAAAATAATTTATGTCAAAAACCTGTCTGTGAGACTTGCGAGACTTTGCAAGAAGAAAATTTTAAACTTAAAGAAAAACTCACACGTCTCACAAACAGTCAACAACAATTAGACACTATGCTAAGTCAAACAAGAAACGTTGGTGATCATACAGGACTAGGTTATACTCGCCCTACTAGGAACAAAAGACCATATAGAAAACCTGTAGCTCGTCCTAAAAATAAATATCACAAGCACACACCTACATGTTTTTACTGCAATACATATGGTCACACTTCATATTCAGGTTACATAAGAAAGTATGGTATACCTAGTGGCATTTATATGTGGATAAAGAAGGGAGATAACTCCCTGATTACTAACAGAAAAGGACCCAATATCAATTGGGTACCTGAGAAAAGCAAGTGATCTTTTTGCAGGTATGTCTTCAAACACAAGGGCAGAAATGGTACCTAGACAGCGAGTGTTCGAGACATATGACAGGTGACAGATCAAACTTCCTGGATCTTTCACTCAAAAACAAAGGATACGTCACGTACGGAGACAACAACAAGGAAAGATCCTTGGCACCAGAACAGTTGGTAACTCATCTCAGACTCTTATTGAAAATGTTCTTTATGTTGAAGGATTAGATCATGATCTCTTGAGCATAAGCCAACTCTGTGACAAAGGTAACCGTGTATCTTTCGGTTCTGATTGTTGTATTATTCGTGACATTTTAACTGATAACGTTAAATTTATTGGTCACCGTATAAATAATATTTACATAGTTAATTTGGATGATGTCACTACATTATTTTCAAAATGCTTTATTTCTAAAGAAGATGACATCTGGCTTTGGCATAGACGCGTTGTCAAGAGATTTTTGACACTTATCAAAAGTGTAAACAAACCTAAAACTCTTTTAAAAAGAAAAATGTGATCTCCACT
>NC_032021.1:6569468-6569862 GCF_001865875.1 Lupinus angustifolius
AATCTTTTAAAAATCTTGCCAAGCAAATCCAAAACCAACTTAACCTGAAAATAATATATATACATAGTTATCACGGGGGAGAATTTGAGAACTTTCAGTTGGATAAATTCTGTGATAAGCATGGCATTTTACATCAATTCTCTACTCCTCGCACTCCACAACAAAATGGAGTTGTTGAGAGGAAGAATCATGTTTTAGAAGAATTAGCCAAAACCATGCTTAATGAAAGTAATATCCCCAAATTCTTCTGAGCAGATGCAATGCATACTGCATGCTATGTTATAAATCGAGTACTTCTAAGGCCTAATATAAACAAAAATCTTTATGAACTTTTGATGAATCAGGCTTTCGGATGCAAATGTTTTATATTAAATAATGGAAAGCGGGCTTTAGG
>NC_032021.1:6569962-6570473 GCF_001865875.1 Lupinus angustifolius
GCCGATGAAGGAATATTTTTGGGGTACTCGATGCATAGCAAAGCCTTTAGAGTCTTCAATAAATATTTAATGCAAGTAGAAGAGTCTATCTATGTACAATTTGACGAATCTTCTCCAAAAGAGAAGAGAAAGGTCGTGTCTGATGATGTTGCAGGTGCTTTAGAGGAAGCATACTCAAAAGACATTGATAATGAGAAAGCAACCAATGAAGAAGGTCAAACCAGATCTCCAGAGCATTCAGATATGCCAGCTGTGTGGAAAACCAAGAAAACTCACCCAATCGACAAAGTAATAGGTGACGTATCTACGGGAGTGGTAACCCGTATTTCCTTACGAAATTTTTGTAACTTTGTAGCTTTTGTATCTCAGATTGAGCCTAAGACCATTGATGAGACCATTGAGGATGTACACTAGGGTATAGCTATGCAAGAATAGCAAAACCAGTTCGAACGTAACAATGTTTGGGACTTGGTCCCTAAACCTAAAGATCATCCCGTGATTGGTACCAGAT
>NC_032021.1:6570573-6571134 GCF_001865875.1 Lupinus angustifolius
AAAAAGGTTCGAAAGAGGCTTGGTTGACACAACGCTTTTTATTTGTAAATCAGAAAATCATGTATTACTTGTACAAATCTATGTTGATGACATAATATTTGGATCTACTAATGATATTCTCTATAGAGAGTTTTCTGAGATGATGCAAGGAGAGTTCGAAATGTCTATGATGGGAGAACCCACATTCTTTCTGGGGCTTCAAATAAAGCAGCTAGAAAGTGGGATATTCATTCATCAGGCGAAATATTGCAAAGGGCTACTTAAGAAATTTTATATGGATAAATGTAAGGAAGCCTCCACTCCTGTGGCATCTGCATGGTACCTAAATAAGGACGAAAAAGGAAAAGCAATAGAGGTAACAAAATATCGTGGTATAATTGGGTCATTATTTTACTTAATTGCAAGCCGACCTGATATCATGTTTAGTGTATGCATGTGCGCGAGATTTTAGTCTTTACCTAAGGAATCACATTATGTAACTGTGAAAAGAATCATGAGATATTTAAAAGGAACAACTAACATGGGATTATGGTATCCTCGGGATGCCTCACTATCCTTGGT
>NC_032021.1:6571234-6579253 GCF_001865875.1 Lupinus angustifolius
AAGTGCATTAAGCTAGATAAACCTCATCCCTAACTCTCTCAAACCCCCTAGAAATCTCCAATTTCATCCATATTCCACTTCATTCCCTTTTCCCCCAAATCAAAACCCTAGGTTAGGTTTGCCTTAATCCTTCACTGTTTGGTCCAACATCAATTCGGATTCTGCATTAAAATGGAGCAAGTTCGTGCAAAAAGGTTCAAAACTCTTGCCAATCGTGGAAGAAGACAGGAAGCTGGCTCATCCTCCACTCGGGACCGCGGTGACCCTTTTTACTCGCTCATTTTGAAAGAGACCTGTTTGGCAAAGTTCCAAGGACGCAAACCCACTTATGTAAGGTATGTCGATCTAACCTGGATGGCTAAACAAAATTTCAGTTTTCCGCATGATATGGAGGCTCAGGGAGCCATTAAATTTCTGGAATTAAAGGGACAAGTTTACCCTGCTCTAGTTAGGGAATTTTATGCAAATTTCAGATATAAGGATGGTAAATACTGGTCTATGATTTTTGGTAAATTGTTTGCGATTAGTGATGAACTGTTTATGAATGTCGGTGGGTTATCATCTTCGGGTTATGGAATAGGAGACTGCTCATGGGTTAAGGATAATTTTGATCCTACTGAGGTGTATAAGTCATTTCTTAGAGGACCTCATTGTATATTCAGGATCAACTGACCAAGGTTGGGTCTCTATCTGTTGAGAACAGGTTACTGCATTATATCATTGCTTACATTCTGGTGCAGAGGAACACAAATCATGCACATCCTAATGTGAATGATTTGCGTTTCATGTACGCTGTTAAGAATAATGTGATGATTAACTGGCCTGAGGAATAATGAAGATTATGAACAGTATTTCTCTGTCTCAGTCAAAGCTGCTTCTCTATAGTATCTTCATTTCACGGATTGTGGATTATTTGCATATTGATTTTTTTGACACCATTATTGTTTAGTATACTGATAAGGATCATCTGGTTGGTGAGAGTCTGATTCACAAAATGGGTATATACAAGTACAACACTACTTGGCAATACTAGGAGGACTACACTACTTTTGATCTAGAGTTGTCCAGTGATGATGATCAGAGTGGCATGGGTGATCAGAATGCTACAAATCAGGGGTAGTCCTCTAGGACAGCATCACAGGATTCTGTGTTTGGTGTGGCTCAGATGGAGGCTATGGAACAAAGGCTCAACAACCGCATGGATCTTCACTTTCAAGGGTTGAAGGACTCATACTTTGCTGGTGTGGAAGTATGAAGAGCGTCAAACTGCTTATTTAGACAACCAATATCAATCTGTGAGGAATCTGATTCAATCAACAACCAAAGCTCAGAATGCATTCATTCGATCTACCGCTGAAGCTAAGAATGCACTGTTTTGTTCTGAATTTCAGAAGTTGTCTATGCTAATCAGGGGTGACCATAATATTGCTATTCCTGATGGTGAGATTGATCTTCCTCCACCTCAACCATAGTTTAGAAGACTTTAGACCTAGGATATCTTACCCTTAGGTTTATTTCTTCTTTATTACACTTTATGGAGTCAGTTGTTGTTACTGTTTCAAGACTTATTTGTGCATTTTTCTGTCTTTGTTTGACATTTTATGGTTTGTATGGTTGTTGGATATTTTTACTCTTTATTCTATGTTCTTATTTTTGTGTTTAATTATGTCAAAATAGCTTATTTGGTTATGTGAATGGTTCTTGATCATATGAGATTTTATGGTCCATAAATTAAGCTGGTTATTGCACTACATTGCTTATTATGCTGATTGGTAGTTGATATGGTAAATCTTGTATGTCGTTCTCTTTACCTATTAGTTATTTTATTGTCTAAACAAGCGCATTTGTTCAAGCCACCGAAAATAAAACAGGTTAATAGTTAAATCCCAAATTAATTCATTAACGTCGTTTTATGTTTAACTACATATCTCTGCCTACTCTTGACCTGGGTTATCTTGTTGATAATGTCAAAAGGGAGAGAAAGATTGTTTTGTTGTTGTTTGATTGTGCAGGTTGATCGTAATAACTGCTTCCAAATTATTAGCGCATCATATCAATCAGTGCCAATACAATCTTCAAGCTAATTCATCAAACAATTGGTGTAGTGTTTAGTCATCATCAAAAAGGGGGAGATTGAAAGTGCGCATGTCAAGAGGAGCACTTTGGAAAGCTTTCTCACATATATGTTTTGGTTTTGATGAGGACAACTTGTGTTTATAAGAGCTTCAAGATCATCAACAAATCAACGTGCTTAAGTCTCAAGATTGGTATTAGACTTAGACTAGTGATTAGTTTAGGTTGAGTCTAAGGCTTAGGTAAACTCAATACATGTCTCATATGCATAAAACTTTAAATCATTTTAGTTTTGAGATATGTCATTTAAAATATGTTCATGCATCACATAAATACATGTAATCTATGCATCCTAGGCATAAACTTAGTGTTGAACATGTATAAATTAAGTGCATAACGTATTTGAGTTTTGCAATTTGAAAATACACTTGGAAATATGCAGTTAATCGATCAAGGCATGTTTTAATCGATTAACATAAGTTTTTGAAAAGCTGTTGAAACAGAAAACTTGGAAAAACAGAATCAGTTACAATTTTGTAACACGTTAATCGATTAACCAAGGATTTAATCGATTAACTGGGCTGCAGAATTGATACTTTATAAACTGTGTTTTCAGAACTTGCATGTTAGATTTTAAGAGAGTTAGAGCATATTTCATGTTAATTGTTGCATCTATATGACATTGCATTTGTGAGATTAGAAAAAAGAGAATTCTATGCTTTAGGATTGAGAGGCATTTCATGTTTAATTTCTCATTATTTCATGTCACATGTTCATGCATTCATTGATGTTTTTGTGAAGATTTCATATTCTGTAAAATCTGTTTTTAACTAATGCATTATCATGTTATATGAGACTTGTGTTAGAGTTGTAGAGTAAGGTCTTCATTGTTAAATTTGAGCATTGCAATTGCTTTAGATTACTCTATGTTTTTGTTGTAAAAACTGTTGTAACTTTGGGAATCTCAAGGTGTCTTACCACCAATGAGATTGTGTTGTATCCTCATTAGCTTAGAGTTCTTGATAGAAATAATAGGTTCTTGGCTGGGGCTACACCCCAAGAAAGGTTTTCTTGGGCGGTAGGAAGGGAGTCAAACCAAGGGATAAGGTTCTTTAATTTCAAGGAAGAGTCTAAGTGTTGTAATTGTAAGAATTGTTTGTAAATCAGATTAGCTGGGAGGCCTGGATGTAGTTTGCAAGTGGACACGCAAACGAACTGGGATAAAAATCTTGTTGCAGAATTTTTCTTTCCCTCTCTCTCTCTCTCTTTATTGCTTTAATCGATTACTTTGTATAGTTGTTTTAATTGTAATATTCTGTTTCTATACTATACTGTTGTAACTCTGATATATCTGTTAGCTCTGTATATGTGTTTCAATCTCTGTTGATTGTCGTGCAAGAAAGCGAATATGTTTGTGTAATTTGAGCTATTTTCATCGATTAAATTGATTGCGTTAATTGATTATTTCTACTCTGTTAATCGATTAATCTGGGGTTATTTCAGTATTAATTGTTGTTTTCAAAAAGTGGATACTCTGACCGCTACACCTATTCAACCCCCCCTTCTAGGTGTATTTTAGCCACTGATACCTAACAAGAAACACTAGTTTCTTCCACAAAGTAACTAAGATCAGGCATGCCACAAAGTCTATCTCTAGGTTGTAGATTGATGATGTTCTCATAACCAATCAGGATTTTATTGATAATCATGTGATAAGTTTCTATAATGTGTTGTTTGCTTCCTCAAATGATACAAATCCTAATAATCGAATCCAGCCTGTGATCCCTTCCTTGGTCAATGAGGAGGAAAATAACAACCTTACTAGAATTCCATCCAATGAGGAAATCAAAGATATTGTCTTTGCTTTAAATGGGGAGGTGCCATTGGACTAGATGGCTTTGGAGGTTGCCTTTTCCAAGGCTTTTGGGACATCATGGCACTGACGTCTGCAATTTGGTTAGGCAATTTTTCCATCAAATTTGGTTGTTAACCAACATCAATTCAATCAATGTTATCCTGATTCCTAAAAACCCTGGTGCAGAAAGAATTGACGAGTTCAGGCCTATTGCTTTAGCAAATTTTCAACTTAAGATCATAACTAAGGTTTTAGCATATAGGCTCGAATCAATTGCTCCTAGAATTATTTCTACTAAACAAAGAGGCTTCATAAAAGACAGAAAAATCCAAGACTATGTTTGCCTTCATTAGAGGATATTAACTTGCTGGATCACAAGACATTTGGAGGAAACTTGGCTATAAAACTCGACATCGAAAAGGCTTTCGATACTATGATTGGCAATTCCTGTTGGAAACTCTCAAGGCTTTTGGCTTCAATCAGATCTTCATTCATTGGATTGAGGTTATTCTAAAGTCTGAAATGCTATCAATTAATATCAATGGCAGAAGTGTTGGTTTCTTCTAATGCAAAAGAGGGGTAAGGCAAGGGGATCCTCTATCCCCTCTGCTCTTTCGCATAGCCGAAGATGTCTTGAGTAGAGGAATCTCTAAGCTGGTTAGTGATGGAAAACTTAGCACAATTTCTGGTCCTAAAGGTCTTCAAACTCCTAGTCATGTCCTTTATGCAGATGATATTCTTATTTTTTGTAAAGGCAAGAAAACTAAGTTGCTTGAGCTCAAGAAGCTAATTATGGAATATGTTGAGGCATCAGGTCAACATATCAACAACAATAAGTGCAAGTTTTACACTTCTTCTACTAATCCTAGGAGAATTGTCTCTTTATCTTCTTCTTTGGGGTTCTCAGTAGGCTCTCTGCCTGTCAATTATCTGGGAATTCCTCTGTTTATGGGCAGGCCTAAGAAATTTCATCTGCAACCTATAACTGATAGAATTTTGGATAAATTAGCAACTTGGAAAGGCTCCATTTTGTCTATCATGGGCAGAGTTGAGTTGGTCAGGTCCATCATCTAGAGCATGCTAGTCTATAATTTCAAAATTTATAAATGGCCAGGGAAATTGACCAAGTTGGTTGACAAAGGCATGAGAAATTTCATATGGGCTGGTGATGTTGGGACGAGGAAATTGGTAATTATGGCTTGGAAAAACGTTTGTGCTCCTTTGAAGGAAGGAGGTCTTAGGATCAGATCAATCAAGGTGATGAACAATGCTACTTTGTTAAAACTAGTCTGGGATATGAAAGCTTCTAATCAGATCTGGGTTAGTTTCTATAGAGAGAGTTTTAGTACAAATACTACTGCTGCTTCTAGGAAATTCAAGTCTTCTATTTGGCCTGGAATTAAGGACAACTGGTCAGAGGATATTGAGAATTCTCTATGGTTGGTAGGGGATGGCAAAATGATAAATTTATGGACAAATAATTGGCTTGGGCTCACTATGGTTGACTATCTTCAAATCCCTCAGGATTGGCATTCCAAGCTTCAGGCCATGGTGGCAGATATTGTTCTTGACTCAAAGTGGTTCATACCAGGGCCTATGATCAGGGGATGTCCTCATGTAGTCTCCAAGATAACTCAAATCTCAAGAAATAATTGCATTGATAGAATTGTCTAGCAAAACTCTAATGAAGGTGAACTTACTTCCAAGATAGCTTATGATCATGTTAAAAACAATAATCCTTCTATAAATTGGTGTAGCTAAATCTGGTCTTCGGCTATTCCTCCATCAAAATCCTTCATCACATGGAGGCTATTGCTCAGGAAATTGCCAACGGATGAGAGCCTTCAAATGAGGGGTATGATGTTGGCTTCTAAATGCAACCTATGCAATGAATCTCAAGAGGATTATGAGCACCTGTTTTTCCAGTGTAAGTTTGCTATGGCTATTTGGGATTGGATTCAAGTCACATTCTCTATAAATATATAAACAATTCTCAAACCAGATCAAGGAAATACTCACTACATGTGTGGTGCATACAATTGCCACAATATGGTTTTGCAGAAACCAAAAAAGATTCAAGGAATCAAACAATTCTATTTCATGGGCTATTTCTAAAATAAAAAGAGAAACTTCTTTGAAAGGCATATGCTCTAAATCTTCATGTGCTTCTTGCAATGTAGTCAAATGGATCTTGCTGAGAGACTTTAAAACTCCTTTAAATCTCAGCAAGGCCCCTAGAATTTTAGAAGTGGTTTGGGAAATGCCTAAGGAGGGATGGATAAAAGCTAACATGGATGGAACTACTAAAGGATTTCCTGGTTTAGCTGGTGCAGGCGGAATTTTCAGAAATCACCTAGGGACTTGCATAGCCTGCTTTGTTGTTATCATTGAAATTCAGTTCGCCCTTTATGCAGAAGTCTTTGCTGCTATTGAAGCTGTGAATCAGGCCTATAGTAATGGTTGGAGGAATCTGTGGCTCGAGTGTGACTCTACCACAGTTGTGGACATTTTCCATCATAAAGCAAAGGTCCCTTGGAAGATTAGCAATGCTTGGGAAGACTGCAAATCCAAGTTGTCGGTAATGAATTTTCATATTTCTCACATCTTTAGGGCCAGAAATAATTGTGCTGATAATTTAGCTAACTATGTTATAGATTCTAGGAAAAATTCTTCTTGGAACCAAACTCCTTCTTTTATAAAGGAAGAGTACAATTGAAATAGACTAGGCCTCCCTAGTTACAGGTTCATCAATTTGTAATTTTCTTTTTTCGGCTCTTGTATGACTTTTCTTATATATATTAGTTGGGTGTAGTTGCACCTTTGCCTTAAAAAAAAGAGACTTATCGTCCTAAAGGTAGTCTTATACAACTAAGGGCAAGTTGTCCTTGTCCTTGTCCTTGGTTAGCCTGAATGATATGTCATTCATTAATCCACATTGACATTTCATATTTATTAATGAAGGCTATGTTTCTCACAATCAGGTCACTAACCCTAAGGGTTTGCATTATGTATTAATCAAGTATTCTACATTATCCTAATGAGCACATATTTTGTATTAATCATATAATTCATCCATTCATACATGCATTCATGCAATCTATCATTCAAATTTGGTCCAAGAAAAGAACAATCAAAGAGATATTTTTCCAACATTCATCCAAAAAATACATCATTCAAAAATTCATACATACATTAAAAAATCAATCATTCTAGTGTACATCCAATAACAATATACATTATTCAAACATTCATGCAAAAAAAGAAATAATTCAAATATTCATAAAATTCCAAATTATTCAAACTCATCCATTCATTCACCTGTTTATATGTTCAAATAGTAAAAAAACATAAAAACATATGTCATACATGCATTTATAAAACAAAAAACATAAAAATAAATATCAAAAATTACATTCCATACATTATAATTCTATATGTTGCATTTCATACATTATCATGAGTTCACTTCATACATCATAATAAGTGATTTAAAATAAATAAATTAATTCATAAATATCAAACATTACATTTCATACATTATAATTCTATGTTACATTTCGTACAATATCATGCGTTCACTTCATACATCATAATAAGTTATCTAAAATAAATAAATGAATTCATGCATCATCAAATACATTAAAAAAAGGACACATACATTTTTCAATTATCTTCTATGCATCAAAAATTATATCCTCACATCATTCATCCACATCAGGCATGAATAAAAATGATATGTTTTGCATACATTTCATGGTCCAAAAGTACTCATTAGTTGAAGGTCAGATTTGGAAACATTATTTTTGGACTTGACTACATACAATCATGCTTCAGATTGAACTTGTTCATGTAGTCGGATAAAACTCCCATATATTACAATATTTCCTACCCAAACATGACCGACGATTGGTTAAAAAAACTTCTCATTTTGAAGACCCCGAGCGCCCAAGTCAATCTCAATTACCCTTTTGCTCATCCATATCTCTTTCATGAAATAAAGATTTATTTTCGATTGCATATCTTTATAACAAGTGTTGAGGATAGAGCACAATGCGGAAGCACAGAATTGAATCAATTGAGAACAAAAGAGA
>NC_032021.1:6579353-6588362 GCF_001865875.1 Lupinus angustifolius
AAGGAAATTTAGAAGGCCCCCAAAGGTCAGAATGATTATAATCAAGAATACCTTTGGTACGGTGAGTTGCAGTGGGGAATCTAACCTTTTTCTGTTTCCCAAAAACACACTGTTTACAAAAATCCAATTTACCAATGCCATGTTTACCAAGATGACCTTGTTTGCTTAGAAGGTGCATACCTTTTTCACTCATATGGCCCAGGCGCATGTGCCATAATTTGGTAACGTCATTATCATGCATTGAAGAAGATACAGCTGTTGAACCTGTCACAACAGAACCTTGCAAGACATATAAACTACCAATCCGGTTAGCTTTCAATAATACCATAGCACCTTTCAATACCTTTAGAACTCCACCTTCAGCTGAATACCTACACCCGAGAGACTCTAGGGTGCCAAGAGAAATTAAGTTCCGCTTCAAATCTGGAATATAGCGGACATTAGCCAAGGTTCTGACAACACCGTCATGAGCCTTGATCTGAATAGTACCTATTCCTGCAACTTTGCATTGGGTATCATTGCCCATCAAAACAACACCACTGTCAACATGTTCAAAAGTGGTGAATAAGTCCTTATAAGGACACATATGAAAAGTACATCCAGAATCAAGAATC
Organism: Lupinus angustifolius; assembly: GCF_001865875.1. Classification (NCBI taxonomy): domain Eukaryota; kingdom Viridiplantae; phylum Streptophyta; class Magnoliopsida; order Fabales; family Fabaceae; genus Lupinus; species Lupinus angustifolius. Next base: position 6,579,968 of record NC_032021.1, read on the forward strand.
CATTCTGTTTTACTCCTATTATTATAAGAGACAACAGATAAAAGAATATCACCGTCAGAATTGGCTTCAATATTAGCAGCTTCAGAGGATTGTTGAAATTTTCCCTTATCTTGTTTTTCTTGTTTTTTCTTTAAGATAAAACAATCAGGAATGTCATGCCCCGGTTTCTTGCAATAGCGACAAATTTTGTTGGATTTGCGACCTCTAGATTTGGATCTGAACTTTTTATAATTGGTACTCCCTTTTTCTTGAGTTCTACCTCGAACACTTAAGCCCTCACCCTTGTCCACAGAATTAACTTCAAGATCAAATTTTTCTTTGGACAATAAATTAGATTTAACATCTTCAAAGGATAAGGTATCATTATTTCCATACAACATGATTTCTTTGAAGTGCTTATAGGTAGAAGGTAAAGAGACAACCAACAAAACAGCTTTGTCTTCATCTTCAATATTAATATCAATATTTTGCATATCCATAATAATAGAATTAAACTCATCAAGATGAGTTTGAATAGGAGTACCTTCAACCATACGAATGGTGTATAACCGTTCTTTGAGACGAAGCTTGTTTGCGAGGCTCTTGGTCATGTATAAAGTTTCTAACTTCAGCCACAAAGCCGCAGCGGTTTCTTCATTGGCAACCTCACGAAGAACCTCCTTCGACAAACAAAGTTGAATTGTTGAAAGCGCCTTTTCATCCAACTCGTCCCATTGATCATCGGTCATGGAAACTGGTTTCTTTGACTTCCCATCTAAAGCTTTCTTTAATCCGCTCTGGATAAGAACGGCCCTCATTTGGACTCGCCAAATAGAAAAGCTAATTTTGCCATCAAACTTCTCAATGTCAAATTTTGCAGACATTTTGAAATTCTCAATTTAGTAAGAGCTCTGATTCCACTTGTTAAGGTTAGAGCACAATGCGGAAGCACAGGATTGAATCAATTGAGAACAAAAGAGAAGCAAGTAAAGGATAAAGAAAATAACACACAAGATTTAACGTGGAAAAACCCCTCAGTGTGAGAGGAAAAAAACCACGGGTGATCAAGAGCAAAATTCCACTATGTAAAAAAGAAGAGTACAAGAAATCCTCTTATAATGATGAGGACAAATTACAATATTTTTTCTCACAAATACTCTTTCAAGTAGAACAAGAATTCTCACCAAGAATGCACTCACAATATATGTGTAAATGAAAGAGATGTTGTGTGTTGTGAAGATGATTTTGAAGCTCTCTATATGTGTCCTTTTATAGGCAAGCAAAGTCTTGGTATCTTGGATTCCAAGCATTGGATGCTTGGAAACAAAGCCATAAAAGTGACATAAAATGCCCTTAAAGAGAGCCATAAAATTGTCATAAAATTCTTTTAAGGCATAGTAATGAGAGGCATCTCAAGTACATACTACTGCGTTGGTCAACCATTTTTACCGTCCCATTCCCCATTTAACAAATATCCTTCACTAAAAAACTCAAATTTTTTAATTCATGAATTAATGTGAGATATTTGATACAAAATTAAAGTGATGTGGGGGATGATGCAAATATAAAACCCAATATTTGAATTTTAAAACAAAATCAACAACTTGGAGGATAACTTTTACTAGTTTCCCTTGATATTCAGTTATTAAGGAATTCGTACACACTTATCGTATATCATTTATGATATCTCATCTGAAAGGTAAATAATCCAAAATGAGCCGAATTAAAATTGTTCCTCTATCAAAGTTTGATAAATGATATATAAAAAACCCGCCAAGAATCCTTAATAAAAATATCAGGTAAAAGTTAAGGAAAATAAAATGCACTATCGAGAGTCATTAAATGAACTATTCATATCCTATCAGGGAAGACTATCACCTTTATATTATCCTTCAATCATTCCATCACAAAAAACCAATTAAATTTCTAATAGTTGAATGTCATGTCATAAAACTCTTAAAAATAAGAAAAAAGAGAAAATAACAAAGAGAATTGGGCATGGGAAAGGAATTTTAGGCCTTATATCGTTTTATTTCCAAAACCCTTTGCCAGACCACAATACAACATTAAAAGTGCTTGTCAGGGATTCGATTTTCCCGAAGTAAACATCAACTTAGAGAAACACTAATTCCATCAGATTTTATCTCATTTTAATTCATAGGATTCAGATCCAACATCTCTTATCATCATCATCACCATTATTACCAACTCCTTAACATTTAGAACTCGTGTCAAATTCAATCATCTCATCTCCATCACCATCCATAGCCCAAACTCTAGCCAAGTTTGCATGATCATTGTTTAGTATTTCCTTTTAAAAGTGTTATGCTTGAAATATGGAGCACTAAACAAAGGAAGACTGAAAACCTCTCAAACTAGGGCAATTTTTGAGATAATTCAGTGTATAAGGGCCAATCCTATCAAGATAATTTAAAGAAAAAGATGAGTCCTAGTATCCTACTGATAAGTGTCAAACATACCTAAATTTCATATCATTTTATGACACTTATCTTATGCAAATTGTAGAAAACCAACTTAAAAACAATACTTTTTGGATAAAATATCACAATATTGCATATTTGTGTTTGTATTTCTCTTTAATGTATTTTGTAGGATTTAGAAAGAAAAAGAAAAGAGAGTAAAGACTATGGTCCAAGAAGAAAAATAAGTCAAACTCAAGGTGCTCAAGCAAGCAGCTTAGTGTGGACCAAGCTACATTGAGTTGATCTGGACACCAGCATGGCACGTAAGACCCAACCTGGCTCAGTCAAAGTAACCTGGCATAGACCAAGTTGCAACAATAGTCACACCACTATTTTTCATTTTACTTTGATCATCTTGTTTATTCGTACAAATAGGAACTCGTTAATTAGATAACTAGTGTAGGATAAGACATAATACTTGGATCATTGGCCAACCATTTTAATCTTTTAGAAAATGAATGTGCATTTATAAACGTTATTACTTGGGTTAGAATTCTTAAGCATCTCCTTGTGTCTTTCAACATGCGGCTCAATATCATTAACATTGTGTAAAACATATAAGTGTGCTTGCTCCAATTTGATTCTTGATATAGTCAATATTTGTTTCCTAGTAATCCTTTCACCAAATGTTCTTCCCACATACTGAACCTTTGGAATGCCTATGAAATCACCATCAACAAGGTATCTAGTACAAAAATCAAGAATTTATTCAATAATATATCACTCAAAAGTACAACCCTCTTTACATACCATTTATCAAATTTGATAAACGGTATATAAAGAACTAGGGGGTCTTGGTTCAACCAAGAACTTAGGAGACAAAGTTCATTGAAAGGATTAAATCCAATGTAAATTTGACTTGTATTTCTCCTATGAAACTCAGTTATAAATGGTTGTGTGGCTGGCCACTTGGCTCCATGAAAATTAACATTAGGAATCACACTTGAATGTTCTAATTATGACACTAAAGGTCAAATAATGGCTAATTGGAATCAGCCCCTGACCCCACACGAATTTCCCTTATAATGTGTTATTATTTTGAATTAAAAAAGACTAAACAAGGAAACAAATAGAAACATTATTAACTATAATCATAATTCACATGGTAACCCAAAAAGAAAATAAATCATATCACCATTTTTCCTTGAATCACACGGGCACAATAGGAAACAAATCATATCTCCTTAAGTTGCATTGCAATCCTCCAAGAAAGAAAACAAATAATCATACCACCATCTCTTTTGAATCACACACTACTTTAAGATAGAAATAAATCATTCTCCTTTGACTCACACGCCTATATTAAGAGGGAAATAAATCATTCACATGACATCTTCTCATAAAGGAAAATAATATCCTACCACCCTCTCTCCTAATACTTGATGGAAATGTTTCCTTATGAGTTATACAAATAATTATTTCCTTATTTGATATGAAGGAACACATGAACATAGGTTGCATGTGACTGCCTAAATTATACTTGGTCTCGACCACTTGCACTCTCTTTACTTTATTGAATGTAACTTGATGATTTGGCATGAATCAAACCTCCCATCATATTATTTTTGGGTTTGTGTTTGGTTTTGGGTTTGGAACAACCCCTTGTTCTTTAAATGTGTCTCCAACAAATATCCTTGAGTTGGTGTTTTTCCTTCAAATTGTAAGGTACCCCTGATTGATGCACATCATTCCATTTACATAATTATGAATAAAACTAAATATTTTCTTTTGTAATGATTATATAGTTTAATGCTTTAATATTTAAGTATTGATCCCAAGTGGTTGATGTACTTTGGCATTTGAATGCAAAGCTATATTTGATTCTACTTATAGTTTCCTTCGATATATACTCAAATATCAATAAAGCATTGTATTTTAGCGGGTAATGTCAACCTACTTTATTATTTTCGATTTCTTTTTGATAAATTAATTATCAAGATGTAACAAAAAAATAAGATTGCAATTCTCAAACGGTTATTAAGTGTGCAAATGACCGTGTAATGTATGGAGCAAATGTATGATTAGATGATGTTTAGAACTCCACCTAAGGAATTACTAATTTCTTAATCCCAACGTCCATTGTTTTTATATTTTAGTTTTCAGTTTTAATGCAAAATGCTTTTTACCCCTCATTTGTCAAGTTTCATTCTTCCTATATGAGGGATTATTATCTTTCGGGATATTATAATTAAACCTCTTGAAATTAAACGTCAACTATTACCTATGTAGGCCACATGTGGATTTAACTTTACCTCATTACTAACTCAACACCTTATCAATTAGGTAAAAAACAGTCGATTAATGCCTAAAGTATGGTCACTACAATTAAGTTGAAGGAAAATAACAAATATATTTTTCTATTAATTATATCACTGAAACTTAAATTTGTAATCCAAAATTGAAATGACTACTCAGTTAGTCCTCCATTTCAATTTCCACAACTGTGAGATTTAGTGGATGTCATTCTCCTTCCGTTTCAATTTTTGTCCACCCTACACTCAATTTATGCTATTCGTGATGTAATGATAAGTAATGACAATTTAGGAAAGGAATAACTATAGTGAAAGACCATGTACAATGTTTTATTTTGGTTTTAAAATAATGATATATCCTCTTATAAAATTATGCTAATTACAAAAAGTATTAGTGAATTAAGATTACTTTGTATACCATTTACAAGATTTGCATGTTAATAAAGCATGACTACCAAATTTCTAATTTCCTCAACTGTACGATTTTCCTTTGTCATTCTTATTCGCTGTAAATAAACTTTTCCAATAATAAAAAAAATTACAATAGGTGCATTATAACATTACTCAAAATTTCTGGCATGAGCTCATGTGCTCCACCCATATCCAATTCAAACTTCTTCTTCGCAAATTCAAATCTTAAAAGGAAAGTAAATAAAATATGTAACTGATTTAATATATTTCCAAGAAAATGTTCATGAAAAACTCATCTCATCACCACATTGGAAGGTTTTGATTTCTTATACTATCAAGAATGCCAAGCGAGAATAGTTATAGTTTTTATTGTTTTAATAATAAATATTTTAAAATTATAAATAATAAATATAAACAAAATTATATAAAGAAAGAATAGTTATAATAATATATCTAAACTATTTTCCTTCTATTGTAGTGAATAACACCCTATCTAAGATAAGAGGAGAATCGATATCTATTGTTAGTATTATTTATTCCATCACTTGAATTGTGGAAGGTGTTTCTTGACAAATATAGTTTCTTTTGTCAACTTTCTTTCCCAATTTACTAGAAATCAAAAATCATTTTCAGCAGGAGTTAAAAATTAAAAAAATATCTAATGAGTGAAAATATTTTAATAATGAATCACAAATTATAAATAATTTTTGAAATAATAAATAAATAATAATAAATCACCCATAATTATTACTTTTTGTTTTGGTAATGAATCATTAATAATGAATAATATAATCTATCAATACAATTTTTTAATAAGTTACATTCAGTCTAAGATATATAGTCTTGATGAGTCACTTATTAATTTAATCTTTTGAACTATAACTTCAGTTCTTTAAGATACTTTTATTTATAAACATAATATATTGTCATAAGCATAGAGTAATGGTCGTGATGAGTCACTATTTGCCCTCAAATTTTCCTCTAAATAGTGTGATGATACACCCCTTCTAGTCCTTAAAATTACTTCTTCAAAAATAAAGTTTATAACTTATCATGATGATAGATGAACAATCATGATAAGTCACTTCTTTCCCTCAAGTCATTCTTCGAAGGTCATGATGCGTTGCATCTTTTCCTTGAATTAAGTAAAATATACCAAACCAATCAAACTTTTATCTACCAAAGAATTACATAGTTTTGATTTCCTTATTGCATATAGGAAAATACAGTAGTAAACAAACTCTAGTCAGAAATATAAAAAATAAACTTTTTTTATTTGCAAATAAATAAATAAATTAATAAAATGTATAACCATATTAGGGTGATTCAATTAATAACCATTCATTTTAAAATTAGGAAGCAAATGTATGTATTCAATCTCAATTAGGTTGAGTTTCCGTCTTCATACTCGAAAAAACATGTAACCAAAAAAAGCACTTACCAAAAAATAATTTCCACCTTCAAATTAAATATCTTGATTTCCTTGTCTTTATTGAGAATTGAAAATGATAAAAGTCAATATCAACGTACAATTTTCCCATGACACATAATTCCTCTAATGCTCTATACTCATCTTCATTAAGCGTGCCTTATAAAAGGCCATGACCTAAGAAACTTATAGTATCAAATTAGTCATGAAAAAAATATATTATTCTCTTATTATTCTTTTGTTTTGTCTTTGTGAAATTTCCCTCATTAAGGGTTTTGGCTTCAGTTTAGACCTCATCCATCGTGATTCTCTAAAATAACCATTCTACCGTCCTAGTGAAACTCATTATGAGCGAGTAGCTAAAGCTATTCGTCGTTCCATCAACTATGCTAATCGTTTCGACAAACATTCTTTTTCCATAAAAAATGTTGTGTCTAATGTGCTTCCTGGTGGAGGTGTGTACCTCATGACTTACTCAATTGGCACCCCTCCAGTCGAAATCTTAGGTATTGTTGACACTGGTAGTGACGTTATTTGGTTGCAATATCAGCCTTGTCACCCTTGTTACAACCAAACCACTCCAATATTTGACCCTTCAAAATCCACAACATAAAAAACCATTCCTTGCACTTCTAATAAATGTAAATATGTGAGAGACACTAGTGGCTCTTCAGATGGTAATCAACAAAGTTGTCAATATAGGATTGGATATGGGGATGGATCACATTCCCAAGGGGATCTTTGTTTGGATACTCTTACTTTAGGTTCCACAAAGGGCTCTGCCGTCTCATTTCCTAAAACTATCGTTGGATGTGGAAATAGTAACACTTTGGTGTTTCAAGGAGAAGGTTCTGGCATAGTTGGTCTTGGAAATGGACCCGTGTCACTCATAACACAACTTTGTTCTTCAATACAAGGCAAATTCTCCTACTTTTTGGCCCCGTCATTTTCAAATACCAAATCCCCTAGCAAACTCAACTTTGGAAAAGATGTTGTGGTTTCTGGTAGTGGTGTTGTCTCAACTCTATTGTTCCCAGATACAGTCTTCTACTACCTAACCATAAAAGCATTCAGTGTTGGAAATAAAAAAGTAGAATTTGGAAACTCTTCCACAAGTGAGGGTGGATTTGGTAACATTATAATTGACTCAGGAACAACATTGAGTCTTTTGCCTAAGGATATTTACTCTGATTTAGAATCAATGGTCATAGAAGCAGTTAAGTTGGAGCGTGTTGAAGCTCATATAAGATTGTTGAGCCTTTGCTACCAACTTCCGTCAAGTGATGAAAAATTGCAGTTTCCAGTTTTCACAGTACATTTCACTGGTGGGGATGTCGAGTTGAATCCTATTAACACATTTTCCAAAGTTACTAATGATATCATATGTTTTGCTTTTGCTCCAACTAATCAACATATATCCATCTTTGGAAATTTGGCTCAACAGAACTTGTTAGTTGGTTATGATCTTCAAAAGAAAACCCTCTACATCAAGCCCACTGATTGCAAAAAGCAATGATTAATAGTTATTAGATATTTGATTCTTGTTATTTTTTAATATAGTTCCCAACTTTCATTTATGGAATTATGAATAAAACTAAATATTTTGTTTTGATAATGATTTTATAGTTTAATGTTTAATTTTTAAGTATTAATCCCAAGTGGTTGATGTAGGGAAAATTACTGGGATAGTGTAGTTTGACTACACTATCCCAGCTTTGGGGTACGTTTTGAATTATTTACGGGATTGGGGTAGAATTTAGTGGATCTCGTGGACACCATCCACGACTTTGGCAAAGTCGTGGACCCCATCCACGATTTCCCTGGAAAGTCGTGGACCCCAT
>NC_032021.1:6588462-6589290 GCF_001865875.1 Lupinus angustifolius
TCTTATATGTAGATGGCAATTATTAGAGATATTGTTAGTGATTTTAGTGATGAGGAGGACATCGAGCTTGATGATGACGAGCATGATGATGTTCAGATTACCACACATGAAGCAGTTAGCGTAACATATCATAATCCTTCATCTTTTTTCGTTAACATTGATCATCAATCTGGACAAGATTTTCCATATAGAAGTAGTAACATAAGTAATGAAATAGATAATGAGTTATTTGTTGGTATGCAATTTGAATCAAAGGAGGCAACAATAAATGCGGTAAAACATTTTCATATTAGAAATTATGTTGATTACGTTGTCGATGAGAAATGCAATTTCATGTAGATGCAGCAATTAACACGAAAATATGCTCTAACTCTCTTAAAATCTAACATGCAAGAAAGTGAGATTGAGTTCTGAAAACGCAGCTTATAAAGAAACCATTATGCATCCCAGTTAATCGATTAAATCCTTGGTTAATCGATTAACGAGATACAAAATTTTAACTGATTCGATTTTCCAAGTTTTCTGTTCCAACTGCTTTTCCAAAACTTACGTTAATCGATTAAAACTTACCTTAATCAATTAACTGCGTATTTCTATGTATATTTTTAAATTGCAATACTCAAATACGTTAGAACTTAACTTATACATGTTCAACACTAAGTTTATGCCTAAGATGCACAGATAACATGTATATATATGATGCATGAACATATTAGGAATCTCATATCTCAAAATAAAATAATTTAATGTATTATGCATATGAGACATGTATTGAGTTTACCTAAGCCTTAGGCTCAACCTAAACTAATTACTAGTCTAAGTCTAATA
>NC_032021.1:6589390-6590736 GCF_001865875.1 Lupinus angustifolius
AAGCTATCCAAAGTGCTCCTCTTGACATGCGCACTTTCAATCTCCCCCTTTTTGATGATGATAAACACTACACCATTTGTTTGATGAATTAGCTTGAAGAATGTATTGGCACTGATTAATAGTATGAAGCGCAAATATTTCGGAAGCAGAGTTAAGATCATCCTGCACAACCAAACAACAACAAAACAACTTTTCTCCCCCTTTTGACATTATCAAAAAGATAACACAGGTCAAAAGTAGACAGAGATATGTAGTTAAACATAAAACGAAGTTAATGAATTAATTTGGGATTTAACTATTAACATGTCTTATAATCGGTGGCTTGAACAAAATGCTCTTGTTTATACAACAAAATAACTACTAGGTAACATGAACGACATACAAGATTTACCATATCAAATAACAATAAGTAGAATAAGCAATGTAGTGCAATAACCAGCTTGATTTATGCACCAGAAAATCTAATATGATCAAGAACCATCGAAATAACCAAATAAGCTATATTGACATAATTAAAAACAAAATAAGAAAAATTTAAAAACATAACATAGAGAGTAAAAATATCCAGCAACCGAACAAACCATAAAATGTCAAACTAAGACAGAAAAAGCACAAAGAAGTCTCGAAACAGTAACTGTCAGTTGTATCACGGTTACAGAGACTTAAAAAGAAGAGGAAATAGAGAAAATGCCGAAAAAAGTGTGAAACTGAAGTGTTGTCTGCACTTGTACTGCTGGTTTTAATCGATTGACGGGCTTGGTTAATCGTTTAAAATCATATGAAAAATGATTTTTCAAAACTGAGGCCCAGGTAATCGATTAACATTAAAAATTAATTGATTACGTTTGATGTTGTAATCGATTAAACACGATAATTTTTAGATCAAGCAGAACGATTTCAACTTTTTGGGACTTATGCATGCATTCTGAAAGATTAGTCTAAACATATGTAATCACAAAAAAAGAATTGTTATGAGATATCATTTAGCATTTTAAGACATTTCATTTAAATCAAGAGACTAATAAGCATGTAGAAGCAAGACATAAACTAAACATCTAGACAGTTTTAATTAAGATATTGTTCATCAAGAATTCCAAGTTCTCTCCTTAGAACATAGAAAGTATCCCGTGGAAGGGGCTTGGTGAAAATATCTGCTAACTGTTTAGAGGTTTCAACAAATTCAAGCACGCAGTCATCTTTTTGAACATGATCACGTAAGAAATGATATCTAATTTCTATATGCTAGGTTCTAGAATGCAAAACGGGATTCTTGGATAGGTTTATGGCACTTGTATTATCGCATTTAATGGGGATCTTTTCTAGTTTAAGACCAAAGTCCTTAAGTT
>NC_032021.1:6590836-6599620 GCF_001865875.1 Lupinus angustifolius
AGCTATATATTGAAGGACTCAAGCCACCCTCAACAACTATAGAAGGTGTACTATATATTGAAGGACTCAAGCACAACCTTCTGAGCCATAAGTCAATTATGTGACAAAGGCTTCCATGTGGCATTCTACCGAGATAAGTGCATCATTGAAAGTAAGAACTCTCAAAACTCTACACTCGTTGGTAAAAGGATAAACAATATATATATGATTGACATAGATTCATCTTTACAAATAACATGTTTAGTTTCCAATGATAATCATGATGCATGGGTATGGCATAGGAGAATTTCTCATATACATATGGACAATTTGAATAAACTTGTTAAGAATGACTTAGTTGTTGGTTTACCTAAAATGAAATTTGCTAAAGACAAACTATATAATCCTTGTCAAATGGATAAACAAACGAAAACCTCTTTCAAACCTAAGCACATGGTTTCTTCCGATAGACCAATGCAATTACTACATATGGACTTGTTTGGCCCCTCAAGGACAAAAAGTTATGGTGGTAACTACCATGCTCTTGTTATAGTAGCTGATTTTTTGAGATAAGCTTGGACAATCTTCTTGGTTCATAAGAATGAGGCATTCAAAGCCTTTAGTGTTTATGCTAAAAGAGTCCAAAATGAAAAATATCTAAAAATCATTGCTATAAGAAGTGATAATGGAGGAGAATTTCAAAACTCTTCTTTTGAAGAATTCTATGATGATCTTAGGATAAGTCACAATTTTTCTACTCCTAGAACACCATAACAACATGGTGTTGTAGAAAGAAAGATTTGGTCTTTAGAAGAACTGGCTCGTACAGTGTTGAACAAGACTAACCTCCCAAAATATTTCTGGGCTGATGCAGTAAGTAGTGCATGTTATGTTTCAAATTGAGTTATTATAAGACCAATTCTTAAGAAAACCCCGTATGAACTCTTCAATGGTAGAAAACCAAACATTTCTCACTAGCATGTATTTGGTTTTAAATGCTTTGTTTTGAATAATGATAAGGATAACTTAGGCAAATTCGATGCAAAAGTTGATGAAGGCATCTTCCTAGGCTACTCTCTTACGAGTAAAGCCTATAGAGTTTTTAATAAAAGGACTCTAACCATAGAAGAATCCATTCATGTATCATTTGACGAAACCAATCCTGATATAAAGGATGGATTAACTCCTGATGAGGAGGAATTGCCAAGTTCATCCTCTAATGAGATTTCTATTATTGAACATACAACTGATATTGAGTATTTGGAAACGAATGACAACCTACCATCTCAAGAGAAGCATATTCATACAGATTTACCAAAAGAATGGAGAACTCATTGAGATAATCTGATTGACAACATTATTACTGAATTAAATACGGTTATCACTACTCCATGAATGCTTGATAAAGCATGTCTAAACATGGCCTTCGTTTCTTAAATAGAGCCCTCCAAAATTGATGAAGCAATCGAGGATGAACACTAGATTCTTGCTATGCAAGAAGAATTCAACCACTTTGAGAGAAATGAAGTTTGGGAACTTGTTCCTAGACCTAAAGCTAGACTGGTAGCTCAAGGATACAATCAGGAAGAAGGTATAGATTTTAATGAAACCTTCGTTGTGGTTGCTAGACTTGAAGCTATTAGGCTATTACTTGCATATGCTTGCTCTTTGAATTTTCAGTTATATCAAATGGATGTAAAGAGTGCTTTCCTCAACGTCTACATTCAAGAAGAAGTGTTTGTTGAACAACCTCCTGGTTTTGAAGATTACAAACATACTTCTTATATGTACAATTTAAAGAAAGCTCTCTATGGCTTAAAGGAAGCTCCTCGTGCATGGTATGATCGTCTAACTAAATTTCTACTTGAAAAAGGTTTCAACAAAGGAAAGGTCAACACTACACTCTTTATAAAAAGAATAAATCATCATACTCTGCTTGTTCAAATTTAGGTAGATGATATTATTTTTGGTTCTACTAATGAGGTTTGGTGTAGTGAATTTGTCAAAATGATTCAAGGATAGTTTGAAATGTCCAGGATGGGGAAGTTAAATTACTTCCTTGGACTTCAAATCAAACAACTTGATAATGGCATTTTCCCAAGTCAATCCAAGTATTGTAGAGACTTGCTAAAACGATTTGACATGGATGGCTACAAGCCAATAACTACTCTCTATGGGATCCAGAATTTACATTGATACGGATTAAGCTGGAAAAAACATTGAAATATCAAAGTATCGAAGTATAATTGGATCACTTTTATATTCAACTACAAGTAGACCTGATATCATGTTTAGTGTATGTATGTGTGCTCGTTATCAATCTAAACCAAAGGAATCACATTTAGCTTCGATTAAGAGAATCGTGAAATATCTTAAGGGTACATCTAACGTTGGATTGTGGTATCCAAAAGGAAGTATATGTGATTTGGTTGGATATTCAGATTCAGATTTTGCTGGGTGCAAAACTGAGAGGAAAAGTACAAGTGATACATGCCACATTTTGGGAAATGCTTTAGTCTCTTGGTCTAGCAAGAAACAAACATGTGTTGTCCTAACCACTGCTGAAGCTAAATATATAGAAGTAGTTAGTTATTGTGCCCAAGTGTTGTGGCTCAAACAAAAATTACGAGATTATGGCTGAGACTTAAGATGAATTACTTTAAAATGTGACAATACAAGTGCTATAAACCTCAGAAAAAATTATGTTATGCATTCTAGAACCAAGCACATTGATAAGGCATCACTTCCTTAGGGACCATGTCCAAAAGAAGGATGTGTCTGTAGAATTTGTTGATACTCACAACCAACTAGCAGATATATTTACTAAACCATTGACAAAAGAACTTTTCTATAAAATTAGACGAGAATTAGGCATCTTGATGAAGCATACTTATCTTAAATGCTTATATATGATTACATGTGTGCTTCATTATATCTATTTCATGCCTATGTGAACTTAAATGTGCTTAATTATGTTTAAAATTTTCAACTTTTGGGTTAAAAATCATTTTCATAGCTTAATTTTGTCTAAAAATAAATTTTTCTGGGGTTAGTAATCGATTATACTGGAGAGTAAACGATTACAGTGTTGAACAACGTGTTTCAGTAATCGATTACTCAAAATGAGTAACCAATTACTCAATGCTACTGTTTGAAATTCTTAATTTTTTTAAAATTGAGTAACCGATTACTCAAAGATGAGTAACTGATTACTCTATGCAGGTATTTATATGAAATTTCCATTTTTTTGTCACATTTTCTTCCTCATTTCTAAAAGCTTCATTTTTTATATGTTTTGAGTGATCTTTATGTGCTTTCATATCACATTTTCACTTCTAAGCACTTCTAAACCATCATTTTCATGTTTAGTGGCCTCAATCAAAAACCCCAAAATCTCCAAAACCCAAAACCTAACTTTTTCAAAAACTTATTTCAATGGCTTCCTCATCTAGAACCAAGAAACAACGCATCAATGCTATTTAAAGGAACCAAGGAACTTCATCTTTGGAGTCCAACCCTCTAGACTTAATGAGGCTTATAGCAAATAATGAGCAACGTAAAATCTTTGAGGAGCACTTTCATGGTCGCATCCTCTTTACTCCTGAATACGGTAATCTCGAGAACTTTGAGTTTGAAGATTTTCTATTTCCTTATCTTTTTGAGACAACAAAAACTTTTCGATTTCTGCAGTGAATCAAATGAAATCTATCCTGAACTGATTAGAGTATTTTACTGTAACATGAACTTTAGGAAAAACCGTCTTCCTTCCTATGTAAACGGAAAAGACATTACTTTGGATTTGAAAACCATGAGTTCATTGTGTTGTAACATACCCTATCAGGGAAGCATTGTAGGCTTCGGCCATGTATGCGAATGGGAAAATTATGATTGAAAAGATTTTTATTATTCTCTGTGTAGAATAACCCAAGAGGAAATAAAACGCTTAAGCAAGAGGGTTATGGTGAAACTGTTAAAAATAGAGCTATCCTTTCTATCGGACATCTCAAACTAGAAGACTGTTTGCTTCATTATTTTATGAGCTATATCATTTTACCAAAATTTTCAAACCATTCTCAAATAAGTAACATAGAACTCCAATTGATGTATGCTATGAAATTTAATCTGAAAATCAATTGGAATCTGATGATAATGAGACAAATGTGGTCTGTAAGAGGAACCCAAAGCCCTTTGCCATATGCAATCTTCATAACAAAAATCCTTGAGCATTTCGGTGTTCCTACTGCTGGACAAACTAAGGTCCCGCTTAACCCTAGTGAAAGCCATATTGATGTAAATGTAATCCACAAAATGGGCTTCACATTTGATCTTCGTGACCGGACCTACAAGCATAAGAAAGATAGACCTCTTGCTCCTGAACCAGAACATGCCCTTACTAATCCTTCTGAACCTCAACCTTCTAAGTTTCATGCTCAATCTTCCTCATCTGTTGTGATGCCTTTGATACTCATAATCAACAAATCCATTTTGAACTTCATCATCTCTCTTCTAAGTTGAGTAGCATAGACGTTGATGAAGACAGTTCTGAGCCTGAGTCTTAGATTGTGTCTAGGATTTCTGTTCTATTTTGATGCATATTTCTGAACAATATACTTCTGTTTTTATGGTTGTAATCATTTTATATTTTTCGGACAAATTTCGATTATGTTGTTTGTATTACTGTTTGCATTATTACAGTTTGAACATATTTTTACCTTTATGATATGCATTATGATGTTTATGTTTATGATTGTTTGCTATATATATATTATGCTGGAAAACTCTTGGCTTTTCTACTTTTTGATAAAGTCAAAAGGGGGAGAAAAGTTGGGAGAGTGTATTTTCTGTTTAAAACATTTCAGGCACATTACTCCAAATGAAAGAGGGAGTATACAAATAGGGGGAGCATACTCAAGATAAGTCACGAATATCACAAAGTATACTACTCTCAGAAAATTACACTGTCAAGAAGATATTGGTTTGTCTTCATCAAAAAGGGGGAGATTGTGAAGAAGATCTTGCTTCTAACCTTGGCACGGTTTTGATGCAGACGCCAACATCACCAAGAAGAAGAAAAGGAAGAATACTTATAAAGAAAATGAAGATTCAAGCTTCAAGATATTCAAGACTTTTAGTCTAAGTCTAAATATGTACTTCTATCCTATACTCTTAATTATACAATAATAGTAATGCTCAAACTATTTTTAAAAGAAAATTGAAACACTTTAAAATATTTAAAAAAAATTCAAAAATGGTGTGTAACAGGTTACTTCATCTAAGTAACAAGTAACAAGTGTGAGAAAAGAGTTATCCAACTTAAAACTGATCATAGTAATCCATTACTGTATTTGAGTAATAGATTACCAGTGTTATTAAAGTTGAGTAGGCGATTACTCAACTTGCTGTAATCGATTACTCTAATTCGAAAATAAATAATTAGTGGACAGAACACTTGAGTAATCAATTACTCAATGCTGTAATTGATTTCTGAGAGCTGTTGCATAATGTTTTCAAATTCAAAGTGAATGAGTTTCAACCCAAAAGACATGTTTTCATACCAATAAGTTCCTATCCTTTCAAAGAGACATTTTGGCTGATTGGAAAGCCTATATAAAGGCATTGATACTCACAATCACAACATACAACTTTCATAAAACTCTCACACGATTCTTAAAAATTCTCTCTCTATTTTTCTGCACTTTTGCACTCAGTTCTTAAACTTTCAAAAGAGAATTTTCCTGAGTAACTTTGAAGTAATTGTTTCAAAGTTTTACAAACCTATTGAGCATTATTACTAAGTATACTATAGAGTTGTTTGGATTGCAAGTTACATCACTTTCATACTTGTAAAGGCAATTTCGCCATTATTGTAAAATATTTATTATTATTGCAGAATACTTTTTTTCACGGGGTATGATAAGAAAGGGGATTAGAGTTACTTGGAAATGTGTTTTCCAATGTGATAAGTATTAGTGATTGTGTAAGATACATAGAGATCTCGGGGTGAGATATTATAATTACAACTCATAATATTTATTGGAAAATCTCTTGTGCTGCAAGGGTACTGGACGCAGCCTTCGGTGGACAAGAAGGTGAACCAATATAAAATCCTTGTGTACTCTCTTCTCCCTTATCTCTTTGATTTTACTTAATAATTTTTTGCATATATTTTCCGCTGCACTTTAACTCTTAAATTTGAAGAAAAAGTGGTCATTATTTTAAGTCAACTAATTCACTATCCCTCTTAGTTGCAATCTCACTCTTACATTCTCCTTATGAAAATGAAATTTTGATTTCTAGTAAATCACGAAAGAAGTTTTACAGAAGAAATGACATTTGTCAAGAAACACCTTCCACAACTCAAGTGATGGAATAAATAATACTAGCCATTGATATTGCTTCTCCTCTTATCTTAGATAGGGCATTATTCACTACAATCCTCTTAACCTCCTAAATATTATACATTAAATAATTATTATAATATTAAATTAGATATTACTTATTTAAGTAATTCAATAGAAGGAAAATAGTTTAGATATATATTATTATAACTATTCTTTCTTTATATAATTTTGTTTATATTTATTTTTATTTTTATAATTTTAAAATACTTATTATTAAAACAATAAAAACTATAACTATTCTCACTTGGTCATTCTTCATAGTATAAGAAATCAAAACCTTCCAATTTGGTGATTAGATGAATTTTTAATGAACATTTTCTTGGAAATATATTAACATCAGTTATATATTTTATTTACTTTCCTTTTAAGATTTGAATTTTGCGAAGAAGAAGTTTGAGTTAGATATGGGTGGAGCAGATGAGTTCAAGCCAGAAATTTTGAGCAAAGTTATATGCACCTATTGTAATTTATTTGTTATTGGGAAAGTTTATTTACAGCGAATAAGAATGAGAAAGGAAAATTGTACATTTGTGGAAATTTGAAATTTGGTAGTCAAACTTTATTAACATGCAAATCTTGTAAATGGTATACAAAGTAATTGTAACTCACTAATTCTTTCAAGTAATTAGCATAATTTTTTAGGAGGAAATATTATTATTTTAAAATCAAAATAAAAACAATCTACATGGTCTTTCTCTATTGTTATTCCTTTCCTAAATTGTCATTACTTATTATTATATCACGAATGCCATTAATCGCGTGTAGGCTGGACAAAAATTAAAATGGAAGGAAAATGATATCCACTAAATCTCATACTTTATCATTAACTATGTCTTAATAATATGAAAGTGATCAACCTTTTGTGTAGATATTCTATTTGGTGGACTATGTCCTACAAGAACCAATGTGATTTTCATTTTACTCTTTTAGGATTTATTTGATAGATATTCTTTTAGGATGATTAATTTAGTAGTCATTTCAATTTTGGATTACAAATTTAAGTTCCAGTCATATAATTAATTAAAAAATATTTTTTTTATTTTCCTTTAACTTAATTATAGTGATCATACTCTATACATTAATTAATTGTTTTTCACCAGATGGAGAAAGCACTGGTTTAGTGATTAGGTAAAGTTAAATTCATATGTGTTCTACATAGTTAGTAGTTGAAGTTTAATTATAATATCGTCAAGGATATTAATTCCTCATACAGAGAGGGGGAAGTGTGAGAAGATATTTGCTCCTGATCTTGGCATGATTTTGATGAAAACACCAACATCACAAAAAAAAAAGAAGGAAGAATACTTATGAAGACAATGTTTCAAGACAAATTAGTCTAAGGCTAAATAGGTACTTCTATCCTATACTCTCGAATATACAAGAGTAGTAATGCTCCAATTATTTTTTTAAGAAAATTGAAACACTTCAAGTATAATCAAAACAATTTTCAAACATAGTGTGTAACAGGTTACTGTATCTAAGTGACAGGTTACATAAGTGAGAAAATCAGTTACCCAACAAAAACTATGCAGGATAATCGATTACTCAAGGCTGTAATTGATTGCTCTAATTAAATTTTAAATGCCCAATTGGACAGTGTGTTTGATTAATCCATTACTCAAGATGGTAATCGATTACAGAGAGATGTTGCATCAGATTTCAGATTTAAAAATGAATGGTTTTCATCCCAAACGAAATGGTTTCATTCCAATAAATTCCTACCATTTCAAAGAGGTGTTATGGCTAGTTGGAAAGCGTATTTAAAGGCATTGAAACTCAGAATCAAATAATAACTCTTACACAAATTTTCAAACATAATTCTGAAAATTCTCTGAAATATTTTCTGCACTTTTTTCAACTTGTTCTTAAACTTCCAAAGTGAATTTTTTGAGTTGCTTGAAGTAAAGTGTTTCAAAATTTTACAAACCTATAAGAGCATTATTACTTAGTATACAAAGAGTTAACATATTGCAAGTGATATTACATTTCAAACTTGTAAAGGCAATCCTGACATTGTTGTAAATTCTTCATTGATATTGTAGAAATCTTTCTTTCCCAAGGATGTGATAAGAAATGGGATAGAGTCACTTAGAAAAGGTGTTTTTCAAGAGTGACATAAGTGCTAGTGATTGCGTAAGGTACATAGAGGTCTCGGGGTGAGATATTATTATTACAACTCATAATATTTAGTGAATAATTCTCTTATGTTGCAAGAGTACTGGACATAACCTTCTGTGGACAAGAAGCTGAACCAGTACAAAAATCTCGGTGTAATCTCTCCTCCTTTATCTCTTGATTTTTTACTTGTTAATTTTCTGTATAATTTCTCTGCTGCACTTAACTCTTGATTTTGCAGAAAAAGTGACCATAATTTTAAGTCAACTAATTTACCCCCCCCCCCCAT
>NC_032021.1:6599720-6625234 GCF_001865875.1 Lupinus angustifolius
GTTATGGTGGTAACTACTATGCTCTTGTTATACTAGATAATTTTTCGAGATACACTTGGACTCTATTCTTAGTTCATAAGAATGAGGCATTCAAAGCCTTTAGCATTTATGCTAAAAGAGTTCAAAATGGAAAATCATTAAAAATCACTGCTATAAGAAGTGATCATAGGGGAGAATTTCAAAACTCTTCGTTTGAAGAATTCTGTGATGATCTTGGCATCAATCACAATTTTTCTACTCCTAGAACACCTCAACAAAATAGTGTTGTAGAGAGAAAGAATCGGCCTTTAGAAGAACTGGCTCGTACAATGTTGAATGAAACTAACCTCCCAAAATATTTCTGGGCTGATGTAGTAAGTACTTCATGTTATGTTTCAAACTGAGTTCTTATAAGTCCAATTCTTAAGAAAACCCCCTATGAACTCTTTAAAGGTAGAACACCAGACATTTCTCATTTGCATGTACTTGGTTGTAAATGTTTTGTTTTTAATAATGGTAAATATAACAGGCAAGTTTGATGCAAAAGTTGATGAAGGTATCTTCCTAGGCTACTCTCTTATGAGTAAAGCCTGTAGAATTTTTAATAAAAGAACTCTAGCCATTGAAGAATTCGTTCATGTATCTTTTGATGAAACTAGTCCTATGATAAAGGATGGGTTAACTCTTGATGAAGAGGACTTGTCAAGTTCACCTTCTAATGAAAAGTCTATTATTGATTCTACAACTAAATCTGAGAATTTGAAAATGGATGATAATATATCCTTTCAAGAAGAACATATTTGCTCTTATTTACCAAAAGAATGGAGAACTCATCAAGATCATCCTATTGACAACTTCATCGGTGATATTAGCAAGGGTATCACTAACTGCGTAATGCTAGAAGATGCATGTCTTAACATGGCCTTCGTCTCTCAGATAGAACCCTCCAAGATTGATAATGCAATCGAGGATGAACATTGGATTCATGCACTGCAAGGAGAATTAAACCAGTTTGAGAGAAATGAAGTTTGGGAGCTTGTTCCTAGACCTTAAAATAGGCATGTTATAAGAACTTGTCTGGTATTTTGCAATAAATCTGATGAAAATTATATTATTGTTAGAAATAAAGCTGGAATGGTAGCTCAAGGATACAATCAAGAAGAAGGTATAAACTTTGATGAAACCTTCACTTCAGTTGCTAGATTTGAAGGTATTAGACTATTACTTGCATATGATTGTTCTTTAAACTTTCAACTATATCAAATGGACGTAAAGAGTGCTTTCCTCTATGGATATATTCAAGAAGAAGTGTTTGTAGAAAAACCTCCTAGTTTTGAAGATTATAAACATTCTTCTCATGTTTACAAATTAAAGAAAACTCTCTATGGCTTGAAGCAAGCTCCACGTGCATGGTATGATTGTCTAACAAATTTTCTACTTAAAAACGGATTTACCAAAGGAAAGGTCGATACTACACTCTTTATAAAGAAAATAAATCATCATACTCTTCTTGTTCAAATTTATGTAGATGATATTATTTTTAGTTCTATTAATCAGGTTTTGTGTAGTGATTTTGGCAAAATAATGCAAGGAGAGTTTGAAATGTCCATGATGGGGAAGTTGAATTACTTCCTTGGATTACAAATCAAACAACTTGATAATGGAATTTATGTAACTCAATCCAAGTATTGTAGAGATTTGCTAAAAGGATTTGATATGGATGACTGCAAGCTAATAGCTACTCCTATGGGATCTGATACTTACATTGATACAGATGAAGCTAGAAAATGCCTTCAAATATCAAAGTATCGAGGTATGATTGGATCTCTTTTATATTTAACTGCTAGTAGACTTGATATCATGTTTAGTGTATGTTTGTGTGCATGCTATCAATCTAAACCAAAAAAATCACACTTAGATGTTGTTAAGAGCATAATGAAATATCTTAAAGGCATAACTGACGTTGGATTATGGTATCCAAAAGGAAGTATATGTGATTTGGTTGGTTTTCACATTCAGATTTTGCTGGATGCAAATCTAAGAGGAAAAGTATAAGTGGTACTTGTCATATTTAAGGAAATCCTTTAGTCTCTTGGTCTTCCAAGAAACAAGCATGTGTTGTCCTAAGCATTGCTGAAGCTGATTATATAGCAGCAGGTAGTTGTTGTGCCCAAGTGTTATGGCTTAAACAACAATTACGAGATTATGACTTAGACTTAGCCTGCAGTCCTCTAAAATGTGACAATACTAGTGCTATAAACCTCACAAAGAATCCAGTTATGCATTCTAGAACCAAACACATAGATATAAGACATTACTTCCTTAGGGACCATGTCCAAAAGAAAGATGTGACTGTAGAATTCGTTGATACTCATAACCAACTACCAGATATTTTCACCAAATCATTGGCTAAAGAACCTTTTTTATAAAATTAGACGTGAATTAGGCAATCTTGATGAAGCTTGCCTATCTTAACATGATTATATGATTATATGTGTGTTTCATTATAATTATCTCATGGCTACTTGTACTTAAATGTGTTCACTTCTATTTAAAATTTTCAAATTTTAGGTCAAAAATCATTTTCATAACATCAGTATGCCGAAAATTAATTTTTTGTAGGGTCAGTAATCGATTACTCTGGAGAATATCCGATTACAAGGTTAAACATGGAGTTTCAGTAACCGATTACTCAAGTAAGTAATCGATTACTCAAAGTTGTTGTTTTTAATTTTTTATAATTTTAAAACTGAGTAACTGATTACTTAAAGTGAGTACCTGATTACTCTGTGCAGGTATATATATGATTTTCTGCATTTTTTCAAAGTCATCTTCTTCTTCCTTCTCTATCACTCGTGTAAACCTTCGAAATCTCTAAAAACTTCATTTTTCCCGTTTTGAGTGATTTTTGTATCCATTTATATCACATTTTCAATTATAAACACTTTTATACCATCATTTTCGTGATTAGCGGACCAAATCAAAAAAATCCCAAATCTCCTAAATAAAAAAAACCTAAAAACTACAAAAACCCAATCCATGACATCTTCTTCTAGATCAAAGAAGCAACGCACTAACGTCACTCAAAAGAAACAAGAGACTTCATCCTTGGAGTCTAACCCTCTGGATTTAGCAAGATTTCTCACATACGATGACAACGCAAAGTCTGTGAAGAGCAGTTCCACGAGCGAATCATTTTTACTCCAAAACTCGGTAATGTCAAGAACTTTGAGTTTGAATATTTTCTTTTCCCTTATCTTTTATGGCAAAAAAACCTTTTCGATTGTTGCTGTGAATCAAATGATATTTATCCTAAACTTGTTAGAATATTTTACTACAACTTGAACTTCCAGAAAAATCGTCTTACTTTCTATGTGAAAGGAAAAGACAATTTTTTGGTTTTGAAAACTTTTAGTTCATTATGCTGTAACATACCCACTCAAGGTAGCACAACGGGTTTCAACATTGTTTGTGAATGGGATAACTACGAACGAAAGGATTTTTACTATTCTCTATGTAGAATTTCAAAAGGGAAAATAGAAATGCTTAAGCAACAGGGCTTTGGTGAGACTGTTAAAAATAGAGATATCCTATCAGCTATACATCTCAAACTTGAGGACAATTTGCTATATTACTTAATGAGCTATGTCATTTTGCCAAAATTTTCAAGCCATTCTCAAATAAGTGACATAGAACTTCAATTGATGTATGCTATGAAGTATAACATCAAAATCAATTGGGCTCAGATGATAATGAGACAAATGTGGAATGTTCGAGGAACTCAAAGCCCCCTGCCCTATGCAATCTTCATAACCAAAATTCGTGAACATTTCGGTGTTTCTACTACTGGTGAAACCAAGGTCTCTATTAATCTTTGTGAAAGCCATATTGACGTGGACATGATCCACAAAATGGGCTTCTCTTTCAATCCTAATAACAACACCTATAAACATAGAACTGATAGATCAACTGCTCATGCTGATCAATCAGGACTTGCCCCTCCTAACCCTTTTGAACGTCAACCTTATGAGTTTCATGCTCAATCTTCCTCATATGTTGCCATGACTTCAAATCAGATGATTATGGACGAGTTGTTTTCTCTTCGAGGCTACATCACTAACCGAATGGATGCTCTTGATGCTCAGAATCAAGAAATCCAGTTTGAACTTCATCGTCTCTCTTCTAAGATGAATAGCATGGACATTGATAAAGACAACTCTGAGCCTGAGTCTTAGATTATCTTTATTGTAAGGATTTTCTGGTTGTAATGTTTTCCTGGATTTGGACAATTTGATGTTGTTTTATTGTTTTTATGGTTATGTTTTGAACAGTGTTTGAACATCTTTTAACTTTCTACTATGCGATATCACTTTTATGATTACTTTCATGCTTGTCATATACATATTGTATGTTGTATATATATATTATTTTGGAAACTCTTGGCTTTTCTTCTTTTCGATGAAGTTAAAAGGGGGAGAAAAGTTGAGAGAAGTATATTTTCATTCAAAATTCTTTCAAACACATAACTCCAAATGAAAGGGGAGCATACAAAATTGGGGGAACATACTCACGTCATCTCAACATATCTCAAAATATGTTGCTCTCAGAAAACTAGATTGTTAAAGAAGATATT
Source organism: Lupinus angustifolius (assembly GCF_001865875.1). Taxonomy (NCBI): domain Eukaryota; kingdom Viridiplantae; phylum Streptophyta; class Magnoliopsida; order Fabales; family Fabaceae; genus Lupinus; species Lupinus angustifolius. The sequence goes on from NC_032021.1 coordinate 6,604,333, forward strand.
GGTTTGTCATTATCAAACAGGGGGAGATTGTGAAGAAGATCTTTGCTCCTGACCTTGGAACGATTTTGATGAAGATACCAACATCACCAGAAAGAAGAAAATGAAGAATACTTATGAAGACAAAGAAGACAAAGCTTCAAGACAAATTAGTCTAAGTCTAAATAGGTACTTCTATCCTATGCTCTCGAATATACAATAGTAGTAGTGCTCATACTATTTTTTAAGAAAATTGAAACACTTCAAGTATAATCAAAATAATTTTCACAAATATTGTGTAACAGGTTACTGTATCTAAGTGACATGTTCCATAAGTGAGAAAACCAGTTACCCAACAAAAATTGTGCAGGATAATTGATTACTCAAGGCTGTAGTCGATTACTCTAATTAATATTTAAATGCCCAGTTGGACAGCGTGTTTGAGCAATCGATTACTCAAGGCTGTAATTAATTACTGAGAGATGTTGCATCAGTTTTCAGATATCAAAATGAATGGTTTTCATCCCAAACGAAATGGTTTCATTCCAATCAATTCATACCCTTTAAAAAAGGTATTATGGTTGGTTGGAAAGCCTAATCTAAGGCATTGAAACTCAGAATAAAATAATAACTCTTACACAAACTTTCGAACATATTTCTGAAAATTCTCTTAAATATTTTCTGCACTTTTTGCAACTTGTTCTTAAACTTTCAAAGTGAATTTTTTGAGTTGTTTGAAGTAAAGTGTTTCAATGTTTTGCAAACCTATAAGATCATTATTACTTAGTATACAAAGAGTTAGACTAGAAACGTGAAGTGTTTCAAGTGTCTTGGCCATGGTCACATTGCCTCTCAATGTCCTACAAAAAGGACAATGGTGATCACTAATGGTGTCGTTGAGTCCCAATCCGAACCATCTAGTGGAGAGGAGTGTGATGATGATACATCCATGTTTAATTGTGATATTTTGATGATGAAGAGGCTCTTGGGCAGCCAAGTTAAGAGGCATGAAGAAAGCCAAAAATACAACCTATTTCACTCAAGATGTTTGGTCCAAGGCAAGGTATGCATGTTGATCATTGATGGAGGTAGCTGCACTAATGTGGTTAGCCAAAGGCTAGTGTCAAAGCTAGACCTTGAAACTAAACCACATCCCTCCCCTTACAAACTCCAATGGTTAAGTGATGTGGGTGAGTTGGTTGTGGATAGACAAGTCATGGTACCCTTCTCCATAGGGCAGTACCATGATGAGGTCTTATGTGATGTGGCTCCTATGGAAGCTAGCCACATGTTGTTGGGGAGACCATGGCAATATGAAAAGAACACTAGCCATAATGGTTTCACCAACAAGATCTCATTTATGCACCATGGTCACATGGTGGTGTTAGCCCCTCAGAGCCCTAAACAAGTCCATGAGGACCAAAAGAGGCTAAGGGCTAAGATTGAAGAAGAAAGGAAGGAAAGTGAGGCAAAAGCCAAGTCCATGGCCAAGCCTACACTTGACATTGTTCCTACTCCCAAGGCTGAAATTTTTTCTACACTTAGCCATTCTTTGAAAGATCATGGCAAGGATAGGAAAAAGGATAAGAATGAAGGCAATTCGAGGACGAATTCATTTGAAGAGGGAGGGGATGATGTAAACCCTCCTAGGGCAGCCTTTGATTCCAAGGGCAAGAGAAGTTATGATGGTCCTACAACTAGGGCCAAAGCCAAGGCAGGGATCCTTAAAGTCTCAAAGGACACAATTGACCCAGGAGAGGGTATGTGAGGAGGACATTTATGTCCTTAGGTCACTTTCTACTTAGGTTTATTTTATTTTCATTGATTCAAATAAATGAGATTGCATTCTCATATAGTCTTAGGTTTATTTTCATTGTTAGTATTTAATTCATGTAATATGGGTTGGGAATTATTTGTAACATTGGTCCATATTCATGACCAAGTAGTTTACTTAGGTTCAAGGGTAAGCCTTTCACGTGGCTAGGGCAAATGGAAGTCAATGCATGATCATTTCAAGGAAGGAGGCACGTAAGGAACTCTATCTATAAGGACAAACAAGGAGATAAGGCAATTCAGCTAACACTTTATCTCTAAGGCAAACAAGGAGATAAGGCATGGAGGGAAAACGAATTTAAAAGAAGATAGGTTTGTTTTAGCAATTTGAATTTGAATTTGAATTTGAATTTGGATTTGAAAGAAGATAGATTTGAATTTGAATTCAAGGGTATATGGCACACGTTTTCAAACTTGGAGATAAAGAGAAGATTATATGAATCTCCCAAGTATGCACACGGCTAGAAACAAGGAAAGAAGATAGGAAGCTCAATCTTTTAAGGTGCACAAGGCTATAAAATAGGGAATCCTAATCTCATCTCCAACCAACAACAAATCAGATTGGATTCAAATTAAATATGATTAGTTCCTCAAGATGAAGTCAAATTGATCAAGTCTCTTCCTTCTCCTCAACAAATTCGGCCAACCATCCACCAAAACCGAATTACACTCAAGACTAAGTCAAACAAGCAATTCAGCTCAACCAATTGATATTACTTAGGATTTTATTTTTATGTTTATTAGAAGATAATTTGATTTCTATCTTCTATTTTATCTATTCAGCCAAGGCAACTTTGCCTATTTATATTTTGATCAAATCATTAATAAAAGTTAAGTTGAATTTTGAGTAAATTTGAATTGTTTTAGTTGAGAGCACTTCTCCTAAACTCTATCCTTTGGCCGTGGCCATTGATGAGCTTTTATCAAGCTTCTTAAGCTTGTGGCAAGCAACACTTGACTTATCAAGCTTCCATGCTTGTGGCGTCTTCCATCTCATTCCTCTTCCACCTTCTTCCTTATCAAGCCATCACAATCTTCCCTACACTTTCCCACGCCCAAATCAAAAGACAACCCTTACATATAACCCCCAACCGAACCCAACCATCCCTAAATCACCTCATCTCCCATTGATCCGAAACCATACACATCACTTTACCCTAAACAGCCACAAATCATCATCTACAATTACAAGCCAAAAACCCTTAACTCAAACCCCTCCAACCCTAAAATTACCTAACCAAACCGAGGCCATAAAACCTCAAACCATACACAAACCCTAGCCTACTTATACAACCCCAAACCGAAGCAAATCAACCCAAAAATTGCCCTAATTTGACAAAACCGAATTCACACATTCACAAAGCCTAATTTCAAGCTAAACGATCCTATAATTCTAAGGCAGCCCCTTGAGGTTGTCATCAAGTGGTCATCAGAGCTACTTTAGCTTGAGCAATGTCAAGTCCAGAAAGGAGTCCTACGGTTTCACCAAGATCAGCCTCACTAACCGTGAGACTTCAAAACATGATGGATGCCCAATTCCAAACTCTTCAACAACAATTGGAGGAGTTGAGGATCCATTATGATAGAAGGCTGGATGAACAAAATCATGGTAATCATAACCATGAAAGAAGAAGAAGGAGGCCTAGGAGAGAGGAGAGGCCGAGACATGAGGATAGGTACAATTATTCAAGTGCCTATAATAGTGAAAGGAGACATGGCAGCCGTGGCCATGATGGAACAAACCGTGGCCATGGAAGGAGACATGGAGAGCACCATGGCAGCCCTGGCCGTGGTCATGCTAGCCCAATTCGTGGACATGGAAGGCAAAGAGAGGGTGCAAATACAAGCCCAAACCGTGAGCATAGAGGAGATTTGGATGGTGTTAAGATCAAAGTCCCTACTTTCTTGGGGATGAGTGATCCAGAGGCATATTTAGCATGGGAATTGAAGATGGAACAAGTCTTCAATTGTCACAACTATTCAGAGGCAAAGAAAGTCAAGGTGGCAGCCCTTGAATTTCAAGAGTATGCAATGGTTTGGTGGGATCAGCACCAAAAAGATAGAGTGAGATGTGGAGATGTAGCCATTGAAACATGGGCTGAAATGAAGAGAGCAATGAGAAGAAGGTTTGTACCTCATTCTTACAATAGAGATGTGCATAACAAGCTACAAAGGCTCACTCAAGGGTCCCAAACAGTAGATGAATATTTCAAAGCCATGGAATTAGCCTTGCTTAGGTCCAACCTCAATGAGGACCGTGAAGCAACAATGGCTAGGTTTCTTCATGGGTTGAATCCAGAAATCCAAGATGTGGTGGAATTGCAGCCATATGTGGAGTTAGATGACTTGGTTCAGAAAGCCATCAAAGTGGAGCACCAAATTAAGAGGAAGAAGTCTAAGTACTCCTCTAGTACGTCAAAATCCCACTCTTGGAGAGATGAGCAAAAAAGGGAGAGCCCTAAGGCCAAGGAGGCCGTGGGCAGCCACAAAACCACCCAACCAGCCATGGAGACCAATGGGAAGACTAGAAACGTGAAGTGTTTCAAGTGTCTTGGCCATGGTCACATTGCCTCTCAATGTCCTACAAAAAGGACAATGGTGATCACTAATGGTGTCGTTGAGTCCCAATCCGAACCATCTAGTGGAGAGGAGTGTGATGATGATACATCCATGTTTAATTGTGATATTTTGATGATGAAGAGGCTCTTGGGCAGCCAAGTTAAGAGGCATGAAGAAAGCCAAAAATACAACCTATTTCACTCAAGATGTTTGGTCCAAGGCAAGGTATGCATGTTGATCATTGATGGAGGTAGCTGCACTAATGTGGTTAGCCAAAGGCTAGTGTCAAAGCTAGACCTTGAAACTAAACCACATCCCTCCCCTTACAAACTCCAATGGTTAAGTGATGTGGGTGAGTTGGTTGTGGATAGACAAGTCATGGTACCCTTCTCCATAGGGCAGTACCATGATGAGGTCTTATGTGATGTGGCTCCTATGGAAGCTAGCCACATGTTGTTGGGGAGACCATGGCAATATGAAAAGAACACTAGCCATAATGGTTTCACCAACAAGATCTCATTTATGCACCATGGTCACATGGTGGTGTTAGCCCCTCAGAGCCCTAAACAAGTCCATGAGGACCAAAAGAGGCTAAGGGCTAAGATTGAAGAAGAAAGGAAGGAAAGTGAGGCAAAAGCCAAGTCCATGGCCAAGCCTACACTTGACATTGTTCCTACTCCCAAGGCTGAAATTTTTTCTACACTTAGCCATTCTTTGAAAGATCATGGCAAGGATAGGAAAAAGGATAAGAATGAAGGCAATTCGAGGACGAATTCATTTGAAGAGGGAGGGGATGATGTAAACCCTCCTAGGGCAGCCTTTGATTCCAAGGGCAAGAGAAGTTATGATGGTCCTACAACTAGGGCCAAAGCCAAGGCAGGGATCCTTAAAGTCTCAAAGGACACAATTGACCCAGGAGAGGGTATGTGAGGAGGACATTTATGTCCTTAGGTCACTTTCTACTTAGGTTTATTTTATTTTCATTGATTCAAATAAATGAGATTGCATTCTCATATAGTCTTAGGTTTATTTTCATTGTTAGTATTTAATTCATGTAATATGGGTTGGGAATTATTTGTAACATTGGTCCATATTCATGACCAAGTAGTTTACTTAGGTTCAAGGGTAAGCCTTTCACGTGGCTAGGGCAAATGGAAGTCAATGCATGATCATTTCAAGGAAGGAGGCACGTAAGGAACTCTATCTATAAGGACAAACAAGGAGATAAGGCAATTCAGCTAACACTTTATCTCTAAGGCAAACAAGGAGATAAGGCATGGAGGGAAAACGAATTTAAAAGAAGATAGGTTTGTTTTAGCAATTTGAATTTGAATTTGAATTTGAATTTGGATTTGAAAGAAGATAGATTTGAATTTGAATTCAAGGGTATATGGCACACGTTTTCAAACTTGGAGATAAAGAGAAGATTATATGAATCTCCCAAGTATGCACACGGCTAGAAACAAGGAAAGAAGATAGGAAGCTCAATCTTTTAAGGTGCACAAGGCTATAAAATAGGGAATCCTAATCTCATCTCCAACCAACAACAAATCAGATTGGATTCAAATTAAATATGATTAGTTCCTCAAGATGAAGTCAAATTGATCAAGTCTCTTCCTTCTCCTCAACAAATTCGGCCAACCATCCACCAAAACCGAATTACACTCAAGACTAAGTCAAACAAGCAATTCAGCTCAACCAATTGATATTACTTAGGATTTTATTTTTATGTTTATTAGAAGATAATTTGATTTCTATCTTCTATTTTATCTATTCAGCCAAGGCAACTTTGCCTATTTATATTTTGATCAAATCATTAATAAAAGTTAAGTTGAATTTTGAGTAAATTTGAATTGTTTTAGTTGAGAGCACTTCTCCTAAACTCTATCCTTTGGCCGTGGCCATTGATGAGCTTTTATCAAGCTTCTTAAGCTTGTGGCAAGCAACACTTGACTTATCAAGCTTCCATGCTTGTGGCGTCTTCCATCTCATTCCTCTTCCACCTTCTTCCTTATCAAGCCATCACAATCTTCCCTACACTTTCCCACGCCCAAATCAAAAGACAACCCTTACATATAACCCCCAACCGAACCCAACCATCCCTAAATCACCTCATCTCCCATTGATCCGAAACCATACACATCACTTTACCCTAAACAGCCACAAATCATCATCTACAATTACAAGCCAAAAACCCTTAACTCAAACCCCTCCAACCCTAAAATTACCTAACCAAACCGAGGCCATAAAACCTCAAACCATACACAAACCCTAGCCTACTTATACAACCCCAAACCGAAGCAAATCAACCCAAAAATTGCCCTAATTTGACAAAACCGAATTCACACATTCACAAAGCCTAATTTCAAGCTAAACGATCCTATAATTCTAAGGCAGCCCCTTGAGGTTGTCATCAAGTGGTCATCAGAGCTACTTTAGCTTGAGCAATGTCAAGTCCAGAAAGGAGTCCTACGGTTTCACCAAGATCAGCCTCACTAACCGTGAGACTTCAAAACATGATGGATGCCCAATTCCAAACTCTTCAACAACAATTGGAGGAGTTGAGGATCCATTATGATAGAAGGCTGGATGAACAAAATCATGGTAATCATAACCATGAAAGAAGAAGAAGGAGGCCTAGGAGAGAGGAGAGGCCGAGACATGAGGATAGGTACAATTATTCAAGTGCCTATAATAGTGAAAGGAGACATGGCAGCCGTGGCCATGATGGAACAAACCGTGGCCATGGAAGGAGACATGGAGAGCACCATGGCAGCCCTGGCCGTGGTCATGCTAGCCCAATTCGTGGACATGGAAGGCAAAGAGAGGGTGCAAATACAAGCCCAAACCGTGAGCATAGAGGAGATTTGGATGGTGTTAAGATCAAAGTCCCTACTTTCTTGGGGATGAGTGATCCAGAGGCATATTTAGCATGGGAATTGAAGATGGAACAAGTCTTCAATTGTCACAACTATTCAGAGGCAAAGAAAGTCAAGGTGGCAGCCCTTGAATTTCAAGAGTATGCAATGGTTTGGTGGGATCAGCACCAAAAAGATAGAGTGAGATGTGGAGATGTAGCCATTGAAACATGGGCTGAAATGAAGAGAGCAATGAGAAGAAGGTTTGTACCTCATTCTTACAATAGAGATGTGCATAACAAGCTACAAAGGCTCACTCAAGGGTCCCAAACAGTAGATGAATATTTCAAAGCCATGGAATTAGCCTTGCTTAGGTCCAACCTCAATGAGGACCGTGAAGCAACAATGGCTAGGTTTCTTCATGGGTTGAATCCAGAAATCCAAGATGTGGTGGAATTGCAGCCATATGTGGAGTTAGATGACTTGGTTCAGAAAGCCATCAAAGTGGAGCACCAAATTAAGAGGAAGAAGTCTAAGTACTCCTCTAGTACGTCAAAATCCCACTCTTGGAGAGATGAGCAAAAAAGGGAGAGCCCTAAGGCCAAGGAGGCCGTGGGCAGCCACAAAACCACCCAACCAGCCATGGAGACCAATGGGAAGACTAGAAACGTGAAGTGTTTCAAGTGTCTTGGCCATGGTCACATTGCCTCTCAATGTCCTACAAAAAGGACAATGGTGATCACTAATGGTGTCGTTGAGTCCCAATCCGAACCATCTAGTGGAGAGGAGTGTGATGATGATACATCCATGTTTAATTGTGATATTTTGATGATGAAGAGGCTCTTGGGCAGCCAAGTTAAGAGGCATGAAGAAAGCCAAAAATACAACCTATTTCACTCAAGATGTTTGGTCCAAGGCAAGGTATGCATGTTGATCATTGATGGAGGTAGCTGCACTAATGTGGTTAGCCAAAGGCTAGTGTCAAAGCTAGACCTTGAAACTAAACCACATCCCTCCCCTTACAAACTCCAATGGTTAAGTGATGTGGGTGAGTTGGTTGTGGATAGACAAGTCATGGTACCCTTCTCCATAGGGCAGTACCATGATGAGGTCTTATGTGATGTGGCTCCTATGGAAGCTAGCCACATGTTGTTGGGGAGACCATGGCAATATGAAAAGAACACTAGCCATAATGGTTTCACCAACAAGATCTCATTTATGCACCATGGTCACATGGTGGTGTTAGCCCCTCAGAGCCCTAAACAAGTCCATGAGGACCAAAAGAGGCTAAGGGCTAAGATTGAAGAAGAAAGGAAGGAAAGTGAGGCAAAAGCCAAGTCCATGGCCAAGCCTACACTTGACATTGTTCCTACTCCCAAGGCTGAAATTTTTTCTACACTTAGCCATTCTTTGAAAGATCATGGCAAGGATAGGAAAAAGGATAAGAATGAAGGCAATTCGAGGACGAATTCATTTGAAGAGGGAGGGGATGATGTAAACCCTCCTAGGGCAGCCTTTGATTCCAAGGGCAAGAGAAGTTATGATGGTCCTACAACTAGGGCCAAAGCCAAGGCAGGGATCCTTAAAGTCTCAAAGGACACAATTGACCCAGGAGAGGGTATGTGAGGAGGACATTTATGTCCTTAGGTCACTTTCTACTTAGGTTTATTTTATTTTCATTGATTCAAATAAATGAGATTGCATTCTCATATAGTCTTAGGTTTATTTTCATTGTTAGTATTTAATTCATGTAATATGGGTTGGGAATTATTTGTAACATTGGTCCATATTCATGACCAAGTAGTTTACTTAGGTTCAAGGGTAAGCCTTTCACGTGGCTAGGGCAAATGGAAGTCAATGCATGATCATTTCAAGGAAGGAGGCACGTAAGGAACTCTATCTATAAGGACAAACAAGGAGATAAGGCAATTCAGCTAACACTTTATCTCTAAGGCAAACAAGGAGATAAGGCATGGAGGGAAAACGAATTTAAAAGAAGATAGGTTTGTTTTAGCAATTTGAATTTGAATTTGAATTTGAATTTGGATTTGAAAGAAGATAGATTTGAATTTGAATTCAAGGGTATATGGCACACGTTTTCAAACTTGGAGATAAAGAGAAGATTATATGAATCTCCCAAGTATGCACACGGCTAGAAACAAGGAAAGAAGATAGGAAGCTCAATCTTTTAAGGTGCACAAGGCTATAAAATAGGGAATCCTAATCTCATCTCCAACCAACAACAAATCAGATTGGATTCAAATTAAATATGATTAGTTCCTCAAGATGAAGTCAAATTGATCAAGTCTCTTCCTTCTCCTCAACAAATTCGGCCAACCATCCACCAAAACCGAATTACACTCAAGACTAAGTCAAACAAGCAATTCAGCTCAACCAATTGATATTACTTAGGATTTTATTTTTATGTTTATTAGAAGATAATTTGATTTCTATCTTCTATTTTATCTATTCAGCCAAGGCAACTTTGCCTATTTATATTTTGATCAAATCATTAATAAAAGTTAAGTTGAATTTTGAGTAAATTTGAATTGTTTTAGTTGAGAGCACTTCTCCTAAACTCTATCCTTTGGCCGTGGCCATTGATGAGCTTTTATCAAGCTTCTTAAGCTTGTGGCAAGCAACACTTGACTTATCAAGCTTCCATGCTTGTGGCGTCTTCCATCTCATTCCTCTTCCACCTTCTTCCTTATCAAGCCATCACAATCTTCCCTACACTTTCCCACGCCCAAATCAAAAGACAACCCTTACATATAACCCCCAACCGAACCCAACCATCCCTAAATCACCTCATCTCCCATTGATCCGAAACCATACACATCACTTTACCCTAAACAGCCACAAATCATCATCTACAATTACAAGCCAAAAACCCTTAACTCAAACCCCTCCAACCCTAAAATTACCTAACCAAACCGAGGCCATAAAACCTCAAACCATACACAAACCCTAGCCTACTTATACAACCCCAAACCGAAGCAAATCAACCCAAAAATTGCCCTAATTTGACAAAACCGAATTCACACATTCACAAAGCCTAATTTCAAGCTAAACGATCCTATAATTCTAAGGCAGCCCCTTGAGGTTGTCATCAAGTGGTCATCAGAGCTACTTTAGCTTGAGCAATGTCAAGTCCAGAAAGGAGTCCTACGGTTTCACCAAGATCAGCCTCACTAACCGTGAGACTTCAAAACATGATGGATGCCCAATTCCAAACTCTTCAACAACAATTGGAGGAGTTGAGGATCCATTATGATAGAAGGCTGGATGAACAAAATCATGGTAATCATAACCATGAAAGAAGAAGAAGGAGGCCTAGGAGAGAGGAGAGGCCGAGACATGAGGATAGGTACAATTATTCAAGTGCCTATAATAGTGAAAGGAGACATGGCAGCCGTGGCCATGATGGAACAAACCGTGGCCATGGAAGGAGACATGGAGAGCACCATGGCAGCCCTGGCCGTGGTCATGCTAGCCCAATTCGTGGACATGGAAGGCAAAGAGAGGGTGCAAATACAAGCCCAAACCGTGAGCATAGAGGAGATTTGGATGGTGTTAAGATCAAAGTCCCTACTTTCTTGGGGATGAGTGATCCAGAGGCATATTTAGCATGGGAATTGAAGATGGAACAAGTCTTCAATTGTCACAACTATTCAGAGGCAAAGAAAGTCAAGGTGGCAGCCCTTGAATTTCAAGAGTATGCAATGGTTTGGTGGGATCAGCACCAAAAAGATAGAGTGAGATGTGGAGATGTAGCCATTGAAACATGGGCTGAAATGAAGAGAGCAATGAGAAGAAGGTTTGTACCTCATTCTTACAATAGAGATGTGCATAACAAGCTACAAAGGCTCACTCAAGGGTCCCAAACAGTAGATGAATATTTCAAAGCCATGGAATTAGCCTTGCTTAGGTCCAACCTCAATGAGGACCGTGAAGCAACAATGGCTAGGTTTCTTCATGGGTTGAATCCAGAAATCCAAGATGTGGTGGAATTGCAGCCATATGTGGAGTTAGATGACTTGGTTCAGAAAGCCATCAAAGTGGAGCACCAAATTAAGAGGAAGAAGTCTAAGTACTCCTCTAGTACGTCAAAATCCCACTCTTGGAGAGATGAGCAAAAAAGGGAGAGCCCTAAGGCCAAGGAGGCCGTGGGCAGCCACAAAACCACCCAACCAGCCATGGAGACCAATGGGAAGACTAGAAACGTGAAGTGTTTCAAGTGTCTTGGCCATGGTCACATTGCCTCTCAATGTCCTACAAAAAGGACAATGGTGATCACTAATGGTGTCGTTGAGTCCCAATCCGAACCATCTAGTGGAGAGGAGTGTGATGATGATACATCCATGTTTAATTGTGATATTTTGATGATGAAGAGGCTCTTGGGCAGCCAAGTTAAGAGGCATGAAGAAAGCCAAAAATACAACCTATTTCACTCAAGATGTTTGGTCCAAGGCAAGGTATGCATGTTGATCATTGATGGAGGTAGCTGCACTAATGTGGTTAGCCAAAGGCTAGTGTCAAAGCTAGACCTTGAAACTAAACCACATCCCTCCCCTTACAAACTCCAATGGTTAAGTGATGTGGGTGAGTTGGTTGTGGATAGACAAGTCATGGTACCCTTCTCCATAGGGCAGTACCATGATGAGGTCTTATGTGATGTGGCTCCTATGGAAGCTAGCCACATGTTGTTGGGGAGACCATGGCAATATGAAAAGAACACTAGCCATAATGGTTTCACCAACAAGATCTCATTTATGCACCATGGTCACATGGTGGTGTTAGCCCCTCAGAGCCCTAAACAAGTCCATGAGGACCAAAAGAGGCTAAGGGCTAAGATTGAAGAAGAAAGGAAGGAAAGTGAGGCAAAAGCCAAGTCCATGGCCAAGCCTACACTTGACATTGTTCCTACTCCCAAGGCTGAAATTTTTTCTACACTTAGCCATTCTTTGAAAGATCATGGCAAGGATAGGAAAAAGGATAAGAATGAAGGCAATTCGAGGACGAATTCATTTGAAGAGGGAGGGGATGATGTAAACCCTCCTAGGGCAGCCTTTGATTCCAAGGGCAAGAGAAGTTATGATGGTCCTACAACTAGGGCCAAAGCCAAGGCAGGGATCCTTAAAGTCTCAAAGGACACAATTGACCCAGGAGAGGGTATGTGAGGAGGACATTTATGTCCTTAGGTCACTTTCTACTTAGGTTTATTTTATTTTCATTGATTCAAATAAATGAGATTGCATTCTCATATAGTCTTAGGTTTATTTTCATTGTTAGTATTTAATTCATGTAATATGGGTTGGGAATTATTTGTAACATTGGTCCATATTCATGACCAAGTAGTTTACTTAGGTTCAAGGGTAAGCCTTTCACGTGGCTAGGGCAAATGGAAGTCAATGCATGATCATTTCAAGGAAGGAGGCACGTAAGGAACTCTATCTATAAGGACAAACAAGGAGATAAGGCAATTCAGCTAACACTTTATCTCTAAGGCAAACAAGGAGATAAGGCATGGAGGGAAAACGAATTTAAAAGAAGATAGGTTTGTTTTAGCAATTTGAATTTGAATTTGAATTTGAATTTGGATTTGAAAGAAGATAGATTTGAATTTGAATTCAAGGGTATATGGCACACGTTTTCAAACTTGGAGATAAAGAGAAGATTATATGAATCTCCCAAGTATGCACACGGCTAGAAACAAGGAAAGAAGATAGGAAGCTCAATCTTTTAAGGTGCACAAGGCTATAAAATAGGGAATCCTAATCTCATCTCCAACCAACAACAAATCAGATTGGATTCAAATTAAATATGATTAGTTCCTCAAGATGAAGTCAAATTGATCAAGTCTCTTCCTTCTCCTCAACAAATTCGGCCAACCATCCACCAAAACCGAATTACACTCAAGACTAAGTCAAACAAGCAATTCAGCTCAACCAATTGATATTACTTAGGATTTTATTTTTATGTTTATTAGAAGATAATTTGATTTCTATCTTCTATTTTATCTATTCAGCCAAGGCAACTTTGCCTATTTATATTTTGATCAAATCATTAATAAAAGTTAAGTTGAATTTTGAGTAAATTTGAATTGTTTTAGTTGAGAGCACTTCTCCTAAACTCTATCCTTTGGCCGTGGCCATTGATGAGCTTTTATCAAGCTTCTTAAGCTTGTGGCAAGCAACACTTGACTTATCAAGCTTCCATGCTTGTGGCGTCTTCCATCTCATTCCTCTTCCACCTTCTTCCTTATCAAGCCATCACAATCTTCCCTACACTTTCCCACGCCCAAATCAAAAGACAACCCTTACATATAACCCCCAACCGAACCCAACCATCCCTAAATCACCTCATCTCCCATTGATCCGAAACCATACACATCACTTTACCCTAAACAGCCACAAATCATCATCTACAATTACAAGCCAAAAACCCTTAACTCAAACCCCTCCAACCCTAAAATTACCTAACCAAACCGAGGCCATAAAACCTCAAACCATACACAAACCCTAGCCTACTTATACAACCCCAAACCGAAGCAAATCAACCCAAAAATTGCCCTAATTTGACAAAACCGAATTCACACATTCACAAAGCCTAATTTCAAGCTAAACGATCCTATAATTCTAAGGCAGCCCCTTGAGGTTGTCATCAAGTGGTCATCAGAGCTACTTTAGCTTGAGCAATGTCAAGTCCAGAAAGGAGTCCTACGGTTTCACCAAGATCAGCCTCACTAACCGTGAGACTTCAAAACATGATGGATGCCCAATTCCAAACTCTTCAACAACAATTGGAGGAGTTGAGGATCCATTATGATAGAAGGCTGGATGAACAAAATCATGGTAATCATAACCATGAAAGAAGAAGAAGGAGGCCTAGGAGAGAGGAGAGGCCGAGACATGAGGATAGGTACAATTATTCAAGTGCCTATAATAGTGAAAGGAGACATGGCAGCCGTGGCCATGATGGAACAAACCGTGGCCATGGAAGGAGACATGGAGAGCACCATGGCAGCCCTGGCCGTGGTCATGCTAGCCCAATTCGTGGACATGGAAGGCAAAGAGAGGGTGCAAATACAAGCCCAAACCGTGAGCATAGAGGAGATTTGGATGGTGTTAAGATCAAAGTCCCTACTTTCTTGGGGATGAGTGATCCAGAGGCATATTTAGCATGGGAATTGAAGATGGAACAAGTCTTCAATTGTCACAACTATTCAGAGGCAAAGAAAGTCAAGGTGGCAGCCCTTGAATTTCAAGAGTATGCAATGGTTTGGTGGGATCAGCACCAAAAAGATAGAGTGAGATGTGGAGATGTAGCCATTGAAACATGGGCTGAAATGAAGAGAGCAATGAGAAGAAGGTTTGTACCTCATTCTTACAATAGAGATGTGCATAACAAGCTACAAAGGCTCACTCAAGGGTCCCAAACAGTAGATGAATATTTCAAAGCCATGGAATTAGCCTTGCTTAGGTCCAACCTCAATGAGGACCGTGAAGCAACAATGGCTAGGTTTCTTCATGGGTTGAATCCAGAAATCCAAGATGTGGTGGAATTGCAGCCATATGTGGAGTTAGATGACTTGGTTCAGAAAGCCATCAAAGTGGAGCACCAAATTAAGAGGAAGAAGTCTAAGTACTCCTCTAGTACGTCAAAATCCCACTCTTGGAGAGATGAGCAAAAAAGGGAGAGCCCTAAGGCCAAGGAGGCCGTGGGCAGCCACAAAACCACCCAACCAGCCATGGAGACCAATGGGAAGACTAGAAACGTGAAGTGTTTCAAGTGTCTTGGCCATGGTCACATTGCCTCTCAATGTCCTACAAAAAGGACAATGGTGATCACTAATGGTGTCGTTGAGTCCCAATCCGAACCATCTAGTGGAGAGGAGTGTGATGATGATACATCCATGTTTAATTGTGATATTTTGATGATGAAGAGGCTCTTGGGCAGCCAAGTTAAGAGGCATGAAGAAAGCCAAAAATACAACCTATTTCACTCAAGATGTTTGGTCCAAGGCAAGGTATGCATGTTGATCATTGATGGAGGTAGCTGCACTAATGTGGTTAGCCAAAGGCTAGTGTCAAAGCTAGACCTTGAAACTAAACCACATCCCTCCCCTTACAAACTCCAATGGTTAAGTGATGTGGGTGAGTTGGTTGTGGATAGACAAGTCATGGTACCCTTCTCCATAGGGCAGTACCATGATGAGGTCTTATGTGATGTGGCTCCTATGGAAGCTAGCCACATGTTGTTGGGGAGACCATGGCAATATGAAAAGAACACTAGCCATAATGGTTTCACCAACAAGATCTCATTTATGCACCATGGTCACATGGTGGTGTTAGCCCCTCAGAGCCCTAAACAAGTCCATGAGGAC
The DNA here is from genome assembly GCF_001865875.1 of Lupinus angustifolius. Lineage (NCBI taxonomy): Eukaryota > Viridiplantae > Streptophyta > Magnoliopsida > Fabales > Fabaceae > Lupinus > Lupinus angustifolius. The sequence continues at coordinate 6,619,945 of NC_032021.1, forward strand.
CAAAAGAGGCTAAGGGCTAAGATTGAAGAAGAAAGGAAGGAAAGTGAGGCAAAAGCCAAGTCCATGGCCAAGCCTACACTTGACATTGTTCCTACTCCCAAGGCTGAAATTTTTTCTACACTTAGCCATTCTTTGAAAGATCATGGCAAGGATAGGAAAAAGGATAAGAATGAAGGCAATTCGAGGACGAATTCATTTGAAGAGGGAGGGGATGATGTAAACCCTCCTAGGGCAGCCTTTGATTCCAAGGGCAAGAGAAGTTATGATGGTCCTACAACTAGGGCCAAAGCCAAGGCAGGGATCCTTAAAGTCTCAAAGGACACAATTGACCCAGGAGAGGGTATGTGAGGAGGACATTTATGTCCTTAGGTCACTTTCTACTTAGGTTTATTTTATTTTCATTGATTCAAATAAATGAGATTGCATTCTCATATAGTCTTAGGTTTATTTTCATTGTTAGTATTTAATTCATGTAATATGGGTTGGGAATTATTTGTAACATTGGTCCATATTCATGACCAAGTAGTTTACTTAGGTTCAAGGGTAAGCCTTTCACGTGGCTAGGGCAAATGGAAGTCAATGCATGATCATTTCAAGGAAGGAGGCACGTAAGGAACTCTATCTATAAGGACAAACAAGGAGATAAGGCAATTCAGCTAACACTTTATCTCTAAGGCAAACAAGGAGATAAGGCATGGAGGGAAAACGAATTTAAAAGAAGATAGGTTTGTTTTAGCAATTTGAATTTGAATTTGAATTTGAATTTGGATTTGAAAGAAGATAGATTTGAATTTGAATTCAAGGGTATATGGCACACGTTTTCAAACTTGGAGATAAAGAGAAGATTATATGAATCTCCCAAGTATGCACACGGCTAGAAACAAGGAAAGAAGATAGGAAGCTCAATCTTTTAAGGTGCACAAGGCTATAAAATAGGGAATCCTAATCTCATCTCCAACCAACAACAAATCAGATTGGATTCAAATTAAATATGATTAGTTCCTCAAGATGAAGTCAAATTGATCAAGTCTCTTCCTTCTCCTCAACAAATTCGGCCAACCATCCACCAAAACCGAATTACACTCAAGACTAAGTCAAACAAGCAATTCAGCTCAACCAATTGATATTACTTAGGATTTTATTTTTATGTTTATTAGAAGATAATTTGATTTCTATCTTCTATTTTATCTATTCAGCCAAGGCAACTTTGCCTATTTATATTTTGATCAAATCATTAATAAAGGTTAAGTTTTATTTTGAGTAAATTTGAATTGTTTTAGTTGAGAGCACTTCTCCTAAACTCTATCCTTTGGCCGTGGCCATTGATGAGCTTTTATCAAGCTTCTTAAGCTTGTGGCAAGCAACACTTGACTTATCAAGCTTCCATGCTTGTGGCGTCTTCCATCTCATTCCTCTTCCACCTTCTTCCTTATCAAGCCATCACAATCTGCCCTACACTTCCCTACGCCCAAATCAAAAGACAACCCTAACATATAACCCCCAACCGAACCCAACCATCCCTAAATCACCTCATCTCCCATTGATCCGAAACCATACACATCACTTTACCCTAAACAGCCACAAATCATCATCTACAATTACAAGCCAAAAACCCTTAACTCAAACCCCTCCAACCCTAAAATTACCTAACCAAACCGAGGCCATAAAATCTCAAACCATACACAATCCCTAGCCTACTTATACAACCCCAAACCGAAGCAAATCAACCCTAAAATTGCCCTAATTTGACAAAACCGAATTCACACATTCACAAAGCCTAATTTCAAGCTAAACGATCCTATAATTCTAAGGCAGCCCCTAGAGGTTGTCATCAATATTCACCTCCATTAGGAAGAACATTAATTTGACACAACATTTTCTGTGGAAAAAGAAGGTTTTTTGAATCGATTGGCAGAGTTGATGGACGATAAATAGGTTTAACAACTCACTCATAATGAGTTTCATGGAGAACATAGAATAATGATTTTGGTGAATCACGATGGATGAGGTCCATTATAATGCCAAAAACCTTAATGAGGGAAATGTCCCAAAGGTAAAACAAAAGAACAATAAGAGAATAAGAAGTTTTTTAGATGACTAGTTTAATATTATAAGTTTCTTAAATCATGGCCTTTTGTAAGACTTAATGAAGATGAGTATAGGGTGTTAGTGGAATTATGTGCCACACAAAGATGGAAAGGAAAAATTGTAGGTTGATATTAACTTTAGCCATTTTCAATTCTCAATAAAGAAAGAGAAGTGAAGATCTTTAATTTGAATATGGAGATTATATTTTTTTTGTTAACTGAGTTTTTATTGGTTTCATGGTTTTTCCTGTATGAAGATGAAAACACGACCTTGTCCAGATTGAATAGATTTGATTCCAAATTTTAAAATGAATGGATATTAATTTAATTTTCCAAATATACCTATACATTTTAGTATTTAATTTATTTATTTGCAAAATATACCTATACATATACCTATACATATTAATTTATTTATTTGCCAAATATACCTATATATATTAATTTATTTAATTGAATGGATATTAATTTACTACTCTATATTCCTATATGTAATAAGAAAATCAAGACTATATAGTTTTTTGATAGATAAAAGTTTGGTTGGTTGAGTTTCGTTTAATTAATTGAAGGAAAAGATGCAACACATATGACCATTCGAAGAATGACTTGAAGGAAAGAGGTGACTTTTCATGACCATTCCTCGATCCTCATGATAAATTAGAAATTTTATTTTTGAAGAAGTGAATTTTAGGGCCCTTATGGGTGCATCATCACATCGTTAAATGGACGATTTGAGGGAAAATAGTGACTAACCACTACCATTACTCTCATCCTTATCACAATTTGTTATGTTTCTAAATAAAAGTATCTTAAAGAACAAAAGCGACATATTATAATTGTTCGAAGGATTAAATTTATAAGTGACATTCATCATGCACTACGCCAGAGTTGCCGTTCAACAACGCTTATTTTAGATGTATAACAACACTTTCATGCACATTTTGTCTGACTGCAGCAGTATATGGTCATCATTAACAGTGCTTCACACACACTATTGTATTGATTATATACCACAATGCAACACATAAAAAGCGATGTCATATAGTGCATCAATACAACAACACCTCGTCCACAGAGCGCTAACATATAGTGGATCAATACAATAATGCATCATCCACAAAGCGTTTAATATAGTCTTAAATAAACAACGCAATTTATAGGTCTTATTAATAGCTCTTGTTGTTGCGTTGTTGAAGTTCATATATTTAACAGAGCAATAACAGAAAACGCTGTTGTATTATTCATAAATTTCTCAAACAACACCTTAATACAACAACATATCACATGCATAGCTTTGTTGTATTAATAATGTACCACATCGCTTTCTGTAAAAAGTGATGTTGTAGTTGTCTTTTAACTACAGCGTATGCTAGGGCTTCCTATAGAATTCACTATTGATTTGTATAAATTAATACCTGCATATACATTTATTAGTAGAACAAACATTGTCAACAACACAAACATTTATACATTCTGGACAACACAGACACATTAATAGAGGCCAGAAGTTTGTTTTATTAAACATCAATACAATACAAAATACAAACAATGAATATCATGTCAATTATGTTTTGACAGAGTACATAATTACAAATAAAAAAATTACACAAATTAAAAAGAAACAATATTATACAAATTATAAACAATAAAAATTACACGAAGATTACTTGCATCTATTTTTCCTTTTCTTTGATTGTTTTTGTCTTTTAGGGTCATCCTTGTATGGAGGAGCATATTGATTTACCCAAAGTCTTTTATCGTCACCATCTCTTGAATGTAAATCATCATCCATAGTTGGTCCGCTCTCACGTGACTGATATGTCCCAAAAAAAGGATCATCTTCATCAATATCTTCATATTCTTGGTCATCAATATTATTGACGATTATTTTGTTAGTTAAAAGAACAGTGGAACATTTTATATCCTGACCTATTAAGATCCACTTGCATGAACCCTAACTCATTAACTCGGAAACCATTGTTGTTATCAACCCACCTACAATAAAATATCGGCATCGTAAATATTGTGTAATCCAATTCCCATATGCATTCAATCACTCCAAAGTATGACATGCTCGCATATATTGGGTTTCTATCTTTTGCACTTGACATGTGTAAAGTTCGAGCAACAAGAGTCACACCACTATTTTGCATTTTACTTTGATCATCTTGTTTTTTCGTATAAAATGTGAACCCATTAATCAGGTAACTAGTATAGGATAAGACGTGAAGGCTTTGACTATTGGCTAACCATTTGAATCTTTCAGAAACCGAATGTGCATTTATATTCATCTCCTCATCAAAGTGATTTTTTAGCCACTTCATGAAACACAGATTATGCTCTTTGGAAATCCAATTTTCATTCTTACTTGGGTAACACTGCTTGGCATCTCCTTGTGTTTTTCAACATATGGTTCAACCTTGTCGGCATTATTTAAAACATATAAGTGCGCTTGCTCCAATTTTGTTCTTGTTATAGTCAATATTTCATTCCCAATAATGCCTTCACCAAATGTTTTTTTCATATCGAGGATTTGGAATGCCCATGAAATCACCATCGGTATGGTATCTGGTACAAAAATCCATAGCTTCTTCAACAACATATCGCTCGACAATACAACCCTGTGGTCTTGATCGGTTCTTCACATACCCTATTAATGTCTTCATATAATGCTCAAAGGGGTACATCCATCTCATATAGGAAGGGCCACATAGTTGTGTCTCTCGAACAAGATGAATGCTTAGATGAACCATTATGTCAAAAAAAGAAGGTGGGAAATACATTTCAAGCTCACACAAAGTCAAAAAAATTTGTCTTTGCAATGCAGGTAATTTCTCAGGGTCAATCACTTTGCTACAAATTTCCTTGAAGAAGAAGCATAATCTAGTTATGGTTCCTCGAACGTTTTTAGGTAGAATTGATCATATTCCAATAGGCAAGAAATGAGCCATAAGTGCATGACAATCACAAGACTTTCTACCTTTTAACTTGAGGTCTTTCATTGATACGAGGTTCTGAATGTTGGAAGAGTACCCTTTTGGAACTTTAATACCATGAATAAATTTACAAAATTTCATTTTCTCCTTCCTCGACAAAGTATAAGCTGTTGGACGTAGAAATGTACGTTTTCCTTTCATTATCGGCCCCAATTCCTTTCTTTTTCCCATACTAACCAAGTCCAACCTTGCATTCAAGCCATCTTT
>NC_032021.1:6625334-6627596 GCF_001865875.1 Lupinus angustifolius
AACACATTTTTTTCAATATGCATAACATCAAGGAAATGTCTTACATATAATGAACTCCAATATGGAAATTCAAAGAAGATTGACCTTTTCTTCCACCCACTTGTAACAATTTCTTTTCCAAAAGGTTTACAAAAGTTAGTATTCAAACCCTTTAGCTTTTTAAATAATTGGTCACCTGTCAACGACAAAGGAGCACGGCCTTCATTGTTTCCATCAAATGTTTTTCTCCATCGTCGATAGTGATGATCTAAAGGCAAAAATATACGATGGCCAAGGAACACATTTTTATTATAATGTTACAACCTCATTGAGTGAGTATTGTCTTCACATACAAGACATGCAAAATGTCCTTTGGTACTATATCCAGACAGATTACCATATTTAAGGAAATCACTGATCGTGCCTAACAAAAAAACCCTGAAATTGAAGCTTTCTTCCATATACGCATCATATACATTTATGCATGTCTCCCACATTTGCTTCAATTCTTCAATTAATGGAGCCAAATATATATCTATGTCATTTCCTTGTTGTTTATGTCCAAAAATTAACATAGATAACATCATATATTTGCGCTTCATGCATAGAGAAGGAGGTCGGTTGTATATCACCAACATCACTGGACATGTACTGTGGGAGAAACTTTGAACACTATGTGGGTTAATTCCATCCGTTGACAATGCAAGGTGTCGATGTCTTGATTCTTGACCAAAACTAGGATAGTCGTGGTCAAATTTTCTCCATTGAGGAGAATTTGCAGGATGCCAAAGCTTGCCATCTTTAATCCTTTCTTCATCATGCCATGTCAACTTCTTTGCATCTTTGGTATTGCTAAACATACGCTTGAATCTTTCTTTGATGGAAATCTACCATACAAGATTTTTGGGAATTGAGTCTTCCTTCTTATATCGTGATGCATTACATTTAGGACAAAACTTTAATGAAACATACTCATTAAAAAATAAGATGCAATCATTTTCACAAGCATGTATCCTAGTGTATTCCATGCTTATGGAGCGTAATATTTTTTTTGCATCATAGGTTCGAGAAGGGACCACATTATCTTCCAGCAACATATCCTTCAGAAGTTCAAGCAAGTCGGTGAACTCTTATCAGTGCATCACTCTTATCAGTGCATCCATTAACAGATTTGAACTTATACAACCTTGACACCACTTTCAATCTTGTGAATTTAGTACAACCATCATATAATGGTTTCTCAGCACCACTTATCAATCGTTGAAACATCTCAGGACAATCCTGAAGATCCTCTTCGACAATGTTTGTCATTTCCTCAAAACGATCATCTTCATATGCATTTGTGTAGTTGTCTTTCATATGCATCTCATCATCACAATCCATAACGTCTCTCATGTCACCATGTCTTGTCCAACATGTGTAACTTTGATTAATACCATGACACACTAAATGACCTTTTAACTCAGTTGGAATAATTCGGTTTGAGTAACAACATCTTAAGCAAGGACATACAATTCTATTAGGATTTTTATTATTCTCAATTGCAAATCTAACAAATGATTTCACTCCTTCTTCATACCCCTTCGTCAATCGATTGGCACTCATCCATTTTCGATCCATTTTCTATTAACAAAAAAATATAATAAGCGTAAATCCCTAAAGCTCGGAATTAAGCTCACCAAGAAGAGCAAATGAATTATTATGATCGAAACCCTAATGTAAGCTAAATGAGTCGGAAACCCCAACTTAATAGAAGCTAAATGAGTGAAATCACTTTCACTCATTTATAAGGAAAATATTTAGAACTCAATCCAAGCTAAATATAATGTAATTAAAAAGGCAACTAACTATAAGAAAAACTCACTTTCAATTTGGTGTTGAATGCGTGAATGATGATTTTGAGGTTAAACGAGTGAAGGATTTTCGAAATTAGTGTTGAATGAGTGAATGACTTTCAGTGTCGAATGAGTGAATGATTTTGAGGTTGAATGATTTTCGAGGTTGATTTTGAGAATAAATTTGTTTTGCTGTTGAGTAAATGAGTGTTGGGATTGCTGATGAATGTATGAGAATGCGGGGACATTTTAATTTTTTAGGGTCTGATAGTATCTTCAACATCGCATAATTACGATGTTGCTGTCAATGATACCTAATCAACAGCACAACCTAAAGGCAACGCTGTGGAAAAACTCCCCATTCAAATATGAAGGTAAGTGTTCAACAGGGCGATCTTAAGGAAACATTGTGGAAGATATAATAATTTGTTTACTAATTCATTTTTTT
>NC_032021.1:6627696-6632132 GCF_001865875.1 Lupinus angustifolius
AGTGTAGAGGAAATAATTTTGATCATATCAAAAGCGCTTTTTACCGTATGCGTTGTTGTATAGCTAAAAGAGAATGAATATGAGATAAGTATTCAACAATGCTTTTTTGTCCATGCACTATTGAATTCAACGAAAGCAACATCGCTTTTTTGAGAATGCACTGTTGAATTCAATGTAATCAACAACACATTGTTAAAAAAACGTTGTTGCATGGGTATAACAATAGCGCAATAATACAAAAGCTTTGTCGAAGACCATTATTCCTAATTTTACAAAGTTATGCACACAACAGAAAATATCCCGACGTATACAGAAACAAAACATAACAACAAAATGAATGCATACAAAAACACCAAATGACAACTATATCAACACAACTGAATTTCAATTGAATTTATATATTGAACATTAATTACACTGTTTACATAAACATATACATATACCAATCAAATACATTACATTGAATATTAATTGAATTCCCTAAGTTACAATTTGTGCAAAACTAAACTTGGAACAAACTTTGACCATTTTTCTATAATCTGGTTCACTTGGTCATCTATATATGATATGCCAACAAACTTTATTTCATTAGTTGGCCACTGCTGAATGATCTCCTTCATGAATTTCAGCACATAATAGCTGCAATCTACCTCGTTTGTTTGACAAGGGATCTACACTTAAAATGAAGTAAACATATATGCATAATATTAGTTGGCCATTACACATAATCGTTTGAGATGATTTGTGCCAATACTTGTATACGAGTCCACTTGATTTTGTTGGGATTTGGTAACTTGTTTCTACCACGATTATCCAATTTGTAAACTTTCACCACACTAAAAAATAGAAAATGTACTTAATTAATAAACAACTAGTAAAGTGAAAGTGTAACTAAAAGTTTAAATGAGTAGTCCACTTACTTAGAAAACATCTCTTTCATAGCAGCATAGTTGTTCATATCACCACGTGTCAATGAGTAAAAGTAGTATATTTCATTATTAACCTGATTGATGGCAACCAAAAACGCAATGTTGCCTAACAAAACATATGTACATGGTTAGGAAATGTTAAGCACAACATACACACTAAAGAAACAAATATAAAAGACAATTACAAAATGCTCATCCGGTATTAAAAGGTGCAAGAAATAAATTTGCATCTTCTTTATGATGGAAGAGATTATCTGTAATTCGTTCTATTTTTCCCCAATCTCATTTTTTTCGTGCGACATCAAAGCGGTAAGGTGTAGGGATATGAGTCATTTTTTTCTTACTTACCTTAATAAAATTTTCATACAAGTACCTAATATATATAATACAAATGTTAGTTAATTATAACACACTGCCATCCAAAAGTGAGAAGTTAAGAAAACATAATTTACCTCATATATATACATAAAAAACTTGCACCTATACAATCACATTTAAAATAAGTTAACAACTACTCGGCTAGTTGGGGTATCTAGGAAAAGTTTGCAAGAACTGATTCCCTGTGCGTAAGTGAAAAATATAATTAGTTAACAACTAAGTTAAAATAAGTTAACTAAATTAAAATAAGTTAATTAAATTACCTCATGAATGGGAATCAGAATGGGAATGTTGTAAGGTGTAGGTGTAGTGAAACTCTCATTGACGGTTGAAGGAATAGTGGCAACATTACTAGCTAGTCGTTGCCACTCAGCTTCCACCGCATTCATTGATTTCTCAAATTCATTGAATCGTTGCATGAGGCCATCTAGTTGATTTTGAACCTGGCTCATTTGGGCTTTGGTTGCACGCTTTGGATGGGGTACAAATGACCGTTTGCTAACCCCAAATCATGCACCTCGGATACGGCCAGGGTAGATAGGAAGTCCTATTTCCTTGTCAAGTATTATGCGACTATCCAGGTTTGTCACCTTTTCTTTTAGAGAAACCTGACAAATCAAGAAAAAACATAATGTTAATTAATCACATTTAGATAAATAAATTATGGAAATTAAGTATAATTGAAAAAATATGAGCACTTACAACACGTCTTGCCGCTTCTTGAACTTCCTCATTGTCGATGGCACCATCCTTGTTCTTACGGGCATCCACTCATAGAACATCAAGTTCTACTCCATGTGTAGTCATATGTGTATCACTTTTGTTCTCCAACTAAAAAACATAACCAATAATAATGTAATTAGATATATATGCATACAAAACATAACCAATAATGTACAAATTAACAATACTTACAATTCTTTCCTCGATTCCTCTATACCCCGCTCGGGAAGCTCGGTATGGATATAAAGGCTTGGATGCTCTCTTGCGGTTTTCATTAATTAATTTCTAAAACAATAAACAACATTAATATCAACAATCATATACAAAATCATAGATATAAAAGTCAATACAAAGAATATGATTTTACCAAGAAAGACTGGTCTTATGTGCTTAGTGTGACAAAAGTCTTTCAATCCTCTTCATCAACGATATTTTCATATTTAGTTGGAGGTTTTAGGTTGACATTTCCATGAGCATCTCTGAGTTATTTTCCAGCATTAGTTCAGAATTGTCGGAGAGCCTTGCCAACCAATTTAAGGATATAATCCTTATGCTCCTCACCAACATCAAAAGTTGCCTGAAATAAAAACACATATACATTATATATTGCATGCATATACGTACATTGCATGAAAACATAACACATACGTACATTGCATGAAAACACAAAAACTGTAAAAATAAACTTACTGTTATTTCATTCCAAATATGCTCCTTCACGCTATTCTCTACATCACTCCATTTGTTGAATGTTAGCTTCAGATTTTGCCTAACAACAACACTAATGTAGCTTACCAATATGTTGCCACCCTTCTTGTTTAATGGTTGGCCTTTAGAATTCCATTGAACTTCTATTTTCACATCCTTGCTTCTTGACCGACTGACATTTTTCATGGAAGTCATTCCACGTGGAGGTCGTTTTTGATAAATGATTTGCTGGTCTTGTGGATTCGGTGTAGTTTCGTCACTACTGTGAGATACATGATCGCCACTTTGGAAAGCCATTGATGAAGTTTTTTGAGTTTATGAGACTATGAGGGTTTATGAGGGTTTGCTGAGAGTGTATGGATTTCTTTTCGAGTAAATTTGAGAGCTTAGAGGAAACTATTCATTTTTTAGATATTTAAATTGTAGTAACCATTTAACAACGCATATTAACGATGGCGATGTTGTATTGACCTCTTCAACAACGCATATTAATGGTAGCACTATTGTATTGACATCTTCAACAGTGCATATTATCAATGGCGTTGTTGTTGTGTATCCAACTGTACACTACTCATTTTATGAACATGACCTCTTCCACAATGCATATTTAACGTAGAGTTGTTGTATCAACATCTTCAACAGCGCATATTAAGGATTACGTTGTTGTTGTGTATCCAGATGTTTACTACTTATATTCATTAACACATCAACAGCGCTACCGAGATGTAACGTTGTTGATTAGAATCTAATTGACAGTGCTATCTGAATTATGCGCTATTGAATAGAATCTAATGAATAGCGCAATCGTAATTATGCGCTGTTAAACTTAACTCATTTTCCAAATTAACAGTGTATTCGTAGTTATGCGCTGTTAAATTAACATTTTACATAACTGAAAAATATTTATACAAATAAGGGTCTTTCTTGGTAAAATCATATTCTTTGTATTGAATTATATATATATATGCTACTATTAGAGCAAATGAGGGTCCTTGGTGTTGTATTGGGGACTTCAATGCGGTTTTAGGTGCTCATGAGTGTAGAGGGGAAAGACTTCCTAATAGAGTCTCTTCTGATGACTTCACTAAATTTTCTGATGATGCTAGTCTCTTTCACCTTTGGATCAGAGGGTATGCTTTTACTTGGTCTACCAAAAGAAAAGGTGTAGCTCTTGCTGAAAAAACATTGGACAGAAGTTTATGTAATGAGGATTAGATATCTACTTGCCAGCAGGTCAGTTGCTGTACTCTTCCCAGAGTGGCTTCATGTTAGGTATCAGTGGCTATAATACAACTAGAAGGGGGGGGTTGAATAGGTGTAGCGGTCAAAGTATGTGCTTTTCGCAAACAACATATAATGCTGAAAAACCCCCAGTTTAATCGATTAAAATAGTTCAGATCGCACAAACAGATTCAGTTTCTTGTACGACAAGCAACTGAGATCGAAGCAAATATACAGAGCTAACAGATGTATCAGAGTTACAACAGTACAATATAGAAACAGATTATTACAGTTAATACAACTATACAAAGTAACCGATTAAAGTAGTAAAGAGAGTATGGAAAGAAAAGCGTGCAACAAGGTTTTTATCCTGGTTCGTTTGCGGGTCCACTTGCAAACTACATCCAGGCCCCCTGTCTTATGTGGGAGATTTTTCTTCACTATAATCGAAATAACGTTTTACAAACAATTCTTTCA
>NC_032021.1:6632232-6633267 GCF_001865875.1 Lupinus angustifolius
GCACTTTCAATCTCCCCTTTTTTGATGATGACAAATACTACACCATTTGTTTGATGAATTAGCTTGAAGAATGTATTGGCGCTGATTAATACTAAGAAGCGCAAATATTTCGGAAACAAAGTTAAGATCATCCTGCACAATCAAACAACAACAAAACAACCTTTCTCCCCCTTTTGACATTATCAAAAAGATAACACAGGTCAAAAGTAGACAGAGATATGTAGTTAAACATAAAACGAAGTTAATGAATTAATTTGGGATTTAACTATTAACATGTCTTATAATCGGTGGCTTGAACAAAATGCTCTTGTTTATACAACAAAATAACTACTAGGTAACATGAACGACATACAAGATTTACCATATCAAATAGCAATAAGCAGAATAAGCAATGTAGTGCAATAACCAACTTGATTTATGCACCAGAAAATCTCATATGATCAAGAACCATCGAAATAACCAAATAAGCTATATTGACATAATTAAAAACAAAATAAGAAAAATTTAAAAACATAACATAGAGAGTAAAAATATTCAGCAACCAAACAAACCATAAAATGTCAAACCAAGATAGAAAAAGCACAAAGAAGTCTCGAAACAGTAACTGTCAGTTGTATCACGGTTACAGAGACTCAAAAAGAAGAGGAAATAGAGAAAATGCCGAAAAAAGTGTGAAACTGAAGTGCTGTCTGCACTTGTACTGCTGTGTCTGCACTTATACTGCTGGTTTTAATCGATTAACGGGCCTGGTTAATCGATTAAAATCATACGAAAAATGATTTTTCAAAACTGAGGCCCAGGTAATCGATTAACATTAAAAATTAATCGATTACGTTTGATGTTTTAATCGATTAAACACATTAATTTTTAGATCAAGCAGAACGGTTTCAACTTTTTGGGACTTTTGCATGCATTCTGAAAGATTAGTCTAAACATATGTAATCACAAAAAAAAGAATTGTTATGAGATATCATTTTGCATTTTAAGACATTTCATTTAAATCAAGAGACTAATAAGCATGTATAAGCAAGACAT
>NC_032021.1:6633367-6633801 GCF_001865875.1 Lupinus angustifolius
CGTGGAAGGGGCTTGGTGAAAATATCTGCTAACTGTTTAGAGGTTTCAACAAATTCAAGCATCCAGTCATCTTTTTGAACATAATCACGTAAGAAATAATATCTAATTTCTATATGCTTGGTTCTAGACTGCAAAACGGGATTCTTGGACAGGTTTATGGCACTTGTATTATCGCATTTAATGGGGATCTTTTCTAGTTTAAGACCAAAGTCCTTAAGTTGCTGCTTCATCCAAAGGATTGGAGCGCAACACACACCGGCGGCAATGTATTTTTCTTCAGCGGTGGACAAAGCAACACAAGCTTGCTTTTTACTGTGCCATGCGACTAATGAACTGCCCAACAAGTGACAAGTACCACTAGTGCTTTTCCGGTTCAATTTACATCCGGCGAAATCGGATTCGGAATATCCCACCAAGGATAGTGAGGCATCCCG
>NC_032021.1:6633901-6634478 GCF_001865875.1 Lupinus angustifolius
CTATCCTTATCCTCATCCACATTCTCATCCTCATCCTCATTCTACTCCTCATCCTATCCTCATTCTCGTCCTCATGCTATCCTCATCCTCGTCCTAATCAACATCCTACCCTCATCCTCATTCTCCTCCTAATCCTATCCTCATCCTCATCCTAAGCTCTTCCTCATCCTCATCGTCATCCTCCTCCTCCTGCTCATCCTATCGTCATCCTCATTCTATCGTCATCCTCATCCTCATTCTACTCCTCATCCTATCCCCGTCCTAATCCTCATCCTATCCTCATTCTCATTCTCGTCCTCATCCTATCCCCGTCCTAATCCTCATCTTATCCTCATTCTCATTCTCGTCCTCATCCTATCCTCCTCCTTATCCTCATCCTCTTCCTCATCCTCATCCTCATCCTTATTCTATCCCTACATCATCCTCATCATCATCCACTTCTTCATCCTACCCTCATCCACATCCTATCCTCATCCTCATTCTCAACCTAATCCTTTCCTCATCCTATCCTCATCCTGACCCCCATCCTCATCCTCGTCCTCATCCTATCCTCATCCTCATCCTCGTCCTCATCCTA
>NC_032021.1:6634578-6634820 GCF_001865875.1 Lupinus angustifolius
TCCTATCCTCATCCTCATCCTCATCCTCATCCTATCCTCCTCCTCATCCTCATTCTATCCTCATTCTTATTTTCGTCCTCATCCTTTCCTCTTCCTCATCCTCATCCTCATCCTCATCCTCATCCTCCTCCTCCTCTTCATCATTTCTTCATCCTCATCCTATCTACTACCTTATCCTTATCCACTTCCTCATCCTAGTCCACATCCTATCCTCATCCTCGTCCTTATCCACATCCTATCCT
>NC_032021.1:6634920-6663191 GCF_001865875.1 Lupinus angustifolius
ATATGATATGAGTGATCATAAGGTGAAAATCATACCTTAGAAGGAACTATATGTACAAGGTGCATTTTCCAAGCCACGTAAGTGCCTATAGCCCGTCCCACTATCACGATATCCTCATCGAGAGGAATTAGCAACAATGCATCTTCATCAATTACAAGATCAATCGAGACCTTCACATGAGGGGTGAGATAGATGCATTATGCAACATAGCATCTGTTGTGCTGTACACTTTAGTAACAACCACTACTCGTCTAGATGGGATATCCAAGAAAAGTTTGCATGTATTGATTCCCTATATGTTATTTAAAACATATAATTAGTTTACGATTATAATTAAAATAAATTAAAATTAGTTAACTAAATTACTTTATGAGAGGGAATGGAAATGATAATGTTGTGAGGAGCATGTTTACAACTTTGGTTTATGCTTGAAGGAACATTGTCAACAGCTTGTCGTTGCCACTCACCTTCCTTCAGCTTCATTCATTTCTCGAAGTCATTGAATAGTTGCATACGGGTTACTAATTGGTTCTGAATCCAATTCAATTGGGCTTTATTGCACGCTTTTTATGAGGTACATATGTTTGCTTGCTAATCCCAAATCCTGCACCCTGGATACAGCCAGAATACTCAGACAGTCCTAGTACCTTATCAAGTACCATTGACTATCTAGGGTCTGTAGCTCCCCCTCCTTTCCTTTTAGGGAAACTTGACACATCAAGAAAAAAAACATAATGTTAATTAATCACATTGATAAATAAAGTATGGAAATCAAGTTTAGTTAAATGATCGATGAGCACTTACAACACAGTCTGACACTTCTTGAACTTGTTCCTTATTGATGACAACGTCCTTGTTCTTATGGACATCCACCCATAGAACATCGAGCTCTATTGCATGTGCAGTCGAAGGTGTATCGTTTTGTTCCAGCTACCAAAACATAACTAATAATAATGTAATTAGATATTTCAATACAAAATATAGCCCATAATGTACTTACAAATTAACAATAATTACCATTTTTTCTCAATTCCTCTATAGCCCGCTCGAGAAGCTCGGTATGGATACAAAGGCTTATATGCCCTCTTACGGTTTTCATTACTTACTTTCTGCAAAAACAAATAATATTAACATCAACAATCATGTGTATGTATATGCAAAAGCATATATAAGAATAAAGTCAATACAATGAAGATGATTTTACCAAGAAAGGCTTGTATTGCATGCATGTAGTGACAAAAGTCTTACAATCCTCATCTTCCATGACATTTGCATATTTTGTTGGAGGTTTGAGGTTGACATTACCATCAATATCTCTAATATATTTTCTAGCATCAATTCTGAATTGTCGGAGAGCTTTGCTAATAGATTTAAGGATGTATTCCTTATGCTCTTCATCCACATTAAAAGTTGACTGAAAACACATAAATATACAAAGCATAAATACATATAAATTGTATGAAAGCACATACATTCTATAAGTACACAAAAATACATATACATTGTATGTAAACACATATACATTGCATGAGAACACATATAAATTGCATGAAAACGTATATACATTGCATGAAAACACATATACATTGTATAAAAACACAAACATACATTGAAATATTAACTTATTATTATTTCATTCCAGGTATGCTCTTTCGCGATATTCAACCTAATATCAATCAATTTGATGAATGTTATAGGCACATTCTACCTAACCATGACCCCAATGTAGCTTACAAACATGTTGTCACTGTTCGAGTTTAGAGTTTGGCCTTTTGTGTTCCATTCAGCTCTGTAACTTAGGAAAATGTGAATCCTATTTCGACCTCTACCAAAATAGTGTGAGGTGTCATTATGTTTTTGCTGTTAAAACATAGAAAACTCTCTTTATAACAAAATTGGATTAAATAGTCTTTAAATCTGACTTCAGAGTTCGGGAGTCGATTATGGGTCACTGATGATATTAACACCACATACGTCCATATAAGATAATACTCTCGTTAATAACATGCACTTTTATACGCTTATAAAATTATTTAATAAATTTGTTTTTATATTTGTGTCTGACAAGGGTTCAACTTGTTCCTACATATCCCTATGTGCAATACAAAAATCAAGATTATGTAGTACTAGGTATAAAAGGTTTATTTGATTTCATTTTTTGATTGATTTTAAAATATTTATAAGATATAATTATTTCAATTTAATAGAACTAATAGAAAATAGATGGTGTTGGTCTCGACCTTCTTACCACTTTAGGAGTAGGTAGAGACAACACAAATCATAATCGAACTATTCCTATATTTGAATACACAAAACAAAACTATCGAAAAAAGAAATTTTTGAGATATAACTAACCAATTTTATCTAAGAATAATAGGGGATGTTTTTATTCTGAATTTATATAGCGGTTTTGGATTTTAAATTCAGGAGTTGTTAGTTTCATTTTAAATTAATTCAGAAACAAATCAAAATGTTGCCAATTACTTGAAATTAAAATTCGTGTGAATGCATAAGTGTTTGATGAAGCTACATAACACTAGATAAAAACCAGAAAAATCACAATTTCTAAGTTGAAACACAGAGAGTCTCTCATTTAGCTTCTACTTCATTCTCTCTCAATGGCGGAAGCATCACACAAACTTGTTCCATTATTGAAAAACAAGCTCGATATCGTGATCCCCACGATCCAAAACCTCGATTTCTTGTAGCCATGGAGGCTATTCTTTCATCCTAACCATATCATCATCGTTCAGGACGGTGACCCTTCTATGGTCATTAAGGTTCCTAAAGATTTTGATTATAAACTCTACAATCGTAATGATATAAACTGAATCTTATGTCCTAAGGCCTCATGAATATCTTTACAAGACTCTGCTCATTGCTGCTTTAGGTATATGGTGTCTATGACGAAGTACATCTAAACCATCAATGATGATTGCTTTCTGTAGCAAACCCTATAGTGATCCCCTTTGATGTCGTGACTCAACCAACTCCAGAATTGGAACCATAAACTCGGTGGCGTTATAAGGTAGTAGACTGGTTTATATGGCAGTCAGATGAGTTCTGGTAGTTCTGCATAGTTGCAGAATTAGCCGTTGGGAGGGTCGAATTTGTCGCGGTCATCATTAATAGGGAAAAGTGGAACTTTCCTATGTTATAACAATTTAACTTGTTGCCATTGCCAAGGCAGACCTAGGGACTTGTCCAGGGGTCTAAATTCTATTCCAGTAATTCTACCACGCAACCTCAAGTAGAGTAAAATAACTGCAAAATATAATACTTCATTCAAGGCAGGCACACCCACATGCAAGCGCATGCACACACACCTTCTATCCTTATGGGAAGGTGAGTGTCGTGGGAATGTGAGTCTTCTGAGCCATAGGAAAGTTTTTTGAGTTTTATTATACATTTTAAGTATGAATAAAAGTGTAATCTATGGGGTTTTGTTTTTAAATCTAAGAGCTAATATTCAACAACATTTACTAAAAACAAATGTTGTTGAACCTTTGAGTCATACAATCAACAACACTCAGTGAAACATGTGTTATTGATTGTATATCCACTTTTCTCATTTAAAAGTGTTTGCCTCATCGAACGTTGTTTATTTCTTTTTGTCTATCATTTGATATTGTTCTACACACGAACAATGTTCAAGGTGCGTTATTAAATGTGAATTTTGGTTAGAAAAAACATGTCGTAGATTCATGTTTATGGTGAAGTAAAGTACTTGTAAACCAACTAGTGTTTGACCTATAAATCGAGAAGGCAGCTCAAAGGAACAATAGTAAGGAAAAGAAGGCAACTAGATAAGCACAAAGAGCATCAATTGGGTACTTCTACTCATACTTCTTCTCTATCCCCCGTCCGAGAGGAGAATACAATGGATGAAACCATGGGTGATATGGTTTATAATGATGATAACCATAATAGTTAGAGAGAATTCAAGAGTTGTTTTCCATAATAGTCTAAAACATTTCACGCAAGAGCTACTAGAAATTCTAGACAACCTGAAATGAAGACAATACTTATGCAACTTCTCTATGTTAATCTTCTTATCCTACTAGACAGAGGAACTACATTTTCAACTTCATTAAGTTTTATGAGATATGCAGAACTGTTTCGAAAATCACCCTTTACCTCTTCTCATTGGGAAGAAGTACTATACATGGTGAATCCACCATGACAAGACCAACAAAATTAATACCATGGCAAATAGCCTAGGGGAGGTATTAGAATGCAATCTATCTTACGACATAGCATAAATAATAGTTGATTGCAAAGATATAATTTCATTTATGTTTATTACATTTTTATGACTTGAATGGGAAAAAGCACAAAGAAACAAGACTAAGACTACGTCTCTTTATAAAAGAAGGTTATTGAAGAATGATATTGCAAATGATTACACCAACAGTCAGGCATGAAGGACCGATTCCAATACGACGTATCCGATACGTCATACGCATTTTCTTGAAAATGTAGGATACGATATGTTTGGGATACACATCTAAAATATGTACATAAAATCCATAAAACATATAATTATTGTTACGAATTTCCAAATAAGAAACATATTTTATAGACATTATTAAATACAAAATGAAATTAATATTGTCATAAGATGGTCAATTCCATTTAATCGATGATTAACATTATGCATATACATTTCCTGTTCATTCTCTCTGCAATACACATGTTTTGTTTTATTTCTCTTGCTACAAGTCCACTTCGTACATTATATATTATGTTCCCCCTTCTGCTTAATTCTTTTCTTTCTTTTAAAATGCTATTGGATGTATCTTGGGTGTCTATGAGGTATCGTGATAGTATCCAGAAAGTATCAAATTTATAAATTATTTATTTTCAAAAATATAATTTTGATATGCTATGGGTACATATCGATGAAGTATCCGAGAGTATCGGTATTGGATTTGTGTCGGACACGGATACGAGAAATTTATTAAAGTGTCGGTGCTTAAGCATGGGTGAGTGGGGAGGTAGACTCTTTCCAGGAAGTGTTGGTATTCCAAGTGTGAATGAAGAAGAGTATCACATTGTGCAAAAATAGATGAGTTAAAAAACATACAAGTGGATGGACCCATAGGGTTGATGCCTTAAGGTTCTTGATCAAGATGTGGTGTCAAACTCATTTATATGTTGTTGACATATACTGGTGGATTAGTTTTAGTCCAAGTTATAAGTTTCTAAGAGTAATAAAGATTAGTTAGGTTAGTTAGTTTTTTTCTTCTTCATTATATAAAAGTCTTTCGTTCAACTCATTCAATCAATTCAATTCATTCAATTTTGTAATGAGAATTCAATCATTCAATGAGAATATTATCAATCTTTGTTTCTCATTTTTCTTTCTTTAAGCTTCTTTAAGTTTTATTTTATATACTTGTTGATTAATCAAGAAACTTTCTTTTCCATGGCTCTTACCACAATTTAACATGGTATTAGAGCAATAATTATCTCTTTTCGATAGCTTCCGCTTATGCTTATCATTCTTTCCTTTCAAGATTCAACAAAGAATCATCATGATTCTTATTACAATAAAGAACATGGTGGTTCTTTTTTCACATCACAATACCAAGGCTAAGAAGAAATCATTGGAGAAGTCATCACCAATAGAGGAGAAACCCAAGGCCAGAAAGAAGTGAGAAATGCTTCAGCTATTATTGAAAGATCATTGATGAAAGAACACTTGAGAAAACACCTATTGTTGTGGTCAAGAAGACTCAGGCTTAAAGAAAACTAAACCAAAAGTCTCTACGCATGTTTATGCAACTATGGCAAGTATAAAAGTGTACTTTATGAAGTTTTTAGCTGCATGAGGGATTAATTTTTTGTGGCTCCATATAAGGTGTTGCATCCGCTTTATGCTACTTCAGAAAATTTCAAATACAGACGAGATAATTTCCCTACTGAAATTCAAAAATAATTGAGAATAGTTGTTGCAAGCAGAGATGGTACTGCAGATGGCTTCTTGGAGTGATATCTCATACAAATTATTTTCTTGATAAGTTCGTTTACATTAATGGCTACATTAAACCATATTATTCAAATTACAAGAATCTTTACATTATTTTCGTATTCTTTATCATTTACCGCTTATTTTCTCATTTCTTTATTACTCTAGTTTCCTTACCCCTCTCATAAACACACAACTTTATTATAGTGTGTTTTCATCTCATTGAAACATCTCATTAGGATCAAGATTCTGATCCATTCTCTCTCTTTCATCATCAATGATTGGTTCACTTTTGTCCATGATGTTAAGCTTAGATATAACTTCTGTCATGGATGGTTAAGCCTTGGATGGGTAGCTTCTGTCCATAGTGGTTAAGCAAATATATAACTTCTACTATGAATGGTTAAGCATTTGATGATATAGTTTTTGCCGTGGATGGTTAAGCGTTGTTATTGCTTCAAATCAATTTCAAGCTGGGAGTTCAGAATTTTCACTCTCCAACTTGAGGGGGCTGTTGAAATATATTGTTGGGTTAGTTTTAGCCTAAGTTATTAGTTTCTAAGAGTAATAGAGATTAGTTAGGTTAGTTAGTTTTTTTCTTCTTTCTTTTATAAAAGTCTTTCATTGTAACTCATTTCAACTCATTCAATCAATTCAATTCATTCAATTTTGTAATGAGAATTCAATCATTCAATGAGATTATTATCAATCTTTGTTTCTCATTCTTCTTTCTTTAAGCTTATTTAAGTTTTCTTTTATATACTTCTTGATTAATCAATAAACTTTTTTTTCCATGGCTCTTACCTCAATTTAACATGCTATCAGAGCAATAATTATCTCTTTTCGATAGCTTATGCTTATCATTCTTTCCTTTCAAGATTCAACAAAGAATCATCATGATTCTTATTATAATAAAGAACATGGTGGTTCTTCTTTCTCATCTCAATACCAAGGCTGAGAAGAAATCATTGGAGAAGTCATCACCAATAGAGGAGAAACCCAAGGCCGGAAATAAGTGAAAAATGCTTCAGCTATTATTGAAAGATCATTGATAAAAAGAACATTTGAGAAAGACACCTATTGTTGTGGTCAAGAAGACTCAGGCTTAAAGAAAAATAAACCAGAAGTCTCTAAGCCCATCTATGCAACTATGGCAAGTATAAAAGTGTACTTGATGAAGTTTTTAGAATCTTGAGGGATTATTTTTTGTGGCTCCATCTAAGGTGTTGCATCCGCTTTATGCTACTTTAGAAAATTTCAAATACAGAGGAGATAATTTCCCTGCTGAAATTCAAAAATGATTGAGAATAGTTGTTGCAAGCGGAGATGGTACTGCAGATGGCTTCTGGGAGCGATATCTCATACAAATTCTTTTCTCAAGAAGTTCTTTTACATCAATGGCTACAAGAATCCATATTATTCAAATTACAAGAATCTTTACATTATTTTCGTATTCTTTATCATTTACCACTTATTTTATCATTTCTTTATTACTCTATTTTCTTTACCCCTCTCATAAACACACAACATTATTATAGTATGTTTTCACCTCATTGAAGCATCTCATTAGGATCAAGATTCTGATCCATTCTCTCTCTTTAATTATCAATGGTTGGTTCGCTTCTGTCCATGATGTTAAGCTCAAATATAACTTCTGTCATGAATGGTTAATCATCGGATGGGTAGCTTCTGTCCATAGTGGTTAAGCAAATATATAGCTTCTCCTATGGATGGTTAAACGTTTGATGATATAGTTTTTTCCCTGGGTGGTTAAGCGTTGTTATTACTTCAAATAAATTTCAAGCTGGGAGTTCAGAATTTTCACTCTCCAGCTTGATGGGGGTTGTTGAAATATATTGTTGGGTTAGTTTTAGCCCAAGTTGTTAGTTTCTAAGAGTAATAGAGATTAGTTTTCTTATTTCTTTTATAAAAGTCTTTCATTGTAACTCATTCAATCAATTCAATTCATTCAATTTTGTAATGAGAATTCAATCATTCAATGAGAATATTATCAATCTTTTCTTGTTTCTTTAAACTTCTTGATTAATCAAGAAACTTTCTTTTCCAGGGCTGTTACCATATTTTAACATATGTTTCTTTCATTTAACCCATGCAACCCATACAAGAATGCTATATCTCATGAATGAAGATCTCCCAACAGGAAGGACACTATATATAATTCTCTTTAAAAATACAGGATCGATGTCAAGGAAACCTTTGATCAATGCTTCAAAGCTTCGCAAAAAGGTTAGAACACGAGCCAAATTTATCGGAGAAAGCAAATCAAAATTGGCACAAATGATCAAGGAGGAGTGCCATAATATGAACCTAATTTCAAGTTTTGGAAGCTGCAAGAGAGATTCATCAGAATTTAACTTGACCTCTCTCTGTGGAGAAAGCTTCCGAGTTCCAACAGATCAGATTGTGACCTTTGCCCGCAGTGGAAATGAAATAAATTTCGATTACATTTAAATTTAATTTTTTATTGTTTTTTATTAGCGCGTACACAGGCTTTGAACCCTCATTGTGCTTATTAATGTTTACAAATAAATTAAATTAGAAAATATTGTTGATTTTCTTATAAATTACCAAAACAATATTGATGTTATTAAACTTTATAGTAGTAATGTCGATGTTGATGATTTTTTATTTTAAAAAACCAAGAGATAAAACTCTCAACAAATTACCATTATCAAGAAACAAAGTTTGAGAGAATAGAAGATTTAGTATACAATAATATTCTCTTAATATTAAGGAGATTGATATCTATGATTGGTTTCATATTTAAATAACTTTAAACTAGTTTCTTTATAGATGGTAAATGATATGCTTATGTTTGTTTATTTTTAACTTTAAAAATATAAACCTTTCTCTATAACTTTATAATTCTGAAATCCTGTTGATAATTGCTGTAAACATAAAAAGAAGATTATATATGTATATAACTATTAGATCTTCAATTACCTATGAGAATAAAAGCTAATTTTTCATATAAAAAAATTGTTATTCAATTTTGAAGTACCACACATAAACATAAGAAAAAGGTTGAATTACGTTTGTTAACTTATTTTTAAAAAACACTCTTTAGCGAGAACAACATCTCGCTCAGCAAAGCACAATCATTAAATTATGCATTTCTCACTTGAGGATTTTGCTCAGCAAATAGTCCTTGCTCAACAAGAATTAAGACTCATTGAGCGAGTAGTTCACTTTTCTCTTCTTTTTTTTAAAACCAAAGGTGCAGAAGCACCGATGGAGATATATTAAAATAAAGTTAGACCTACATAAAGCTATAGATAGGTAATCATAACTTATTCTAAATCTAGCAAATTCCTAGCAAATTCTAAATTCTAAAGTACAAGTTTCTAAATCTATAGATAGGTAATCATAACTTATTCCTAGCAAATTCTAAATTTAGAAAGCTAGGAATTACTTCCACCCTAAGTTAGATCTATGATTTATGCCATGAGTAGCTAGTATGTTGGTGCAAGTATTGCCTTCTATATAGATGTGAGATATCTTGAAGTTCATTAGAGAGATCTTAATTGTACAATTTAACCACTTGCTCAACAAAGACCCAGGAGCATTGGCTTTATCATTGAAAATGTCCAGCAATGATTCACATTCCAACCAAAGACAATCTCAACCTTTGCTGAAGCTATGCCCACTGCAGTTATGGCCGAATTAAACTCAACAAAGATTGTCAGATGAACTCCCAAGAATGAAGCAAAATCCCACCAAGAAATGACCAAGATGGTCCCTTAATAAACGTCCACCTCCTACTAGCCCTGGAGTGCCATGAGTAGCACCATCTGTATTCACTTTTACCCAACTAATAGGAGGAGGCTGCCAAATTACCTCTGAAATGCTAGGAGCCTTGCTGATATTAGTATTGATTTTCAGAGCTCTAAGGATGTTGAATTCCTGCAGGGAATAGTTTCTAATAGCTTTTAATTGACTACCAGTGAGAGCAACTTCCCTTTTTATCTTAGAAATAGCTTGGTTTAAGGGAATTTTCCTATTCTCAAATCTGAGTTAGTTTCTACAATACTAGATGGTGTTGATAGTGTGAATAATGCAGGATGTGAACACCTCTCTTAAGTGATGGCTCTAGTGGTTGATAGAGCTGAGGAATAAAGAAGCAGCAGAAGAGGTGTTCAAACTGATTGAAAAATGGGAGCCTAACCACTTCCAATGATAAATATCAAAAGGATAATCCATAAACAAATTATCAGAGCATTCTATGTCAGTTCTGCATAGGCTACACATAGAGCTCAATTGGCAACCTCTTTTTGAAGGTTTTTATTCGTAGGCATTTTTATGTTCATCAACCTCCAAGTTGTGAATGATTTAGATGGGGGATAGCATTAGACCAAATTATTTTGCACTAGTTTAACAAGTTGGCAGACTTGTTCACACAATAGTAGGCTGCCATGAGTGACATGATTCCATCATTAGTGTCTTGCCAAATGATCTTATCTTTAGTAGCAACAACGACACTTTTGATTTTAGGAATGATTTCATGGTACCAAATGATTAGGCTGCTAAGAATAATCCATTTTGATTCATGGATGAAGTCAGCCATAGTTGACTTGAGGGACAATTGAGTCTACTGATGAATCTCTAAATAATCCACTAGAGGTTCACCAAACCAATTATCCCTCCAGAAATTAAGGTTTTGACCATCACCAACTAGCCAGATGGAGTTCATCAGAGCTAAATTCCAGTTGTCCTTAATACCAGGCCAGACAGAAGATTTATAGTATCTAGAAGGGGCAGATCTATTGCAGCCAAATATGCTCCTACAAAATTTGGCCCAATCATGGCTTGAGGAGATCATCTCCCAAGTCAATTTTAGGAGAGCAGCCTTGTTCATAATTGTTAGAGATCTTAAACCAAGGCCCTTCAAGAGTAGAAGAACAAACTTGGCTCTAACCAACTGTGACAAGCTTCCTAACTTTTGTGTTTCCAGCCTAAATGAAGTTTCTAATTTGTTATCCATAATTTTGATCAATTGTGAAGGCCATTTATAAATGTGGAAGCTATAAATCAACATGCTTTGAATGATAGATCTAAGTAGCTCCACTCTACCCATTGTTGATAGAGAAGACCCCTTCGAAGCAGCCATTTTTAATAGAATCCTATCAGGAATTGGTTGGAGGTGAATCCTTTTAGGCTTTAATTCCTTTAAAGAGAGGAACACCTAAATATTTGAAAGAGAAGCAACCCTTGGAGAGACCGAGGTAAGTAGAGAGTCTAACAATTTTTCTAGCAGGAGCATTGCTTAAGTAGAATTTGCATTTCTATGTGATGATGATTTGGCCAGAAGCTTAAGCATAATCATAAATGAGATTCTTTAAGGCCAATAGTTCCCTCTTTAAACCCTTACATAAAATGAGAATATCATATGCATACATTACATGACTAGGGGTATGGATCATGTTAGGACCTATAATGGAGCTAATCATCCTATTCTCAACTAACCTTAGGATATTTTTGCTTAAGACATCTTCTGCAAGACAAAAAAGCAAGGGAGAGAGAAGGTCCCCTTTGCTTTACACCTCTGCTACACTAAATGAAACCCACAATTTCTCTTTCAATTTGTATTGAGCTAAATTTCAAAAGATGGAATGAACTTGATTAGTCGGGGAAAACATCAAACATATAACATTATCACTAACATGAGCAAAGGTTTAAGAGCATTCAATTGGTCATTTGGACCACTAAAATTTAATTTGAATCCTAAAAGGGAATTTTTTTCATCTTAAGTCCTTAACGAAAAGTACCACAATTTGAGATATTGAATGTCGCCATTCCATTCAAATTATCCTACTAGACTTACTATTTCTGGTCGTTACACAACTATAATTTAAAAAATTCCCACCTGGAGAAGCTTTCATCATTTCTTCGCTCTCTTTCATTGGATACATCCTTTCTTATTTGCACACATCTCTTTACAAATAAATACTAAATATAATGGTCATGCATGGAAAATATTTGTATTATGAGTGTTTTTGTGATGACGATGATACATAATGAAAGTTATTCCTATACATTAAAGAAAAAATATTTTTATCAAAATTTCATGAGATATAATGGAGTAAGCCTCTCCTTATCATATTGTTTATCCTATGTAACACCCCAATTTACACATAGGAAAATATATAATTTTGAGGTGAGATTTACAAAATAATATTCAAGATAAAGAAAATTTGTCAAAGAGGTTTTAAGAATATTCTTAATCCTCATAAAATGTGTAATAAGTAAAGTCCTTCAGTATAGTAAATCATTTGTCTCCCAAGATAATATTAGATATTGTCTTTTCCAATAAAATCAACAAAATGTTAAAATACCAAGAAAATGTAGATGTATCACCATCTAATCCTACCAGAGCATAAAGGTAATAACACAATTACACAAAATAAAACTAGAGGACTTCGTGAGTCATAGGTAAACTATACTACTTTAAATCTTCAACAAGCTACTCAGCTGCTCCACCTATAAGTCATTTATACATACAAACAAACAACATAGAGGGAGTAAGACATTAAATCATGCAAAAACGACGAAGTGATTTATAAAGAATCATAACATTAGAGCAACACAAACAATTGCAATGCCATAATTAGACAATATACACAATAATTAGTATCTCTACTCCTAACAAATATGCCCAATGATGAATGATGTTAGAGTATTAGGTATTCATATGTATACACCATGATTAAGTGATCTCTCATGCTATGGTCATGCAATTCCTGCAACCAATCACCATCAATTGCCCGAAGGCCAAGACCCTAGTGGGAAAGCAATCGGGTACATATTTCCTTAACAACAACAAGTAATAATATCTATTATTTTCCAGTACTTCTATCAGAAGTGCTTACGTGGTAGGCCCAGTCCGTTTCAGGAATCCCATCTACCGATCATGAAACGCGCAAGGGGATGTCAGAGACCACTTAGTTTGCATGTTGGACTATCCTGGTCATACGGTTTATAAGACCGGACCCTCATTGGATCATCTCACTTAAGCAATCCCTCAAAACTTCCTGATGTGACATCGTCATTGCCACCCCTATCCAATTCCCAATGATATTTCTATCATCGTATCTTTGATCAAAGTCAGTCCACTATATCTTTTTATCAATATTATCTCAATTTCAATTTACAATAACATCACCTAAGTTAGTGGTCTCAGACCCAATGCAATTTTTATCATATAAATGTCCTCGGGACGATCTCAAGACATAACTTAGTGATCAAAATAAATGGGTAATATCCCGAGGTCACTACACTTTCAAGTGTGTGAATAGCCATAGACACTCAAGTAACTGCAAATAATTCTCCTTCACATATGAATTTAGTTGTGATCACTATCATTATGATATGTAAAACATAGACATTCATTATAAATTATAGTAATCTAATAATAGTAAGAAGTCATATCAGTAAGCCATCATTATCAAACATATAATCATTCAATCAAGACACAATATTTTAATGAGGAAGTCCATAACAATCAAGACAATTGACACTTCATTAATCATTTTAGTCTAAGGATCCTCCAACTAGTGAGTATCATTGGAGACCCCAATGCTACGTTCTAATACCACTATGTCTCATGCTTCTCCCTCACATGGGTTTACGTAAGCTCCTTTGTCCAGCAAATACACTAGTTCCCCTGTTGTCTCCTTCAATCTTAGGATCTTTTCTCATACACATGCCAATAACAATCAAAGCAACAAATTAGATTATACTCTACTTAAAACTAACAACTAGTCTATTACTGATCAAAAATTTATAACTCACAAGCACACAATTTATATCTAATTGACTTGTACCTTTTATTCGAGGCCCCAAATTTGAAAACATATTAATTATTACTCAATTTATAAGAAGACACAAAAGATTGACAGTAATGTGAGCACAAATTCTATACTTCGCACTTGAGATATTTGCTTTGGTTATAAATATTTTAAAGAAGGACTTACGTAACATGAGTAACAATGGGAAGAAATAGCAATATCCTAAAGGGTATAAGTTTTCCATCCTCCAAACAGAAAATTCTATGTTTCTATAAGAGTTACCTATTCCATAATAAGGTGAGTTTAATCATTACCCATCACATATTATTATGCTATTTTTAGAATTGCTTCAGGTACTTAGGTGTTTTATAAAGCATGATGTAATTGTGATAAAGGGATACACCAAATGCAACACATAGATGAAAAGTAATTGCTATAGTTGGACAATCAAATGTTTTTATGTGTGTGTATATATATATATATGAATGAAACAAACATTAATTTCAAAGGGTAGATAAACTGAAAAACCAGAGTTTGAGATAAAAGGTATGTAACATGGCCTCTCCATATACCTAAAAAACAAAACCAAAAGTGTAGAGAATTTAAACGTAACCCCAAAAATTGGCTAAAAGTGCAGAGAATTTTATCACAGTGAT
Source organism: Lupinus angustifolius (assembly GCF_001865875.1). Lineage (NCBI taxonomy): Eukaryota > Viridiplantae > Streptophyta > Magnoliopsida > Fabales > Fabaceae > Lupinus > Lupinus angustifolius. The sequence goes on from NC_032021.1 coordinate 6,649,353, forward strand.
TGACAGCAAATGGAGTTGCACAATTCATCTCATCTTATACCTAATCAATGAAGAATTCAACCAAATTTATGAGAAAGAGAGTATACCAGATTTGCTTTTCTTTCTCTTTATTTCTCTGATGCAGTTAGGGTCAATTAGAAAGTGCAGTTTTTCTCTTCCTTTCCCCACTCAGCACATGTGTTTGTAATTATTAATTAGGTCAAAGTTCTATTTATACTATTATTTAATCTTATCTTACTAAAATAGTAAAATTCAATTTTATCACCAAGTAACTAGAATAAATCAGATAATCACAAGAGAATAACCACCTAGCCTATCTAGATAATTTTTTTAGACATAACTGATAAAGATTAACTAAATAATTATGGGTTGACTATTAATAAATATATCTATTTGCAAATTAGTTGGAAAATTTGTGGTGTTACAATCCTTCCCCTCTAATAAGAATTTGCGTCCTCGAAAATTAAACATACATTGGTTAAACAAATGGGGGTAAGCGTTCATCATGTTACTTTCCACTTCCCAAGTACCATCTTTATCATCAGTTTGACTCCAAACTACTTTCACTAAAGGAATCTCCTTTCCTCTTAGTTTCTTCGTGCTACTATCACCAATCCTCACAGGTAAGATCTGAAAAGTGAGGTTTTCTTTCAATTGAATTGAGTCAGGCTCTAAGATATGCGATGGATCACGAATATATTTCCTCAATTGTGAAACATGGAAAACATTATGGAGGTTTGATAACAATGGTGGTAAAGCTATTTGATAAGCAACAGGGCCAATCCTCTTTAAAATCTGATAAGGTCCAATAAATCTTGGGGTAAGCTTGCGGGATTCAAGACTCTGCCAATCCCTGTAGTCAGGACTCTGGTGTTCGATCTTGGCCTTTTGATACACTAGACAACGTGATACATACTCAGCAACATCCTTTTTCATTCCAGACCACCAAAATATCTTTTTCAAATCCTGATACATCTTAGTCGCTCTAGGATGAATACTCAACTTACTCTCGTGGGCTTCATCTAAAATCATTTTCCTCAACCCAACATCACATGGCACAAAAACTCTTCCTCTAAATCTCAAAAGACCATTAGCGTCGACATGGAGTTCATTCTCTTTCCCACTTACTACTAGAGCTTTATTAACTTGTAACTTTTGATCTATCATCTGCATCTCCTTTATTTGATCGAAGAACTCATTTGTCACCTTAAGCACTCCCAGAATTATACTTCTTGAGTTCACTTGAATCGCCAAATTCATATCTCTAAATTCCTCTATCAATTTCATTTCTCGCACCATTAAGGCAGACACGTGTAATGATTTTCGACTTAGTGCATTTGCTACCATTTTACCTTCCTAGGGTGATATTGAAGACCAACATCATAATCGTTGAGAAATTCCATCCATCGCCTTTGTCTCATATTCAACTCTTTTTGATCAAACAAATATTTTAAACTCTTGTGATCACTAAAGATCTCAAATCTCACGCCATAAAGATGCTGCCTCCATATTTTCAAAGCAAAGACAACATCAACTAATTCTAGATCATGAGTTGGATAATTTTGCTCATGTTGTCTTAATTGTCTCGAAGCATAAGCAACGACCTTCCCATCTTGCATCAACATACAACCCAAACCTTGCTTTGAAGCATCACAATATACATTGAAGTGACTGTCTACACATGGAAGAATCAATACAAGGGCAGACGTCAACCTCTGTTTTAGCTCTTGAAAGTTCTCCTCACACCTTGTTGTCCAAACAAACGGTTGTCCTTTTTTGGTCAACTTAGTCAATGGCAAAGCTAAGTTTGAGAACCCTTCAACGAATTTTCAATAATAACCAGCTAGTCCATGAAAGCTTCTAATCTCTATTACCAATTTTGGAGTAGCCCATTCCATCACGGCTTCAACCTTAGAAGGATCCACTGCAATTCCTTCCTTAGATATGACATGCCCAAGGAAATTCACATACTCAAGCCAAAATTCACATTTTGATAATTTGGCATAGACATGATTGTCCTTTAAAATCTTTAGTACAACTCTCAGATGCTCAACATGTTCTTCTCTACTCTTAGAATACACAAGGATATCATCTATAAATACCACCACAAAAGAATCTAGGTATAGATGAAAAATCATATTCATGTAATCCATGAATATTGTCGGAGCATTAGTCACACCAAATGGCATCACAAGGTACTCATAATGTCCATATCGTGTCATAAAAGCAGTATTAGGAACATCTGTTGTCTTAACTCTAAGCTGATGATAACTTGACCTTAGATGAATCTTAGAGAATACGACAGCTCCCCTCAACTAATCCATCAGATCATCAATTCTAGTCAATGGATACTTGTTCTTAATTGTTACTTTGTTCAACTCTCTGTAATCTGGCCTCATAATGCCATCCTTCTTCTTAACCAACAACATTGGAGTACCCCAAGGTGAAACACTTGGTCGAATGAACTTCTTGGTCAATAAACCTTCTAGTTGATTTTTTAACTCAGCCAATTCTAGTGGTGCCATCCTATAAGGCTATTGAGATGGGTCCAGTTCTAGGTACTAAATCAACTGAGAACTCCACTTCTCTCATTGGTGGTAAATTGGGAATGTCATCAGGAAACACATATGTGAACTCACTTACTATTGGCAAATCCTTGATATTTGGCTTCTTCTCTCCTTCGAATGAAGCTAAAAGAATGTAAGCAAGCGCTCCCTCCTTTAGAGAAGTCTTCACTTCATTGGCTGACATGGATCTCTGGCAACTAGGAGTGTCAGAGGTCTAACTAGGTTCACCAAATACTATAGTTTTCTCAAAATAATTCAGAAGTACTCGGTTAGCAAATAACCAGTCCATCCCAAGAATCACATCTATTTGGGATAACGGTAAGTATATCAAGTCTATCAAGAAGGTCATGTTGTTTACAACAATAGGGCACTTGAAACATAAAGTGGAAACTGTAACGGGTGCGTTGGTAGGGGTAGATACAATCAAGTCAAAGGGTAGGGAATCTACTTGTAACCCTAGTTGTTTCACACAATTAAAATATATGAAAGAGTGTATCGCACCCGAATCAAATAACACAAATAAGAGGACGTCATTCACAAGACATGTACCTTAGATCAAACCATCAACATTTGCAAGCTCATAACCACTCATTGTAAAAACTCTTCACGTTGCCCTAGGTCTCCCAACTCCCACCACATTCATACTCTACTTCAACTTCGGACAAAACCTGTTGATGTCTCCCAATTCTTTACATTAGAAACAAACATTCCCTGATCCCGGACAAATAGCTCCAAAGTGATGTCGACCACATTTGTTGCACCAAGGTGGAGAGTTCATTGGTTGGCCCTCAGGTGGAGTTGCATTAGCACTCTTCATTCCTTGAGAACTAGGTCCTCGATAGCCAATAGGTGGAGTGTATGGCTTCTTATTGTCATAAAACATCTTCCCTTTTCCTCTTCCTTGCATCTGGTTCCGCTGAGGTCCAAAATTTATCTAAGGATTCACATTCCTCAAAGCAACATCCCTTGCCTTCATGTCATCTTAAAAAATTCTACACTTTTTGATCAGGGTTGGAAAGTCATTGATTTCTTGATGGTCGAACATCATCTTCAACTCAGGCTTCAAACCAATTTCAAACTTGGCACACTTTGATCTTCTGTCATCATCTAGATCATAATAAGGGCAATACTTGGCCAATTCCTCAAACTTGGCAGCATATTCCCCCACAGTCATGTTCCCTTGCTCCAACCGCAAAAAATCTAGCTCCTTCTTCCTCTTAAGATCTGCAGGAAAATACTTTTGGAGAAACTTCCCCTTAAAAGCTTCCCAAGTAACTGCATGTTCTTATGCCTCCATCTATCGCCTAGTATATTCCCACCAGTTCTCAGCCTCCATAATCATCATATAGGAAGCATAAGTCACCTTTTTTGCATCATTGCAAGCCATAGCTTGGAAGATCTTTTCCATTTCTTGAATCCAATCATTAGCAGCACCAGGAGCGAATCCACCCTGAAATTGACTTCGATTGCGCTTACAGAACTCATCTAGTCCATGATATTCACCTAGTCGTTGTGGTGGAATTGGATATTGATTAGGAATCTGGTTGACATTTTGATTCAGATTCTGTAAATTCTCATTCATATTTTGCTGAACAGCTGCCATTTTGAACCAATAAATCATTATGACCATGACCATGTCCATGTCCCAACATAATCAATATGCACTCAAAGTACATCAGAACCAAAAGTTCATAATAATTGAATTTCACTCTCATGTAATTACAAACAAACAAACAATTCACAAACAAAGTCATACAAGAAGCATGTAAGGCCACGCCCTAGGCCGTAAGACTGTCCTTAGCTCTGATACCACTAAATTTAACACCCCAATTTTCACATATGAAAATATATAATTTCAAGGTATGATTTACTAAATAATATTCAAGATAAAGGAAATTTGTCAAAGATAATATTAGATACTGTCTTTTCCAATAAAATCAACAAAATGTTAAAATACCAAGAAAATGTGGATGTATATCACAATCTAATCCTACCAGAGCATAAGGGTACTAACACAATTACACAAAATAAAAATAGAGGACTTCGTCAGTCACAGTTAAACTATACTGCTTTAAATCTTCGACAAGCTACTCAGCTACTCCACCTACAATTCATTTATACATACAAAAAACAAACAACATCGAGGTAGTAAGACATTAAATCATGAAAAAACGACAAAATGGATTTATAAAGAATCATAACATTAGAGCAACACAAACAATTGCAATGCCATAATTAGACAATATACACAATAATTATTATATCTACTCATAACAAATATGCACAATAATGAAAGATGTTAGAGGATTAGGTATTGAGATGTATACACCATGATTAAGTGATCTCTCATGCTATGGTCATGCAATTCCTCCAACCAATCACCATCAATTGCCTGAAGTCCAAGACCCTAGTGGGAAAGCAATCGGCAGTACATATTTCCTTAACAACGGCAAGTAATAATATCTATTGTTTTCCAGTACTTCTATCAGAAGGCTTACGTGGTAAGCCCAGTCCGTTTCAAGAATCTTCCCTACCGATCATGAAATGCGCAAGCCGTGTCAGAGACCGCTTAGTTTGCATGTTGGACTATCCTGGTCATATGGTTTATAAGACCAGACCCTCACTGGATCATCCCACCTAAGCAATCCCTTAAGGCTTCTTGACGAACCACAATCATTTCCGCCCCTATCCAATTCCGAATGATATTTCTATCATCGTATCTTTCCATTTTCTCCAATTCCAATTAAAAATGCAATGATGTATGCACACTGATCAAAGTGAGTCCACTAAGTCTTTTTATCAATATTATCTCAATTTCAATTTCCAATAACATCAACTAAGTTAGTGGTCTCAGCCCCAATGCAATTTTTATCATATAAATGTCCTGAGGACGAGCTTAAGACATAACTTTGTGATCAAAATAAATGGGTAATATCCCAAGGTCACTACACTTTCAAGTGCGTGAATCTCCAATAATACTCACTAGTTGGAGGATCCTTAGACTAAAATGATTAATGAAGGGTCAATTATCTTGATTGTTATGGACTTCCTCATTTTATCATTTTGGTCATGAATATTAAAATATTGTGTCTTGATTGAATCATTATATGTTTGATAATGATGGCTTACTGATATGACTTTTTACTATTATTAGATTACTATAATTAGTAATGAATGTCTATGTTTTACTTATCATAGTGATAGTGATCACAACAAAATTCAGATGTGAAGGAGAATTATTTGCAGTTACTTGAGAGCGTTCTAATACCAATATGTCTAATGCTTCTCCCTCACCTGGATTTACGTAAGCTCCTTTGTCCAACCAATACACTAGTTCCTCCGTCATCTCCCTCAAACTTATGATCGTTTCTCATACACATGCCAATAACAATCAAAGCAACAAATTAGATTCTACTCTACTTAAAACTAACAACTAGTCTATTACTGATCAAAAATTTATAACTCACAAGCACACAATTTATATCTAATTGACTCGTACCTTTTATTCAAGGCCCCAAATTTTAAAACATATTAATTATTACTCAATTTATAAGAAGACACAAAAGATTGACAGTAATGTGCGCACAAATTCTACACTTGCACTTGAGATATTTGCTTTGGTTATAAATATTTTAAACAAGGACTTACGTAACATGAGTGACAATGGGTAGCAATAGCAATGTCCTAAAGGGTATAAGTTTTCCATCCTCCAAACAGAAAATTCTATGTTTCTATAAGAGTTACCTATTCCCTAATAAGGTGAGTTTATTCATTATCCATCATATATTATTATGCTATTTTTAGAAATGCTTCAAGTACTTAGTTGTTTTATAAAGCATGATGAAATTGTGATAAAGGGATACACCAAAACTAGACTTGTTTTGAAAATTTTTTGCAATACTAATAAACTTGACTTGGTTTTTCTTGCTGAACCCATGATACACTTTGATGTAGTTCATTTATCATTTTGGAACTCTCTTAATCTTAAGGTCTTTGCCTCTAATGACAGACCTGAGTTAAGCCCTTCTCTTTGGGGCCTTTGCAGATTAGATATGGACCCTTCTGTGATCAGAACTTCCAACCAACACTTTTCTATTTCTGAGGTTTTCTTTTATAGGTGCGGTTTATGCTCGTGCTAGGTATGCAGTTAGAAGAAGTCTTTGGCTCAATCTACATGAGGATATGGTCAATCATCAGGGACCTTGGTGTCTCATAGGAGATTTCAATGCTGTTTTGGGAGCCTATGAATGCAGAGGTCCCTCTCTACCTAATAGGATTTCCTGCACTGAATTCAATAGATTCTTAGATGACAATTTGTTAATCAATATTCCCACCATTGGTGCCAATTTTACTTGGACTAATAGAAGACTTGGGGCTGCTAACACTGAGAGAAGATTGGATAGAGCTATCTGCAATGATGATTGGATTAATAATTGGAACCTAGTGTCCTGCTGCTCTTTGCCTAGACTGGCTTCTGATCACCACCCTCTGATGCTTACTCTAGTCAATGATATTCCTCCAAGGCCTTCATCCTTTAGATTCCACAAAATGTGGCTTCATAATGAGGACTGCAAAAGAGTGGTGAGTCACATTTGGCACACTAGAATCACTGGTTGTCCTATGTACATCCTTACTCAAAAACTCATTATCCTAAAAAATGAGCTCAAGCACTGGAACAAAACAGTATTTGGGAACATTCATCACAAGGTCACTCTGGCTAAGAACAATGTTGACCAAGTACAAAACTGCATCAGGGACTCTGGTCCTTCTGATCAACTCTACCATCAGGAGGACCTGGCTCAATCTGAGCTCCTTAAAGCTTTGCAAATTGAAGAGATATTCTGGAAGGAAAAAGGCTAGAATTAACTGGCATAACTTTGGGGACAGAAACACTGCTTACTTTCACAAAATTGCTAAGATCAAACATGTTACTAAAGCCATGTCTTTGATTAAGTCTGGTGATGTGCTGCTCACTGAACATGATGCTATAGCCACTCATGCTCTTGATTACTACACTAACCTATTTGCCTCTCCTAATTTATTGACCTCTAATAATTTGATTCAGGAGGTTATCCCTACGCTGGTTAATGAGGCTGACAACCTCATGATTTCCTCTATTCCCACTGATGTTGAAATAAAGAGTGCTGTTTTTGATATGAATGAGGACAGTGCCCCTGGTCCTGATGGCTATGGGGGAACTTTTTACACTAATTTTTGGGACATAATCAGTATGGATGTCTGCAAGTCAGTGAGGCAATTCTTCCAACAAAACTGGTTGATGCCTAACTTGAACTCTAGCAATGTCATACTCATTCCTAAGATGCAAGGTGTTGAGAGAATTGAGGACTTCAGGCCAATTGCCCTGGCCAATTTTCAATTCAAAATCATCACCAAAGTCCTAGCTTCTAGACTTTCTATGGTGGCTCCCAAAATCATCTCTTCTCACCAAAGAGGCTTTATACATGGCAGAAGCATTAAAGACTGTATTTGCATTGCCTCTGAAGCCATCAACATGTTAGATCACAAGACATTTGGAGGCAACATAGCTATCAAGCTTGACATAAAAAAGGCATTTGACACTCTTGAGTGGGATTTCCTCCTCCAAACTCTCAAGACTTTTGGTTTTAACCAAACCTTCATCAAATGGATATCTCTAATCCTTCATTCTGCCAAACTCTCTATCAATGTCAATGGTCATAACATAGGGTTCTTCAATTGTTGCAGGGGTGTGAGGCAAGGGGACCCTTTATCACCTATTCTCTTCTGTCTTGCTGAGGAGGTGCTTAGTAGAGGTATCACTAAGCTTGTGATTGATAACAAGCTTTCAACCATCACTGGCCCAATGAACTTACAATCTCCTAGCCATGTCCTCTTTGCTGATGACATCTTGATCTTTTGTAAAGCTTCTAAAAGGAACCTTATCTGCCTTAAGAAGCTTGTGAAGGACTATGCAATGGCTTCTGGCCAACAAATAAATATCAGCACTTCTACACTAGCAACACAAATCACAACAGAATAGCCTCTATCTAGCCTCTATCTCAGCTACTCTTGGTTTTTGCAGGGCTCTCTCCCCTTCATTTATCTTGGCATTCCTTTATTCAAAGGCAAACCCAAAAAGCTTCATTTGCAGCCTATAGCTGACAGAATCATCAACAAAATGTCCAAGTGGAAAGGTTCTTCTCTTTCTTTAATGGGAAGAGTGGAGCTGGTGAGATCCATCATTCAAAGCATGCTTGCCTTCAATTTTCAGGTATACAAATGGCCTTCTAGCTTATTATCCCAGGTTGACAATTGTGCTAGGAACTTCATCTGGTCTGGGGATATTTCTGTCAAAAAACTTGTGACAGTAGCTTGGCACCTTTATTCAAAGGCAAACCCAAAAAGCTTCATTTGCAGCCTATAGCTGACAGAATCATCAACAAAATGTCCAAGTGGAAAGGTTCTTCTCTTTCTTTAATGGGAAGAGTGGAGCTGGTGAGATCCATCATTCAAAGCATGCTTGCCTTCAGTTTTCAGGTATACAAATGGCCTTCTAGCCTATTATCCCAGGTTGACAATTGTGCTAGGAACTTCATCTGGTCTGGGGATATTGCTGTCAAAAAACTTGTGACAGTAGCCTGGCATAAAGTCTGTTCCTACATGGAAGAGGGGGGTCTTGGAATTAAATCTTTCAAATGCTTAAACAAGGCCTATCTGTTGAAGCTAACTTGGGAGCTCAAAACTTCTAATCTGGATTGGGCAATTTTCTTTAGATCTAAGTTCAATTGCCAGGGACACACAACTCCTAAATACTCTAAATCCTCTATATGGCCTGGAATCCGTGATAATTGGCTTCAAGTAAGCATCAATTCTATCTGGCTAGTTGGTGATGGTTTGAGTGTTAATTTTTGGAAGGACAATTGGCTTGGTGAGCCTCTTGTTGATGCTTTAAACATTCCTATAATCATTCATGGTGATCTCCAGGGCTCTATTGCTAACTTCACAGTGGATTCTAAAACCATAATTCCAGGAGAGCTTAATAGGAACTTTCCTTCCCTTTCCAATGATATAGCAGCCTACAAGAGACACAAGGGTCAGGACAAGTTGATTTGGATGCCTTCTTTGGATGGTTCTATGACTTCCAAAGATGCTTTCCAATTTGTGCACAAAGTTGGAGACAAGCCTTCCTGGTGTAAACTGATTTGGTCCTCTTTTCTTCCTCCTTCCAAATCTTTCACAGTGTGGAGATTGTACCATAGGAAAATGCCTACTGATGATCACCTACAACAAAGAGGTTGTAATCTAGCTTCCAAATGCAACTTATGCAATTGCCATGTTGAAACAGAAGATCATCTATTTTTCAACTGCTCTGCTGCCAAAGATATCTGGAATTGGTTTTCTGATAAATTCACAATCAAAATCAACCATTCTTCTATTCATTCAATCATTAAGGATTGTGCTGCTATTAAAGGAAGTCAACTAAGAGAGGTGAGCATAGCTTGTGTTGTGCATAGCATTAATACTATCTGGTTCTGTAGGAACCAGAAAAGATTTGATGACAGACTGATTTCCTCTATCAATGCTCTATCTAGAATAAGAAGAGAGACCTCTTATTCGGGTTCTTACACTTCTTCAGCAGTGGCTTCAGGCAGTCTTCAAGAGCTTCAAACTTTAAAATTCTTCAACATTACTCTCAAGCTTAGTAAAGCTCCTAATTACATTGAAGTCCTATGGAAGTCTCCTCAATGGAATTGGACAAAAGCTAACACTGATGGTGCTGCTCACGGGAATCCTGGTCCAGCAGGTGGAGGAGGCATTTTTCGTGATCATAATGCAAACTTCATCTATGCTTTTGCCAACTTTCTAAATGTGCATAATGCAATCCATGCTGAACTGCATTCAGCAATGAAGGCAGTGGACATAGCTTTTAAAAAGGGTTGGCATAACCTTTGGCTTGAGAGTGACTCTATGTTGGTTCTGGATATTTTCAGTGGGAATTCTAAGGCTCCTTGGAAGCTATCTAATGATTGGCAAATTTGTAAATCTAAGATTGCTCAAATGAATTTCAAAATTTCCCACATATATACAGAAGGCAATGCTTGTGCCGACAAACTTGCTTCTTATGGCATTTCTTCTCACACTAATTCCATTTGGTTCTCTACTCCTCCCTTCATAATTGAGGATTTTGCTAGGAATAGGCATGATCTCCCGAACTATAGATTTCGGAACTTGTAACATGCTTATTGCCTTTGTTTGTACCTTCTTTCATCTATATATTTCGGTGCTATTGCACCTTGCTTAAAAAAAAAAAAATTGCAACACATAGATGAAAAGTAATTGCTATAGTTGGACAATCAAATGCTTTTATGTGTGTATATATATATATATGAATGAAACAAACATTAATTTCAAAGGGCAGATAAACTGAAAAGGCAGAGTTTGAGATAAAAGGTACGTAACAGGGCCTCTTTCCATATACCAAAAGAACAAAACCAAAAGTGTAGAGAATTTAAACGTAACCCCAAAAATTTGCTAAAAGTGCAGAGAATTTTATCACAGTGATTTACAGCAAATGGAGTTGCACAATTCATCTCATCTTATACCTAATCAATGAAGAATTCAAGCAAAATTATGAGAAAGAGAGTATACCAGATTTGCTTTTCTTTCTCTTTATTTCTCCGATGCAGTTAGGGTCAATTAGAAAGTGCAGTTTTTCTCTTCCTTTCCCCACTCAGCACATGTGTTTGTAATTATTAATTAGGGCAAAGTTCTATTTACACTATTATTTAATCTTATCTTACCAAAATAGTAAAATTCAATTTTATCACCAAGTAACTAGAATCAATCAGATAATCATAAGAGAATAACCATCTAGCCTATCTAGATAATTTTCTAGAGATAATTATGATAAAGATTAACTAAATAATTATGGGTTGACTATTAACTGTTACGTATCAGTGGCTAAAATACACCTAGAAGGGGTTGAATAGGTGTAGCGGTCAGAGTATCCGCTTTTCAAAAACAACAAATAATGCTGAAATAACCCCAGATTAATCGATTAACAGAGTAGAAATAATCGACTAACGCAGTCAATTTAATCGTTTAAAATAGCTCAGATTATACAAATAGATTCGGTTTCTTGCACGACAATCAACCGAGATTGAAACACATATACAGAGCTAACAGATATATCAGAGTTAAAGCAAATATACAGAGCTAACAGATATATCAGAGTTACAACAGTATAGTATAGAAACAGAATATAGCAATTAAAACAACTATACAAAGTAATCGATTAAAGCAATAAAGAGAGAGAGAAAGAAAAAGCGTGCAACAAGATTTTTATCCTGGTTCGTTTGTGTGACCACTTGCAAACTACATCCAGGCCTCCCGACTGATTTGGGAGATTTTTCTTCACTATAATTGAAATAATGTTTTACAAACAATTCTTCCAATTACAACATTTAGACTCTTACTTGAAACTAAAAGAACCTTATCCCTTGGTTTGACTCTCTTCCTACCGCCCAAGAAAACCTTTCTTGCGGTGTAGCCTCAGCCAAGAACCTATTCTTTCTATCAAGAACTCTAACTCTAAGCTAATGAAGATACAACACAATCTCGTTGGTGGTAAGACACCTTGAGATTCCTAAAGTTACAACACTTTTTACAACAAAAACGTAGAGTAATCTAAAGCAATTATAGTGCTCAAATTTAACAATTAAGACCTTACTCTACAACTCTAACACAAGTCTCATATAACATGATAATGCATTAGTTAAAAACAGATTTTACAGAATACTAAATCTTCACAAAAACATCAATGAATGCATGAACATGTGAGATGAAATGATGAGAAATTAAACATGAAATGCCTCTCAATCCTAAAGCATAGAATTCTCTCTTTTCTAATCTCACAAATGCAATGTCATATAGATGCAGCAATTAACACGAAATATGCTCTAACTCTCATAAAACCTAACATACAAGTTATGGCTTAAGTTCTGAAAATACAGTTTATAAAGAATCACTTTTGTAGCCCAATTAATCGATTAAAACCGTGGTTAATCGATTAACGTCTTACAAAATTGTAACTGGTTCTGTTTTTCCAAGTTTTCTGTTTCAACAGCTTTCAAAAACTTATGTTAATCGATTAAAACATGCGTTAATCGATTAACTGCATATTTCCTTTCAAATTGCAAAACTCAAATACGTTATGCACTTAATTTATACATGTTCAACACTAAGTTTATGCCTAGGATGCATAAATTACATGTATTTATGTGATGCATGAACATATTATAAATGACATATCTCAAAACTAAAATGATTTAAAGTTGTATGCATATGAGACATGTATTGAGTTTACCTAAGCCTTAGACTCAACTTAAACTAATCACTAGTCTAAGTCTAATACCAATCTTGAGACTTAAGCAGGTTGATTTGTTGATGATCTTCAAGCTCTTATAAACACAAGTTGTCCTCATCAAAACCAAAATATATAGGTGGGAAAGCTTTCCAAAGTGCTTCTCTTGACATGCACACTTTCATTAACAAATAAATCTATTTGCAAATTAGTTGAAAATTTTGCGGTGTTACACCCTAGGCAAACTAATCATCAACATGGTCTTATAGCTTTGCATCATGCTTTGTTAAGGGTTTCCAAGGAAAACTTATAATGCTAAATAGTCACATTTGAAAGTGCGCATGTCAAGATAGCACTTTGGAAAGCTCTCTCTATGTGTTTAGTTTTGATGAGGACAACTTGTGACTATGAAAGCTTGAAGATCATCAACAAATCAACATGCTTAAGTCTCTAGATTGGTATTAGACTTAGACTAATAATTAGTTTAGGTTGAGTCTAAGGCTTAGGTAAACTCTATACATGTCTCATATGCATAAAACTTTAAATCATTTTAAGTTTTGAGATATGTCATTTATAATAATGTTCATGCATCATATAAATACATGTAATCTGTTCATCCTAGGCATAAACTTAGTGTTGAACATGTATAAATTAAGTGCATAACATATTTAAGTTTTGTAATTTGAAAATACACTTAGAAACATGTTGTTAATCGATTAAGGCATGATTTAATCGATTAACATAAGTTTTTGAAAAGTGGTTGAAACTGAAAAACTTGAAAAACAGAATCAGTTATGATTTTAAACCGCGTTAATCGATTAACCAAGGTTTTAATCGATTAACTGGGCGGCAGAACTGATTCTTTATAAACTGCGTTTTCAGAACTGAAGTCATAACTTGCAAGTTGCATTTTTTAGAGAGTTAGAGCAT
>NC_032021.1:6663291-6663582 GCF_001865875.1 Lupinus angustifolius
TTCAAGTGAATATCTAAGTGTTGTAATTGGAAGAAGTGCTTGTAAAACATTATTTCAATTATAGTGAAGAAAAATCTCCAGATCAGTCGGGAGGCCTGGATGTAGTTTGCAAGTGGACATGTAAACGAACCAGGATAAAAATCGTGTTGCAGGATTTTTCTCTCTCTCTCTCTTTCTCTCTTTATTGCTTTAATTGGTTACATTGTATAGTTGTTTTAATTGCTACATTCTGTTTCTATACTATACTAGTGTAACTCTGATATTTTGTAAGCTCTGTAATTTCGTTTAAAT
>NC_032021.1:6663682-6680627 GCF_001865875.1 Lupinus angustifolius
TGTATTTTAGCCACTAATATCTAACAACATTTGTCATTTCTCATATTTTTAAAATTGTCTAACATTAAACTAGTAAGAAGATTTTTGTGGTAATTGATAGTGCACTTTTCATTGTCTAAGATCAAGATGTGGATCTTTCATGAATATTTCCTTTTATGGGCATTGATAATGCACATTTTATTGCCTGAAATATCAATCGAGGATTTTGAAGGGCTCTTGTTTTTTGTTTCATTTTCTTTGGCACTTTGATTGACGAGGCATTTTTTTGTTTTGATTTTCTATGGATTCTATTATCCTTCGGGTCTAATAGGAAAAATGGTGTATGACTAACGTAAAAGAATATAATATTTTCTTTAATAATTGAAATGTTAAGAAAATTGTTGAAAACCTACAATCTTCTTGTCATTAATATTTTCGGGGTAATTAAAGTAAAATCATTTTACAATGTCTGTGCTCAAACGAGGTCACTAGAGATATATTTTTAGTTTTTGTGAAATCAAAAGATGCATTGTGCCATTAGAAAAAAATGTTTGAGTATCAATGCCATTATGTCATTGTATTCATAATTCACTAAATGTAAGCAGGTTAAGTAATAAACAACAACAAGTAGCAAACATCTAGTGAAATTATTCAATTCTTTGTGTAATCAATAGGCTTGAAGGAGAGAGTTTTCTTTTGAAGATCGTAGCCGACTAGAAAGTTCTGTTGCGCCAAACTTCCAAAGATGGAAAATTCTAGTTTAGTTGGGGCAAAAGCAAAACATAAAACATCCTCACTAACTGCTACAAATGTGTTAAGAGCGTTCAATTGGACACTTGTACCCCTGAAATGTGTTGTGATAACTGGAAGCACCGATGTTTGACCTAATGGAGACTTATAGCAAAGGCTCAACAATTGTGAAGGGTCACGAGCACGCTCCAATTTAACTACATCTGAGACGACTGATTCTAATGAAGAGTAAACATCACTAGGCAGAAGAGTCACTGTTGTACCGGAGTCAATTATAATGTTACCAGATCCTCTAGTACCAAAGGAAGAGCTTCCAAATTCTACTCTTATATTTTCAACGCTAAACACTTCTAACACTAGGTAGTTAAAGAGAGTATCTGGAAACATTGGATTTGAGACAGTACCATCACTAGAAACCACACCGTCATCTCCAAAGTTGAGTTTGCTTGAGGTGTTAGTACCTAAAAATGACAGCCCCAAAGAGTTGGAGAATTTTCCATGTATTGAAGAACCAAGTTGAGTTATGAGTGAAAAAGGCCCATTTGCAAGACCAACTATGTCAGACCCTTCACCTTCATAAAATAAAGTGTTACTATTCCCACATCCAATAACAGTTTTAGGAAAAGTTATAGTTGAGCCATTAGTGGAACTTAAAGTAAGAGTATCCAAACATAGAGCCCCTTTCATACATGAACCATCTCCATATTCAACCATATATTAACAACTTTTTTTATCACTATTTAAAGAGCGAGAAGTGTCTCTCATCGTTTTACATGTATTAGAAGTGAAAGGAAAGATTTTGTGTTGTGGATTTTGAAGGGTCAAATATTGGAGTGATTTGTTTGTAACAAGGGTTACAAGGTTGGCATTGTAACCAAGTAATGTCACTACTAGTGTCAAGAATACCTAAAACTTTGACTGGTGGGGTGCCAACTGAGTAACTCGTGATGTATTCACGTCCATTAGGAAACAGATTGGACTCAACGTTTTTGGTGGAAAAGGAAGGTTTGTTGAAATTATTGGCATGGTTGATGGAACGTTGCATTGCTTTAGCAACTCGATCAAAATGAGTTTCATTGGGAAGGTAGAATGGTGATTTTGAAGAATCACGATGGATGAATTCCACACTAAATCCAAAACCCTCAATAAGAGAAATGCGACTAAGACAAAGCAAAAGAAAAATGACAAATGAACATATTTTTTCCATCACTAATTTGAGACCATAACTTGTTTCACGTTATTATTCATCTTCATTATGTGATGGCCTTTTATAAGACTTAATGAAGATTAATTGAGTGTGTTAGTGAAATTGTGTGCCATACAAAGGTGGAAATGGAAAAATTATGTGGAGGGAGGGTTTCCAAAATCATTCATTCCCTTTGTGAGTTTGGTTTTGGAGGGGGAGGAAGGAAAACAATTGTATTTTATGGCTCCAAAGCCTTCCCCTTATGTCCTTTACTCTCCAAAAACCAACTCCCAAACACACCTTAAACCAAATTTCTTATCCACTCAATAGCATTTAGAGAGCCTTGCCACGCTTAGTGAAACTGTTCAAAGTTTTGTGAAACATTTCCTTCGTAACAGGATATTTTTTACCTGATACAAGGGGAAATGCTCCAAATTCAATTTACAACTCTTACTCAAGAGAGAGGTTTGGGTATTGAAGGATAACAACCTTGTGGAGTTCGTCTTGTCTTCAATTGTAACTAACTATATTCTATCATTTGTACTAGTTGCCATGGAAATGGGTAATTAAATTCCTTTTATTGGATTTTGATGTAACTATTTTAAACTTTTGGGTTGAATATCTATAATGATGGTATAAAAGTTGTTTACAATGTGAATCATCATTCGATGTTCATCTTTTAAATATTGTTAACTTTTAAAATTGTCATAAACATGAATGGTGATAATGTATCAATTCATTTTTAAAAAAATTATACTAACACTACATAGATATTAAACTAACTAAATTTTATTCTATATAACTTTTAATTATTAGAGAATTAACCTATAATATTAAACTTGTAGAACTAAAAACGTATGTTGTTATCTAATGCAGTCTTCGTTAATTTTTTTAACACGGGGTATCCCTATTGTGTGGTAGGAGAATAATCTTTTCATGCTTTTCTCATTAAGTGTCACTAACGTACACTTCGCCAGAGTTTCCGTTCAATAACGCACATTTTAGATATGTAATAGTACTTTCAGTCGCTTTCTATGTTAGCGCAATAGAATATATGCATGATTAACAACACTTATGCAGGCGTTGTTATATGTCACACATATAACAACGCCTACTCCAACAAACATTGTTATATATTTGATACATATAATAGTGCAGACTACATGGAGCACTATTGTATATTCATATATATTCTCAACAGCACAGACTTGCAATAGTGTTACCTACAACGTTGTTTAATTGTATTCATACAACAACGTTACAAAGAACGGGTGATGTTGTATTAATTATATACAATAACGTCGTCTATAATAAGCATTGTTATATTGTATACATACAACAATGTTCCTATTGTATTGTATATATACAACAACACTTGTCAGAGCTTCCCTAACATGCGATGTTGATTTGTACAAATTAATATCCGCATATACATTTATCAACAACACAAATATATATATTTCCAACAGAAGTTG
Source organism: Lupinus angustifolius (assembly GCF_001865875.1). NCBI lineage: Eukaryota > Viridiplantae > Streptophyta > Magnoliopsida > Fabales > Fabaceae > Lupinus > Lupinus angustifolius. Next base: position 6,667,073 of record NC_032021.1, read on the forward strand.
GAACATTAATACCAGAAGTTTGTATTATTAACATCAAAACATTACAAATTATAATAAAGAATATCATGCCAATTATATTTTGGCAGAGTACATAAAATTACAAAAACAAAAAATATAATTACAATATATGCAAATTGTAAACAAACAAAATTATGCTATAATTATACAAAGACATGCATCTATAATTATAATTACACAAAGACATGCATCTATAAAATTATGCTATAATTATAGTTTTTGGCTTATAATATAATTGTTTGGAGGAACATATTGATTCATCAAAAATCTCTCATCAAGATCATATCTTGTATATCAATAATCATCTTTAGTTGGTCCACTCTCACGCGACTATGATGTCCTAAAAAAAGGATCATCTTCATCATCAATTTGTTCATATTCTTGGTCATCAATATTATTGACAATTACTTTGTTAGTCAAAAGAACAATCGACCATTTCATATCAGTTAAGTCACTAACATAGAATACTTGTTGAGCTTGTGATGCTAGAATAAATGGCTCATCTTCTTATTCTGACCTATTAAGATCCACTTGCATCCACCCTAACTCATCAACTTGAAAGTCATTATTATTATTAACTCACATACAACAAGAGAGAAGTTTGGATATTGAAGGATAACAACCTTGTGGAGTTCATCTTTTCTTCAATTGAAACTAACTATATTCTCTCATTTGTACTATTTACTATGGAAATGAATAATTAAATCCTTTTATTGGGTTTTGATGTAACTATTTTAAACTTTAGGGTTTATTATCTATAATGATGATAAAAATGTTGTTTACAATGTCAAACATCATTTAATTTTCATATTTTAAATATTTTTTACTTTTAAAAATGTCATAAATATTAATGGTGATAATTTATCGATCATTTTTAAAAAATTATACAAACACTACATAGATATTAAATAAACAAATTTTTATTCAATATAACTTTTATTTATGAGAGAATTAACCTATAATATTAAACTTGTCCAATTAAAAATGTACCTTGTTATTTGTTATCTAATCAAATGTTTGTTAATTTTTTTTAACATGGGATATCCCTATTGTGTGGTAGGAGAATAATCTTTTCACGTATACGCTTCTCTCATTAAGTGTCACTCATATACTCTATGCTAGAGTTGTCATTCAACATTGCACATTTGAGATATATAACGGTGTTTTCAGTCACTTTCTATGTGAGTGCATTACAATATAGGCATGATTGACAGGGCTTATGCGGGCGTTGTTGTATATCATACATACAACAATGCCTCCTCCAATGAGCGTTGTTATATATTTGATAGATATAACAACGTAGGCTACATGGAGCATTGTTGTATATTCATATATATTCTCAACAACACAGACTTACAATAGTGTTACCTACAAGGAGTGTTGTTGAATTGTATCCACACAACAACTTTACTTACAAGGGACGATGTTGTATTAATCATATAAAATAACACCATCTATAATGAGAATTGTTAATTGTATACAAACAACAATGTTACCTGCAATGAGCGTTGTTGTATTGTATGTATACAATAGTGCTTGCTAGAGCTCTCCGTAGCATACGATGTTGATTTGTACACATTAGTATCTGCATATATATTTATCAACAACACAAACATATATATTCTCAACAACACAGACACATTGTTGAACATACGCTTAAATCTTCATTTCATGGGAAAATACTATACAACCTTTTTAGGAATTGAGTCTTCCTTCTTATATCGCGATACATTACATTTAGGAGCATAACATTTGTTTAGCATCATAGGTTCCAGAACTTTAACAAAGCATACTCAATAAAAAATAAGATGTAATCATTTTAATAAGCATGTATCCTATTGTAGTCCATGTTAAAGGAGCATAACATTTGTTTAGCATCATAGGTTCCAGAATGGAGCACATTATTTTCCGATAATATATCCTTTAGAAGTGCAAGCAGGTCTGTAAAACTCTTATCAATTCGTCCATTAACAGATTTCAAATTATACAACCTTGACACCGCTGTCAATCTCGTGAGTTTAGTATAACCATCATACAATGGTTTCTCAACATCACTTGTCAATCGTTGAAACATCTTAGGACAATCCTAAAGATCCTCTTCGACAACGTTGGTCATTTCCTCGAAACGATCGCCTTCATATACATATATGTTGTTTTCCTTCATATGCATCTCATCACAATCCAAAACATCTATTTTCTCACCATGCATTGTTCAACATGTTTAACTCTAATCAATATTGTGACACACTAAATGAGCTTTTAACTCATTTGGAGTAACTCCGTTTGAGTATCAACATTTTAAACAAGGACATACGATTCTATTAGTATTTTCAGCAATCTTAGTTGCAAACCTAACAAATGATTTCACTCCATCCCCTCACACTCATTTGTCAATCGATTGACACTCATCTATTTTTTAGAAAGGAATTGACAAAAAAATAATGAGCATAAACCTAAAATCGTGGAGTTAAGCTCACCAAGCAGAACAAATACATTATACGGGGAAACCCTAACTCACGTAATAAGGTGAAAGAGAAAACCCTAAATATATACAAGCTAAATGAGTGAACTCACTTTCAATTCATATAATTAAAGAGGCAAATATTTATAAAAACTCACTTTCAGTTTGGTATTGAATAGGTGAAATTTCGGTGTGGAATGAGTGAATGATGATTTTTAACATTGAATGAGTGAATGAGTTTTGAATTTGGTGTTGAATAATTTTGTGGTTGAATAAGTGAATGATTTTTGGTGTTGAATGAGTGAACAATTTTGAGGTTTAATGATTTTTGGTTTTGAACGAGTGAATGATTTTGAGGTTCAAAGAGATTTTCACATTGAATGATTTTGAGAGTAAGTGATTTTGTGATTTTGAGAGTCAATGAGTTTTGCTGCTAAGTAAATGAGTTTTAGGATTGCTAAATGTGTATGAATGCGGGAAAGTTTTAAGTTTTTTAGAGTTTGATCGTATATGGGATTGATGGACATTAAGCCTTCAACAACACTTATTAAAGTGAGCAATGTCAAAGATAAATAATCAACAGCGTTACCTACAACAAGCGTTGTTGAAGTTATCTCATTCAAATATAACGAAAGTCAAATGTAAGTATTTCATATTGCACATTTAAAAGAGCATTATAGAAGATATCAAATCAACAATGCTTTTAGTAGGGCCCGCTGTTGAAGATGTATGTAAAAGCTCTTCATTTAATTAATGACAATTAATTAATTTTGTTTTTAATGACGTTTAAATTAATAATTACATTATGATATTCGAATAATAACAATAAATTAAATATGTAAAATAATTAAATAATTGTGTTTTTAATGTCATTCAAATAATGACAATTAATTAAATATATAAAACAATTAAATAATTATGTTTTTAATGACATTCAAATAATAAAAAACATATAATGTAAGAATTAATAATAAATGAAATAATGACAATTAATTAAAACCTGATTGTGTTATGTGTGCACGTTGATGCCCCTCAGCTTCCTTCATTTTTATTGACCATTCGAATTCATTGAACGTTTGCATGAGGCTATTCAATTGGTTATGCTAACCCCAAATCCTACACCCTGGATACAGCCAGAGTATTGGGGCAATCCTAGTGCCTTATCAAGTACCACCTGACTATCTACGGTCTCTAACTCTCCTTCCTTTTCTTTTAGGGAAACAGGACACATCAAGAAAAAACAAATGTTAATTAATCACATTGATAAATAAAATCTGGAAATTAAGTTTAATTAAATGATAAGCACTTACAACACAGTTTATCACTTCTTGGACTTGTCAATTATCGATGACACCGTCCTTGTTCTCACGGGCATCCACCCATAAAATATTGAGGTATACTAAATATGCATTCGAAGGTGTACCGCTTTGATCCAAATGCCAAAACATAATCAATAATAACGTAATTAGATATGAATACAAAACATAACCAATAATGTACTTTCCAAATTAACAATACTTACAATTTTTTCCTCGATTCCTCTATACCCCACTCGAGAAGCTCGATATGGATACAAAGGCTTAGATGCCCTCTTGCAATTTTCATCACTTACTTTCTGCAAAAACAAACAACATTAACATCAACAGTTATATATATATATATATATATATATATATATATCATAAGAATAAAGTCAATACAAAGAAGATGATTTTACCAAGAAAGACTCGTCTTGTGTGCATGTAGTGATGAAAGCCTTCCAATTCTCCTCTTCAATGAAATTTGCATATTTAGTTGGAGATTTGAGGTTGACATTGCCATCAACATATCTGATACACTTGTCAGCATCGATTCTTAATTGTCGGAGAGCCTTGCCAACAGATTTAAGGATGTAATCTTTATTCTCTTCACCAACATCAAAAGTTGACTGAAAACACATAAATACATTGCATAGAAACAGAAAAATACATAAAAGTTGCATGAAAGCATATATACATGGCATGAATACACAAAAATTCATATAAATTGCATGAAAGCACATATACATTGCATGAATAAACAAAAATACATAAATATTGCATGAAAACACGTACACTTTGCATGAAAATACATATACATTGTATGAAAACAGATAAACTTAAACACTGAAACGGAATATTACTGTTATTTCATTCCAGATACGCTCCTTCACAAGATTCAACCTAACATCAGTCCAAGAGTTGGATGTTATTGGCACATTCTGCCTAACCATGACTTCAATGTAGCTAATCAATGTGTTCCCACCCTTCGAGTTTAATAGTTGGAATTTTGTGTTCCATTTAATTGGTATCTTAACATCCTTATTTCTTCCACGAATGATCCTCTTCATGAAGTAATTCTATGTGGAGTACGTTTCTGAATAACCAATTGCTTATCTTGTGGAGTACGTGTAGCCAGTGGCAGATCTTGATGAAATGTTCAGATGGGGCATCAATATTTAATTATAATTTATAATTAATATTAATTAGTAACAAAAAATATCAAGAAAGATACATAATTATTTTAAAATTTTAAAATCACATATTCATTTTAAATAACAATAGTTATAAATTAAAGATGTTAAACAAAAATGTGCATTTATTGAAAATGTATATTTTCATTCTTTTAAAGATTTAAACTTATCGATCATTGAATTAGGAGTAAATTTTTCAGCTACTTCATTTTAATTATAAATCATCATATTTTCTGTAAGAAATTCATACTCTATCTTGCAACATAATTTTGTTTGATTGTCTTCGTTACTAGAAATAATATTTTCATAGTAGTTGTACCGTAATAGTTAAGATAAGATGAATAACTCGACCAAACAAATAATGTGCATTAACTTTCTCCATTTTGTTGTACTTAATTCATAGATGATTAAGAGATTTCAAACCTGAATGACTAATGACATCAACCATCAATAATAAAATATTGAAACTGACATATCAAGTTAATTTTCTCTTACTCATTGAAATCAGTATGATAGAATTTTTACACAAAAATACATATATTATCAATATTAAACGATTTATAAAAATCATTGGGATCTTGAGACTTTGACTTCAAAGTTTGATAAAGACAATATGTAATCTTAATAATCTATTTTATCATGTGTAAAACATTATGAACTCAAATGAAGACACAATATTATAAACAATATGAACAATTACAAGTGTAAAAGATCTTCAAGTAGTATCTATTTTTTTTAGAGGAACCATACAAATTGCATTATACATTTTTATTAGCCTACAAATTGGAGAAAAATGTAAGCCATATAATTATTTCCATGAAGATGTTATTTGGGTGTAGTTGAAGATGTTAAAAAGTATTTCAGTCATTTTAGATTCTGGATTACATACATATTCAAGTTCTGGATTACAGTCAACTTTTGATTCTTATTCTCCTCATTTTAGATTCTAGCACAAGGAACTTCAATATGAAAGTGAGATTCTGCATTTACGTGATTTAATATTTCAAAGTATGTTCTTTAAGGAAAAATATTTATTAAAGATGGATAAAATTTGTGAACAACGTAACCCTATCAAATGTGAAAAATTCAAAGTTACTGAAATAATCCAGAAAGGAAGAACAACTAAACAACCCAACTAGATAAACCTTAAAAACGATCCAACAATATTTAATACTTCAATAACTAAAAAAAACCATATATGATTTTTTTTCTTGGGTCATGCAACTTTTTTCCTCTTGCTGAATGTGGTACACTGTGATTTTTTCTTGTTATTGTTAATTTATCTATTTCCCCGGTTGACTGTTGTGTTGTGCAAAGAAAAGACGACGAGAACAAAGTTGCCAACGTGACTCAGCATAGAGGCTCTCCACTGCTCGGTGAGGTTTTGTGGGTCTGCTACTCTGAGTTCTTTAATTTTAACATTTGGGGAAAACTATGTTCTCTTAGGTTGGTAGATTCTTCTTCAGGAATATGTAATTTGACATATAAAATTATATATGTATTTATAAATTGTTAATCATGTACATATGATAAAAAAATTAGATAATCAATAATGCTTTCGACCAAAAAGATACCATTACTACGGACATAATTAAATATAGACACATACCAACATGATGTTTGAGTGAGCATGGTGGTCGAGTTACTCTTCTTATAACAGTACTTTATTCCTTATCCATCTATTTCTTTTTTTAAGGCCGCTATTTCTGTTAGTAATGAGATTGATAAAATTCAAAGAAGATTTTTGTGGGGAAGAGGGGAGGGGAGTAAAGGTGTTTATTAGGTGAATTAGAAAAAGGTGTGTAGCTCTAAGGAGGTTGGAGGTTTTGGGATAAAAATCTTTTTTTGTTTAATCTAGCTCTTTTAGGTGAATGGAAATGGAGAGTGCTTCTGGAGAGAGACTCACTTTGGGTTAAAGTTTTACAATCTAGATACGTGGTTGACATCATTCGGGGTGGTGGGGCTAGTTAGCTTGAGTGTTTTAGGAGGGGTTCATCTTAGTGGAGAGATCTTGGAAATCTTAGTAGTATAAAGGAAGGTGCTGGGAGCGAGTGGTTGGTTGATGGCTTTCGGAGGAAAGAAGGTTCCGGAAGAGATGTTAGGTTCTGGTTAGATTTATGGGTGAGGTGAGACCTTCTTAAAATCTTATTTCCAAGATTGTTTCAAGTAACTATTGATAAAGATGCCTCTATCGGCAATTTGGGGGAATGGATCAATGGTGTATGATCCTAGAAACTCACTTGGAGGAGTAACTTATTCCTTTGGGAGCAAGAGGAGAATGATAAACTCTTAAAAATACTTGGGAATTTTGTACCAGATCAAGACGACTAGGATGGATGGAGCTTGGTTCATGACAAAAGAGGACAATACTCAATTAGAAGTGCTTATAATGTGATATCTCAAGAAGATAGGAGAAGCGACAACATCGACTTCAAAGAGGTATGGAAAATGTTTTGTGTGGAAAATCTTCTTGGGTGGAGTCCTGACAAGGTTATCTTACTCAACGAGGTGTCTTAGGAGCACATGTTCTACCATGTTGTGCTCTATATGGAGAGGAGGATGAAGCAATAAATCACCTATTTTTCACTTGCTCGAAGTCTTATAATGTTTGGCAATATTTGTATTCTAGGTTTGGTCTTACCTCAATACTTCACAATGATTCTTAGGTAAACGTTTCTACTCATATGACGACTTTGTTGCGGTTGACGAACGAGAAAAACAAAGGTGGTTGTCACTTTGGTTCATAATACTTGAAATATATGGCTTGTGAGGAACAATATTATTTTTTAAAATTCAAGATTTCGTCTTAATGATGTGATGAAACTTATATTCTTACATTCTCGAAAACTCCTAAGAATTCGTTGTAGTAGTTTCAATTTCTCTTTTTTGGATTGGACGTTGAATCCATCCAAATGTCTTTTTGATAGCTAAGTTTGTATTTGTGGATAGCAGTACCACTTGTTCTCCTAGTTTTTTACTTCTCATTTTTTAATAAAGTTCGCTGATAAAAAGAATTAACTCTAAACCCCTTCTCCTATATCTACACCTTCCCCTCAAAAGAAAACATTTTCCCACGCTGTTAGAAATTCAAATGACATTGTAGTCTCTCAATTACCTCAACCCTATATCAAAGGTGATGCTATAGCCACTAAAATTCCTGAATACGAGTACCAAGCAGGTCTCTAAAGGTATAAAAATCACCTCCATGGTCGTCTTATTCTATCAAATGGAGATTCCCCATTAAATTGGATGACTTGAAAAACAAGCATTCCTCCTTATGAACATTATAGGAAAATGGAGCATAATTTCATTATAGAAGGGTTACTATGATTTTTCGTTCTCTTCGGCCGAGGACATGAGAAGTGTGTATGTTTTAGGATCCTGGAGCCTCAAGACATGGATTATACGTCTATCACTTCGGACTCATGACTTCAATCTTAGTTTACAAAAGCAAACTCACATGCAATGTTGGGTCAGAATAGTTGGACTACCATTGGAATATTGGAGCACCAGGATCATATTCTCCACTGTTTGAGGAATTGGTACTCCTATTTCTCTAGATAATGCAACTAACAATAGATCTTTTGGACACTTTACTAGAATACAAGTGGATATTGACCTATAGTAGGAGCTCAGAAACTAGATTCTTGTTGAAAGAGAGAGATTTGTTCTTTTTTTTGTATCTATAATCTATGAAAGCTTGGCAGAGTTCTATCGTAAATGTCACAACATAGGTCACTTAGCTAAAACCTGAAGAAGAAACATGCATTATGGAAATCAGGCTAGGGATCAACCAACACACGAAAAGGATAAGAAAATTCCTATTAAGGATCATGTTGTAGTGGAAGAGAAACTGGAAAATGACTTGGTGTATAGGTAGCTTAATAGACTAGAATGTTCGATAAAACAAGCTTTATAGTTAGCTGAAATTTGAAAAATAACTAAAAAGTACGTATATTATTTATTTCATGTTTAGTTATTTATTTATTAATTAAATAATCCTTTATTTAAATATTTTACTCGATATGCAATAATTCTATTTATTTTACCTACAATTGGTTTTTTAGTTTGGTTAATTAATATAATTTTTAAAATTTTAAAAGATAAAATTGGAAACGAAGAATTGAAAGTTAAATTCACTTTTTAAATAACAATTCAAGTATTTTTTTTTATAAGTAACTTTCAAATGCTATATTCTCCTTTATTTATATGTTAAAAAATCGCTTTTATTTTTGTTTAACGAATTAGTCTAGTTACTTATTGATGGAATCAAAAGCTACAAAAAAAACTACAATCTGACGTTGGTGAACATTAAGAACATTACAATTTATTCGTACACAGTGATTGGTTACTAGTGTGATAAATGGTGCATACTCCTTCAATTACCGAATATTTTTTTTAAACGAGTGGTGTAAAGGCACCACCAACTATATTAAATAAAAGCAAAGGTTACAAAGAGGATTACATTGATATAAACCTATAGTTAGGTAATTGTAATCTATTCTTATTCACGTCATCATGTATGAAATTCGGAGCATGATTCCACCAAGTGTAAACCATGGACGAAATTCCATAATTGGCAAGTTTATCCGCACTTGAGTTCCCCTCCCTATATATATGCGAAACTATGATATCCATTGATGCTAGCATTACTTGACACAAACTCCATTTACTGGCTAGCTTCCACGGGAATGTAGCTTTTTGATTGATAATGTCCACGACAAGCATTGATTCACACTCCAACCAAATTTTTCCCACCCTTTTTGTGAGCAATTTTGATTCCTAGCATAACAACATTTAACTCAGAAAAAAGAGCATTTTCCAATCTGTTGTAGCAAGCAAAACAGGCCTTGACCATTCCGTTTTGATCCCTATAAATTCCACCTCCACCTGTGTGCCCTGGATTACCTTTAGCAGCACCATCCGTGTTGATTTTAATTCTCCCTGAAGACGGAGGTTGCCAAAGGACTTCCAAGATTGTAGGAGTAGGGTTGTAGTTAATTTTGATATGAAGCTCACTAAACAGGGAGAAGTCATGGATATTTTTGTGAGCATACTTAGTAGAGTTGTTCCCTGACCAAAAGATTGTTGCTTTCAACTGAGACAAAGCTAAATTAATAGTGATGGTTTGTCCTTGAACCTTGACTGATTCCTGCAAAACCAGATTAAATTGATGGTATGCATAATACTAGCTATCAAAAATTGTCTCACCTGGTTGCTCCAGCCCCCTTGATTCGACTTCAGTAAAGTTATTATTGAAGATGTGTCCAAATTGATTGAGAAAATTATGTTTAACCAATTCCATAGAAAAACTGCAAAAGGACAGTTGAAGAACAAGTGTGAAGATGAGTCCTCTGATTTCTTGCAAAGGTCACAAATTGAAGGCAAAGGACATCCCATTCTTTTTAGATTCTCATCAGTTAGCACTTTCTCTTGAATTAGTCTCCAAGTTGTGAATGATTTTGAAGGGAGAATAGCAGAAGACCAAATGATCTTTCCCCAATTGAGCTGATTAGCACCAGGACTCATGTGTTGATAAGCCTCTTTCAGAGATAATATACCATCATTATCATTTTTCCAAATGAGTCTATTTTTCCCACATGGATGATGGTTTGATTGATTTTGGTTGTGATGTTAGGGAATTTATCCACTAAAAGAGTAGGCAGGGCCCATTTCGAATTGACCATGAAGTCGGCAACCTTGGCAGTTATAGTAGAATGAATTTGAACTGGTAATTGCATTGAGTTCACTAGAGTTTCTCCAAGCCAGTTATCCAACCAGAAGTTTGTATTTTTCTCATCTCCAATGACCCAAACAAAATTCATTTGCATAATGTTCCAGTTTCTTTTTATACCAGGCCAAATGGAGGACTTCAAGTATCTATTTGTTGGGATAGAAGAACTACCAAACCTTTGTCTATACAACACTGCCCAATCTTTTTCAGAGTGAAGCATCTCCCAGGAAAGCTTCAACAAAGCAGCATGGTTAAGCTTTTTGATTGACTTCAAGCCCAAACCTCCTTCATTTAAAGGAGTGCAAACCTTCTTCCAAGCAATTCTGACAAGCTTTTTGATAGAAGTATTACCAGACCAAACAAAGTTCCTGATGCATTTGTCTAAGTGATTAAGAAGGTTAGCAGGCCAAGCATAAATGTGGAAACTATAGATCAACATGCTCTGTATCACTTATTTCACTAATTCAACCCTCCCCATTATTGACAACAAGGAACCTTTCCAAGTGGCTAATTTGTTTATAATTTTATCAGAATTTGTTTGCAAGCGACAAGTTCTAGGATTTCCTAGGAACAGGGGGACTCCCAAGTACATAAATGGCATAGATCCATTAGAGAAATCAAGAACCTCGGCAATTATTACTATTCTCCTAGTTGTGATCTTAGTTGTGTAGAATTTGCTTTTTGAGTTGCTAATGTTCTAACCAGACAATTGAGAGTACTTATGAAACACAAGCTTTAAATTTAGAAGCTCTGTCTTGATCCCTTTGAAGAAAATTAGTATGTCATCTGCATAGAGCACATGGCTAGGAGTGTGAATCAACTTAGGCCCAACACATGTGCTTAGCATACCATCCAAAACCAGCTTCTCAATTCCCCTACTTAGCACATCCTCAGCAATGCAAAACAGGATAGGAGATAAAGGGTCCCCCTGTCTCATACCTCTTTTGCAAGAGAAATAACCCACCATTTTCCCATTGACATTGGTGGAAAGTTTAGTTGATTCCATGATTGCTTTAATCCAATCTCTGAATTTCCTACTGAAACCAAAAGCTTGTAATGTGTGAAGAAGAAACTCCCAGTCAATGGTGTCAAATGCTTTGTTCATGTCAATCTTGATAGCCATGTTCCCACCAAATACCTTGTGGTCTAGAAAATTAATTGCTTCAAAGGCAAGACAAATACAATCTTGAATTTGCTTATCCTTTATGAACCCCTTCTGCTGGTTGGAGATGATCCTTGGAGCAATTGTAGCCAATCTGTCAGCCAAGACTTTGGTTATGATTTTGATTTCGAAATTAGCCATTGTAATAGGTCTGAATTCTTAAATTGTATCAGCACCCTTAAATTTAGGTATAAGAACCACAGAATTAGCATTTAAGTTAGGGGGCAGCCAACCATGTGAAAGTGCGCATGTCAAGAGGAGCACTTTGGAAAGCTTGCTCACTATGTGTTTTGGTTTGGATGGGGACAACTTGTGTTTCATAAGAGCTTGAAGATCATCAACAAATCAATGTGCTTAAGTCTCAAGATTGGCATTAGACTTAGACTAGTAATTAGTTTAGGTTGAGTCTAAGGCTTAGGTAAACTCAATACATGTCTCATATGCATAAAACATTAAATCATTTTAATTTTGAGATATGTCATTCATAATATGTTCATGCATCACATATATACATGTTAATTGTGCATCCTAGGCATAAACTTAGTGTTGAACATGTATAAATTAAGTGCATAACGTATTTGAGTTTTGCAATTTAAAAATACACTTGGAAATATGCAGTTAATCGATTAAGGTGTGTTTTAATCGATTAACATAAGTTTTTGAAAAGCAGTTGGAACAGAAAACTTGGAAAACCGAATCAGTACAATTTTGTAACACGTTAATCGATTAACCAAGGATTTAATCGATTAACTGGGCTGCAGAATGGATTCTTTATAAACTGCGTTTTCAGAACTCAAGCCATAACTTGTATGTTAGATTTTAAGAGAGTTGGAGCATATTTCGTGTTAATTATTGCATCTATATGAAATTGCATTTGTGAGATTAGAAAAGAGAGACTTCTACGCTTTAGGATTGAGAGGCATTTCATGTTTAATTTCTCATATGTTCATGCATTTCTTGATGTTTTTGGAAAGATTTCATATTCTGTAAAATCTGTTTTTAACTAATGCATTATCATGTTATATGAGACTTGTGTTAGAGTTTTAGAGTAAGGTCTTAATTGTTAAATTTGAGCATTGTAATTGTTTTATATTACTCTATGTTTTTGTTGTAAAAAGTGTTGTAACTTTGGAAATTTCAATGTGTCTTATCAACCAACGAGATTGTGTTGTATCTTCATTAGCTTAGAGATCTTGATAGAAAGAATAGGTTCTTGGCTGGGGCTACACCGCAAGAAAGGTTTTCTTGGGCGGTAGGAAGGGAGTCAAACCAAGGGATAAGGTTCTTTAGTTTCAAGAAAGAGTCTAAGTGTTGTAATTGGAAGAATTGTTTCTAAAATGTTATTTCGATTATAGTGAAGAAAAATCTCCCAGATATGCCGGGAGGCCTGGATTTAGTTTGCAAGTGGACCCGTAAACGAACTAGGATAAAAATCGTGTTGCACGTTTTTCTTTCCCTCTCTCTCTTTATTGCTTTAATCGATTACTTTGTATAGTTGTTTTTAATTGTAATAATTTGTTTTTATACTATATTGTTGTAACTCTGATATATCTGTTAGCTCTGTATATTTGCTTCGATCTCAGTTGCTTGTCGTGCAAGAAACTAAATCTGTTTATGTAATATGAGCTATTTTAATCGATTAAATTGCTTGTGTTAATTGATTATTCATTCACTGTTAATCGATTAATC
>NC_032021.1:6680727-6681142 GCF_001865875.1 Lupinus angustifolius
CGATTAATCTAGGGTTATTTCAGCATTATTTGTTGTTTACGAAAAGCGGATACTCTGACCGCTACACCTATTCAACCCCCCTTCTAGGTGTATCTTAGCCACTGATACCTAACAAGTGGTATCAGAGCTAGTACGAAGTGCTAGCTCAACCGCGTATTCATGATCCTAAGGGAAATATAATGGGTTCTACAAACCCGTTTGGTGGTGATGGTTCATCCTTTAACCGACAACCCATATTCAATGGTGAAGGGTATGCCTACTGGAAAGTTCGCATGCAAACTTTTATAGAAGCCATTGACTCGGATATTTGGGAATCCGTAGTCAACGACCCTTTCGTTCCACAGCATCTAGTGGACGATGAACCTAAAGACAAGCCTAAAAGCCTATGGACGGATGATGAGCGCAAGAGGGTCCA
>NC_032021.1:6681242-6681602 GCF_001865875.1 Lupinus angustifolius
TAGTGAGGAGGAGTCTGCAAAGCTATGTTTGATGGCTAGATCTGACAACGATGGGAATTCAAGCACACACGAAGATAAACATGAGGTATATTTTGACACCTCATCCATTTCTGATAACTCACCTCCATATGATGTTTTATATGAGGCTTATGTCGTGTTACATGAAGAATTAAAAAAATTGGCTAGGATAAACATTGATAGAAAAAGATTAATCCTACAAAATGTAGAAAAAATAAGCAAACTACAAAAAGAATTAGATGAATTGAAATTAGAAAATGAAACATTAGACCTCATCTATTCTTGTAGCACATGTAACTGCTCTGAAAATAATTTATGTCAAAAACCTGTCTGTGAGATTTG
>NC_032021.1:6681702-6689264 GCF_001865875.1 Lupinus angustifolius
AAGATAAAGGATACGTCACGAAAGGAGATAACAACAAGGGAAAGATTCTTGGCACCGGAACAGTTGGTAACTCATCTCAGACTCTTATTGAAAATGTTCTTTATGTTGAAGGATTAGAACATAATCTCTTGAGCATAAGCCAACTCTGTGACAAAGGTAACCGTGTATCTTTCGATTCTGATTGTTGTATTATTTGTGACATTTTATCTAATAATGTTAAATTTGTTGGTCATCATATAAATAATATTTACATGATTAATTTGGATGATGTCACTACATTGTTTTCAAAATGTTTTATTTTAAAAGAAGATGACATCTGGCTTTGGCACAAATGTGTTGCACATATCCATGTAAAACATCTAGATAAATTATCATCAAACGAACAAGTTGAGGGCTACCAAAACTAAATTTTAAAACCAAAGAGATTTGTGATACTTGTCAAAAGTGTAAACAAATCAAAAACTCTTTAGAAAAGCCATAACTTGCATGTTAGATTTTAAAAGAGTTAGAGCATATTTCGTGTTAATTGCTGCATCTATATGAAATTGCATTTGTGAGATTAGAAAAGAGAGAATTATATGCTTTAGGATTGAGAGGCATTTCATGTTTAATTTCTCATCATTTCATCTCATATGTTCATGCATTTCTTGATGTTTTTGTAAAATATGTTTTTAACTAATGCATTATCATGTTATATGAGACTTGTGTTAGAGTTGTAGAGTAAGGTCTTAATTGTTTAATTTGAGCATTGTAATTGCTTTAGATTACTCTATGTTTTTGTTGTAAAAAGTGTTGTAACTTTGGGAATCTCAAGGTGTCTTATCAACCAACGAGATTGAGTTGTATCTTCATTAGCTTAGAGATCTTGATAGAAAGAATAGGTTCTTGGCTAGGGCTACACCGCAAGAAAGGTTTTCTTGGGGGTAGGAAGGGAGTCAAACCAAGGGATAAGGTTCTTTAGTTTCAAGAAATAGTCTAAGCGTTGTAATTTGAAGAATTGTTTGTAAAACGTTATTTCGATTATAGTGAAGAAAAATCTCTCAGATCTGCCGGGAGGCCTAGATATAGTTTGCAAGTGGACCCGCAAACGAACCAGGATAAAAATCGTGTTGCACACTTTTCTTTCCCTCTCTCTTTATTGCTTTAATCGATTACTTTGTATAGTTGTTTTTAATTGTAATAATTTGTTTCTATACTATACTGTTGTAACTCTAATATATTTGTTAGTTTTGTATATTTACTTTGATCTCAGTTGCTTGTCGTGCAAGAAACTGAATTTGTTTGTGTAATCTGAGCTATTTTAATAGATTAAATTGCTTGCATTAATCGATTATTCATTCACTATTAATCGATTAATCTAGGGTTATTTTAGCATTATTTGTTGTTTACGAAAAGCGGATACTCTGACAGCTACACCTATTCAACCCCCCCTTCTAGGTGTATTTTAGCCACTGATACCTAACACCATGAATGAAGAATTACTGAACTGCATTGTAGACATCCTTTCCAAAAATTGACCAAAAAGCCTGATAGAAGCATCCACCAAACCCATCAGGGCCAAGGGCCCCATCCCCATTCATTGCAAACACAACAGATCTTATTTCCTCTTTAGAGGGATAAGAGGCTAACATAATGTTCTCATATTCAAAGACCAGATTAGGAATGACTAATTGAATGAGATCATTAGAGGATGTTGAGTTAGGAGCAGCAAATAAGTTTGTGAAGTAGTCAAGAACTTGACTTGCAATAGCATTCTGATCAGTTAGCATAGTATCCCCCATTTTTCAGCATTGACAAAGACTTAGAAACTTGTCTAATTTTTGTGACTCTGTGGAAGAAAGATGTGTTTCTATCACTATTCATATGCCACTCAAGCCTAGATTTTTGTTTCCAAAACTCCTCCTCTATTGATAAAGCTTGCAACAAAGAGGACTGAGCTAGCCTCTCCTCCTCCAAAACCTCCTCATTAGGACCAATATCAGATATATAGTTTTGTATGGAGTCCATCCACTACTGCCATAGCAGACTTGATCATTTGATGGACATTCCCAAAAATTTCAATATTCCAAACTTTAAACTCCTTCTTCATATTTTTTTTAGCTTCCGAGATAGAATAGACATAGGGCAGCCAATCTCTTCTTTGTTCCAAGAGTCAGCTACAAGTCTTTTACAATCCAAATGATTAATCCACATCTTTTGGAATCTGAATTGAGAGATTGTCTCACCACTTCCATTATTGGCACCCAAAAGAATAGGATGGTGATCAGAAGAGATTCTAGGCAAAGTACAACAATGAATTTGGTTCCATGTGTTTATCCACTCATTGTTACAGAGACATCTATCAAGCCTTTTCTCTGTTAACGCATTACCTCTTCTCCTATTAGACCATGTATAGACAACACCTCTGGTTTGCAGATGAATCAGATTGGCCTTATCAGTGAAGGCCTTGAAGTCAGAAGAGGGCCCTCTGGCAGGATTCCTAGCACCTGTACACTCATCAGCCCCAAGAACAACATTAAAGTCACCTATGCAACACCAAGGACCAGGATTTAGACTCACCAAATGTGTTACTTCATCCCAGAGAAATCTCCTCATTAGATGATTTGTGCTTGCATACACGACATTAATGCAAACTGAATGCCCCTCCAATGCAATTGAGAAATAGACATGCTGATCAGAGCTAGATATTAATAGGGGGAGAGCTCCAACCTGAAAAGGCCCCATAAGGAAGGAAGAAATAATCCCTTATCATTAACTATGAACAACTTAAGATTTAAAGAAGACCAAAATCTTTGATTAACAACTTCATACTCAATCATAGGCTCTGATACAAAAACCAAGTTTGGCTTATTAGCAAGGCACATGTTTTTCAACACTAACCTATTTTTACTATTTCCTAACCCCCTACAATTCCAATACAAGACTTTCATTGATTGGAGGTTAGATATCTGCCCCTGCGGGTGTTTATGGGTTTTTTTAGATTTCTCCCTCTTTTTTAACTTTTTCCTTTGGGATTTGGATATAACATTGGTGAATTCATCCACCTCCTCATCCACTTCATCCTCATCCCATAGCCAACCTACAACTCTTACGTCATTGGCAACTCTGATATTACTCATTGCTTCAACTGATTGACAATCCACATTATTCTCATTAGGAGCCAGTTTGTCATTGGACTCTCCCACAATTGTGTCCATCAACTCCTCTTCTGAATGAGCCACATTGCTCCTTTCTAAGGTTCTAGCTATCACAGGGGAGGATTCCCTCATTTCAGTGACAAGTTCCATCCTCTCAATACCTTGAAGGTTGAAGTCTTCTCCATGGTCAATTTCTTAATTAATGACCAGGTCCTTATCTGGACTAACCTGAGTTTTTTTTCCCCTGTAGACTGCCTCTTTGGTTGTTGCTTAGGACCCTCATTAGGCTTCATCTTCTTGATAGATCTCCTACAGTTTGTGACCAAGTGCCCTATTGCTTTGCAACCACTCTAGAATTCTGGCAGTTTCTCATTTTCTAAATCAACGAAGAAGGCATACCCCTCCTGTTCCACTAGAATTTGCTCCGGTAGATCAGGCTTGAGATCAATATTCACAACAACTTTTGCAAAATGCCCAAAAGTTCTGTTGTTGGTTGCATCATCCAGGGATATTGGGGTACCTATTCCTCCTGCTATGGAGAATCTAATTCTAGGGCTCCAATATTATTGTGGTAACCCTAAGATTCTCACCCAACATTGCGCATGTGACATTTTCTGCAAGCTCGGGTTGAAGTCTGGGCTCCATAGGTACAGACACAGAAATCCAGGCTTAAGATTCCAGGCTCCAATGGCACAAACACTTCTCATATCATCTAAG
The DNA here is from genome assembly GCF_001865875.1 of Lupinus angustifolius. NCBI lineage: Eukaryota > Viridiplantae > Streptophyta > Magnoliopsida > Fabales > Fabaceae > Lupinus > Lupinus angustifolius. The sequence continues at coordinate 6,685,557 of NC_032021.1, forward strand.
GATGAGAATGAGAAGTCATAAAAACCCCTTCCAAGAGATACCATACTCCATTTTCCGATTTTCCTCCATAGGGAGATGAGTTTAGCCTTGAGAGATTCGAATTTAATAAGGCTATCTTCTTTTGAGAGAATCAATCTTCCATGTAGATGTGTCTTGCAATGTTTAGTCCCTCTTGATACTCTTCTTCTGGTATCCTTATCGCAATTGCTTCTCCCTTGATGCATGGTTGAGGCAGTTCCGAAATGGCTATATCACAGGAATTTTTTACCGCTTGTGCAAATGTTTACGTGCTTGGAGTAATGGGAGCAAGGGGATCTGTTTCTCCTAAAAATTTCCATGGAATTAGTGGTTCAAGCAACATCATTCTCACTATTGGTCAATCTTCCAATAAGCTTGGACACCATCAAATTTCCAAAAAACTTGGACACAAACCCTAGCAGACCTCCCTTCATTTACCGAATATAAACCCCACATTTGTCCTAGTTATAATCCTTTTCAAATTACTAGCACGGTATGACTTAGATTCTCTAACTTTAAGAAGAACAAATTTAATAAGTGGTTGTATTTTAACATTAAAGTTGAAAACAAAAAGAGAGACAAATCAAGACCATTGAAATTAGTATATCTGTATTTAGGATACAAGACTCGTAACCGTATATTGGGTCCATGCATTACATGTTCCTTTCCAAACTTAATAATCCCTAGGGGTTGCCATATTATTCTTCTTAAATATTGACTATTAATTATTAAAGCAATAAAAAACAAAAACTTTATATTTACATTAACTAGTAAAATAAATAAAAAAGCTTTACTCATATTTCACTCTGTAAGAAAAGTAAAGAATTGGAAGCAAATATGTGTTATTACTAATCAATTACTTAGCATTATTTCCTATATTTAATTTCTTATAATAAAAATATTCAACTAAAAAAATACCCAAATAAAATATGATGTTATAGTCATAGTTCAATGAAAGTTGGGTATAGTAATAAACAATAACTAGGAGAAAACATATACTAAATGTTAATTATTGTTTCATTCGATCAGCGAGCTTGAAGGAAAGAGTTCTTTTGAACAGTATAGGCAATTGGCAAGTTTTTTACCTCAAATTTTCCAAGATGGAAACATCTTGATTCGATTGGGCAAAAGTCAAACGTATAACTTCATCACTAACTTGAGTAAAGGTGTTAAGCGCTTTCAAATTGACACTGGATAACTAAAATATATTGTGAATCGTGAAAGGATATTTGTTTTCATCTTTTGTGGGGTTAATATATTGGGAGTCATAAGGTGGTCTAACGGTTAAAGTGAAGGAGTTTAAGGAATGAAGTGAAAGAGATTGTAGGTTCCAGTTTCACCTATAACAAATTTAAAAAATAAGAAAAGAGTTAGATGATTTGATGGTTAAAAAATAATGAGTGAAGTGAAGGGAGTTGAGAGTTCAAATCTTGCACACAATAAATATTAACATTTATCGTAGAAACTTCCACAATGTGAAATAATGAATGTTTTCCTTCCAATCAAATTGTAAGCTTAATATTTGAGATTGTGAGACAAGGATCATCTCAAAAAATTTCCCACTTGTAGACACTTTCATGATTTCTTTACTCTATTGCTCTTTTTCATTTGACACGTCATTTCTTGTTCACATGCTCCTTCTTAAAAAGAAATGCTAAAAACAATGATGACATAAACATGAAAAACGTTTGTACTATGAGTGTTTTGTGAAGATAATGATGATGAAAGAGAATGCAAAAGATATTTTTATTAAAATTCCTGATGTGAAGAAGATCTTCACTCCTGACCTTGGCACTGTTTTGATGAAGACACCAACATCACTAAAAAGAAGAAAAGGAAGAATACTTATGAAGACAAAGAAGAATAAAGCTTCAAGAAAATTAGATTAAGTCTCTATCGGTACTTCTATCCTAAAACTCCTTGTTATGCAAAGTAGTAATACTCAAACTATTTTTAAAGAATAATGAAACACTTTAAAAATACTTAAAACATTTTTTGAAATGATGTATAACGGGTTACTTCATTCAAGTAACAAGTTACATGTGTGAGAAAAAAAGTTATCCAGCTTATAACTTATCAGAGTAATACATTACTGTATTTGAGTAACATATTACTGTATTTGAGTTACATATTACTGAGTAACAGGTTACTCAAATTGCTGTAATTGATTACTATAAGTGAATTTTAAATTCACTATTGGACAGAACATTTGGGTAATCGATTACTCAATGTTGTAATCGATTACTAAGTGTTGTTATATTAGTTTTTCATATTTGAAACTCAAGAGTTTTCATCCCAAACGCAATGCCTTCATTCCAAACAATTTCTACTCTTTCATAAAGGCACAATAGGTGATTTGAAAGCCTAGTTAAAGGCTTTAGAACTCACAATGAAAATAACTCTTTGAACAACCTTTTCACACTTTTCTCACAACTTTCCTGCACTTTTCTGAAATAACTTTCTGCACTTCTAAGCAACTTGAACTCAAACTTTCAAAGCTGTTTTTCTGAGTTGTTTGAAGTAAAGTGTTTCAAAGTTTTATAAACATAAAGAGCATTATTACTAAGTATACAAAAGAGTTTATTAGATTGCAAGTGTTATTATCATTCATACTTGTAAAGGCAATCCAAAGTCATTGTTGTAATTCTTCATTCATTGCATCTTTCTTTCACGGGGTGTGAATAGAAAGGGGATAGAGTGACTTGGAAAAGTGTTTTCCAAGGTATAAATATTAGTGACTGTGTAAGGTACAGACAGATCTCGGGGTGAGTATTGTAATTACAACTCTTAATATTTAGTGGAAAATATCTTGTGCTGCAAGAGTACTGGACGTAGCCTTCGGTGGACAAGAAGGTGAACCAGTATAAAATACTTGTGTACTCTCCTTTCCCTTTCCTCTTTACTTTATACTTGTTTATTTTTCTGCAATATTATCCGCTGCACATTAACTCTTACAAACATCCTGGTTTTGAAGACTACAAACATCCTTCTCATGTCTACAAATTAAAGAAAGCCATCTATGGTCTAAAGCAAGCACCACGAGCGTGGTATGATCGTCTAACAACTTTCCTGATAGAAAAAGGTTTTACTAAAGGGAAGGTCGACACTACTCTATTTATAAAGAAAATAAATCATCATACTTTACTAGTTCAAATTTATGTAGATGATATTATTTTTTGTTCTACTAATGATAATTTGTGTAGTGAATTTGGCAAAATGATGCAAGGAGAATTTGAAATGTCCATGATGGAAAAGTTGAACTACTTTCTTGGATTACAAATCAAACAACTTGATAATGGCATATTTGTGACTCAAACCAAGTACTGCAAGGATTTACTAAAAAGATTTGATATGGATGACTGCAAGCCAATAGCTACTCCTATGGGATCTAGCACATACATCGATACCAATGAAAGTAGAAAAAGTATTGAAATATCAAAGTATCGAGGTATGATCGGATCTCTTCTATATTTAACTGCAAATAGACCTGATATTATGTTTAGTGTATGTTTGTGTGCAAGTTATTAGTCTAAACCAAAAGAATCACATTTAGTTGTTGTTAAGAGGATTATGAAATATTTAAAAGGTACAACTAAAGTTGGACTATGGTATCCTAAAGGAAGTATTTGTGAACTAGTTGGATATTCGGATTCAGATTTTTCTGGATGTAAATCCGAAAGGAAAAGTACA
>NC_032021.1:6689364-6708042 GCF_001865875.1 Lupinus angustifolius
GAGGCTGAATATATAGCACCAGGTAGTTGTTAGGCCCAATTGTTGTGGCTTAAGCAACAATTACGAGATTATGGCTTAGACTTAGGCTGCACTCCGCTGAAATGTGATAATACTAGTGCTATAAACCTTACAAAGAATCCTATTATGCATTCTAGAACCAAACACATAGATATAAGGCATCACTTCCTAAGGGACCATGTTCAAAAGAAAGATGTATCCGTAGAATTTGTTGATACTCATAACCAACTTGCAAACATTTTCACTAAGCCCTTGGCAAAAGAACCTTTTTACAAAATTAGACTTGAATTAGGCATTTTTTATGAAGCTTATCTGTCTTAAACATGCTTATATGATTATATGTTTGCTTCATTATTATTATCTCATGCCTACTTGATCTTAAATATATTTATCTGTGTTCAAAAACTTAAATGTTTGAGTTAAAAATCATCTTCACAACTTAATTTTGCCTAAAAATAAGTTTTCTAGGTAAGTAATCGATTACACTGGAGAGTAACCTATTACAGGGTTAAACAGTGTGTTTCAGTAACCGATTACCCAAAGTGAGTAATCGATTACTCAAAGCTGTTGTTTGAAAATTTTAAAAATTTGTTTTTGAGTAACCAATTACTCAAAATGAGTAACTGATTACTGTGTGCTGTTATATGTGTATTATTTTTTAAATCTCGGACAAATGTTTACTTGGTTGTTGATTATTTTTATGTTCTTGCTGCTGGACAAGTTTATTTTTTTATGTTTTATGCTTTATCTTAATTGAAACATCTTAACTATGCACTACATTAATTTTTATATATTGTGCTATACATCATGTATGCTATATATGTTATATGTCTTTGTGCTGGACTCTTGCCTTTTCTACTTTTTGATGAAGTCAAAAGGGGGAGAAAAGTTGGGAGAGTGTATTTTCTGTCAAAATTTATTCAAGGCACTTAATTCCAAATGAAAGGGGGAGCATACAAGATACGGGGAGCATACTCAAGACAAGTCAAGATATATCACAAAGTATGCTCCTCTCAGAGAATTCAGAAAACTGCATTGTCAAAAAGATATTGGTTTGTCATCACCAAGAAGGTATTGTGAAGAAGATCTTTGCTCCTGACATTGGCACGGTTTTGATGAAGACACCAACATCACCAAAAAGAAGAAAATGAAAAATACTTATGAAGACAGAGAAGATTAAATCTTCAAGAAAATTAGATTAAGTCTCTATAGGTACTTCTATCCTAAAACTCCTTGTTATGCAAAGTAGTAATGCTCAAACTATTTTTAAAGAATAATGAAACACTTTGAAAATACTTAAAACAATTTTTGAAATGATGTGTAACGGGTTACTTCATTCAAGTAACAAGTTACATGTGTGAGAAAAAGAGTTATCCAACTTAAAACTGATCAGAGTAATTCATTACTGTATTTGAGTAATAGATTACTGTATTTGAGTAACAGATTATTGAGTAACAGGTTACTCAAATTGCTGTAATCGATTACTGTAAGTGAATTTTAAATTCACTGTTGGACAGAGCATTTGGGTAATCGATTAGTCAATGCTGTAATTGATTACTGAGTGTTGTTACATCAGTTTTTCATATTTGAAACTCAAGAGTTTTCATCCCAAACGAAATGTCTTCATTCCAAACAATTTCTACTCTTTCATAAAGGCACAATGGATGATTTGAAAGCCTATTTAAAGGCTTTAGAACTCACAATGAAAATAACTCTTTGAACAACTCTTTCACACTTTTCTCACAACTTTCCTACACTTTTCTGAAATAATTTTCTGCACTTCTAAGCAACTTGAACTCAAACTTTCAAAGCTATTTTTCCGAGTTGCTTGAAGTAAAGTGTTTCAAAGTTTTATAAACTTAAAGAGCATTATTACTAAGTATACATAAGAGTTGATTGGATTGTAAGTGTTATTATCTTTCATACTTGTAAAGACAATCCAAAGCCATTGTTGTAATTGTTCATTCATTGCAAACAATCTTTCTTTCACGGGGTGTGAATAGAAAGGGGATAGAGTGACTTGGAAAAGTGTTTTCCAAGGTATAAATATTAGTGAGTGTGATAGGTACAGAGAGATCTCGAGGTGAGATATTGTAATTACAACTCTTAATATTTAGTGGAAATTCTCTTGTGATGCAAGAGTACTGGACATAGCCTTCGGTGGACAAGAAGGTGAACCAGTATAAAATACTTGTGTACTCTCCTTTCCATTTCCTCTTTACTTTATATTTGTTTATTTTTCTGCAATATTATTCGCTGCACATTAACTCTTACATTTTGCAGAAAAAGTTACTATAATTTTAAGTCAACTAATTCACCCCCCCCCCTCTTAGTTGCAATCCTGTTCTTACACCTGATACTTAATGGAGTCAATATCTTCCCATCCTAGTGTTTACCCTAGGCAAATTAATCATCAACGAGGTTTTTTAGATTCGTATCGTGGTCCAGCTAAAAGTTTCCAAAGAAATGATACAATGCTAAATATATATGTTTCTCATACCCACATTTCTCCTTTCTCTTATTATTTTTTTATTAAATTGACATTAAACTATTAAGAAGATTTTTGTGGTTATTGATAGTGCATTTTTATTTGCCTAAGATCAAGGTGGAAATCTTTCATGAATTTTCCTTTTGTGGTCATTGAGAGTGCACTTTTCTTTGCAAGAAATATAGTATTTTCAAGGGCTTTTGTTTTTTTATTCTTTTTCTTTTTCACTTTGACTGCAGGATATTATGATTTTGACTTTCTTTGGATTATTTTATCCGTTAAGTCAAATAGAAAAAATGTCATATTACTATAGTAAAGAATGAAATATTTTCTTTAATAATTGAATGTTTAGAAAATGGTTGAAAAACTGCACTCCCTCTACCATTGACATTTTTTAGCAATTAAAAATAATCTCATTTTTACAATTACAATGTGTGCTTAAATGAGGTGATTGGAGAAATTGCTAGTATTTGTAAATTATAAAGAAGTATAGTGTCCTTAGAAAAAGTGTTTGAGAATCAATGCCATTACGTCCTTTTATTCACAATTCACTAAATTAAAGTTGGTTACATCAACAAGAAGCAAACACATAGTAAAATTAATCACTGCTTCGTGCAATCATTAGGCTTGAAGGAGAGAGTTTTCTTTTGAAGATCATAGTCGACCAACAAGTTTTGATGCGCCAAATTTCCAAATATAGGAACAGCTTGATTACTTGGGGTAAAAGCAAAACATATAACATTCTTAGTAACTTGCACAAAGGTGTTAAGAGCATTCAATTTGACATTTGCACCCCTGAAATGTGTTGTGATCACTGGAAGCACCAATTTTTGACCAAATGGAGATTTAGCAAAAGGCTCAAAAATCGTGAAGGGTCACGAGTACGCTTCAATTGAACAACATCTGCGACAGTCGATTCTAACAAAGAGTAAACATCACGAGGCAAAAGTGTCAATGTTGTACCAGAATCAATTATGATGTTACCAGATCCTCTAATACCAAAGGAAGAGCTTTTGAATTCTACTCTTCTCTTTCCAACATTAAATGCATCTAAGTTTAAGAAGTAAAAGACGGTATCTGGGAACATTGGAGTTGAGACAGTACCATCACCAGAAACCATAGCATCTTCTCCAAACTTGAGATTGCAAGGAGTGTTAGTTCTTGAAAAAGATGGGCCCAAACAGTAGGAGAATTTGCCTTGTATTGAAGGACCAAGTTGATTATGAGTGACACAGGTCCATTTCCAAGACCAACTATGCTAGAGCCTTCACCTTCAAAAACTAAAGTGTTACTGTTCCCACATCCAATAACATGTTTAGCAAAAGAGATAGCAGAGCCGTTTGTGGAACTTAAAGTAAGAGTGTCTAAACTTAGAGCGCCTTTCGAACGTGAATCATCACCATACCCAATCTTATATTGACAACCTTTTTGACCACCAACTAAAGAGCAAGCAGTGTCTCTCATAGTTTTACATGTATCAGAAGTGCAAGGAAGGGTTTTGTATGTTGTGGATTTTGAAGGGACAAATATTGGAGTGGTTTGTTTGTAACAAGGGTAACAAGGCTCGCATTGTAACCAAGTAATGTCACTACTAGTGTCAAGAATGCCTAAGATTTTGACTGGCGGGGTGCCAATTGAGTAACTCATAAGGTATTCGCCTCCATTAGGAAACACATTGGACTCAACATTTTTTGTGGTAAAAGAAGGTTTGTTGAAATGATTGCTATGGTTGATGGAACGGTGTATAGCTTTAGCTACTCTTTGAAAATGAGTTTCATTGGGAAGTAAGAATGGTGATTTTGGAGAATCGTGATGGATGAGTTCCACACTGAAACCAAAACCCTCAATGAGTGAAATATGACTAAGACAAAGCAAAAGAAAAACGAAAGATGAATGCATTTTTTCATCACTAATTTGAGACTTTAACTTGTTTCAATTGATTATTCAAGTTCATTATGTGATTGCCTTTTATAGGGCTTAATGAAGATGAATTTAGCTTGTTAGTGAAATTGTGTGCCAAACAAAGGTGGAAAGGGAAAAATGTGGGCTGACATTAAGTTTCAAGAAGATCGAATTATGGATAGGAAAAAGAAACCAAAATCTTTAAATGTGTGGATTTATTTTTTGCACATGGTCTTTTTGGGTCATATTAATTTTCCCGTTTGAAGGCAGAAAAGTGGCCTTGTCCAGATTTAATACATTTACTTCCAAATTGATAAAATGAATTGTTATTAAGTTAAGGATATATTGTCTTTTTATAAAAAGAGTATATGATATATTTTTTAATAAAATTCTTTTTAACTTTAAAGCAAAGTTATATGTATATAATATTAATAGTAAGAAGTGTTGTTTGTTAATTATATATAATACAGTTTTTTTTTTGTATAACCATTCTAGATTTTTCCTATTAAATGTATATATATATATATATATATATTAATTTTTTAATTGTTTCTATTAAAATAAATCGTAAACTGTTTTTATTTTTTATGATATATATGGATGTTTCTATCATACGTTTATTTGTTGACTGCTTCTAATAAAAAAAAACTTTATTCATTTTTTCACCACATAAAAACTGTTTCACTGCTTAAATTCTGTGCGAAGGCAGAATCGTGACATTTTCCAGATTCAATACATTTACTTCATTCATTTGTGAATGGTAATTAAGTTTATGATTTGGTTACCTTTAAAGAAAAAGCGTATTAGATTTTTTTATAAGGTGTTAAAAACACTAGATCTCATTGAATTAAATATATTTTTATTATATTTTAATATAATTCCTTTTAAGTTTCAAGCTAAGTTATGTGTATAATTAATTTTAGTTACTAGTTATTTGTTAATTATATACCTAATATAACTTTTTTTTATTGGTAATGGATTTTAATTAAGATAAGGGTGGAACTACACCCCACATATATTAATTAAGAGAACATTACAAAGAGAAGATTCAATTAGAGAATCTATCGTTAGGAAATCCTAATCTATTTCTACCAAAATCCTCTAATATGAATGTAGGGATTTCATTCCACCAAATAAAAGTTTTAAACTTAATGCGAAAGCTAGCTAGCCTATCTGCACAAGCATTTCCTTCCCTATATATATGAGTGATAAAACAGTCTGTAGACTCCATTAGAGTGTTGCACAATCTCCATTTGTTCATAAGCTTCCAGGGGATATTGACAAATCCATTAAAGATCTAAGTTACCAACCAAGAATCACACTCCAACCAGATTGAATGTCAACCCTTTTTGTGAGCAAATTCAACTGCCATTAAACTTGTATTCAATTCAACAAATAGTGCACCATGTATCTCAAAATAAGAGGAGAAACAACCCAAGAAATGACCATCATGATCCCTGAATATGACCCCTCCTCCTACTTGGCTAGGGGCTCCATGGGCAGCTCCATGTTGGAGGATTCCAAATGACTTCCACAATATTTGGAGCTTTCCCGTAATTTATGGCCACGTTTAGAGCTTTTAGAATAGAGAAGTCCTACATGGAGAAGCTAGCAAATGACTTGGAAGTGTTTCCAGAAAGAGAAGTGTCCATTTTGATCCTATTGATTGCTCGATGTAGAAGTAGACTCATATCCTCAAACCTGTTTTTGTTTACACAATGCCAGATTGTATTGATAGAATGAATAATTGAAGCACTCAAAACATCCTTAACTTGAGCACTCCACTATCTTTTGCAGGCCAAGAGAATGTTGTATATGGAAGAGGTGTCTATATGGATTACAAGGATACAAGTTAACCAAATCTAGATGGCCTTAGGAAAAGGGAAAAGCAAAAAAATATGTCCAGAGGTTTCCACACTAACCATGCACATGTTACACCTAAAAGCCAAATTACAACCTCTTGTTTGCAAATTCTCATCCGTTGGAATTCTACTCTTTATTAGCCTCCAAGTAGTGAAAGATTTTGATGGAGGCATTGAGGTAGACCAAATAATTTTACACCAATTCAAATCAGGAGAAGCATGGATGATGCTCTTATAAGCATCTCTTAAAGTTAACTGGTCATCATTAGCCTCTTGCCAAATTAATTTATCTTTACTATTAGTGATGAAGGTTTTTGAGATTTGCATAGCAATTTGGAGGAATTTGTCAGCTAGCTGCCTAGGAATGATCCAAGTAGAGTTTAAGGTGAACTCAGCTACTGATGCCAGCAGGCGAGGATGCATCTCCTGAGGTTTGTGAAGCAGATCAACCAAAGGACTGCCCAACCAATTATCCCTCCAAAAATTGGTGTCATTACCATTTCGAATCAGCCATCTAGAATTAGAGATTGTAGGCTAGAAGTTGTACTTGATTCCTGACCAGATGGAAGATTTGAAGTATCTTGTTGAAGGACTCCAAGATTACCAAATCTGTTTCCGAAGAAGATGGCCCAATCTTGATCAGAGGACAGCATATCCCAAGCAAGTTTTAGCATGGTTTCTTGATTAAGTTTCTTGAGGGATCTCAAGCCCAATCCACCAAACTTAGTAGAGCTACATATTTGAGACCAGGCAACTGTTACGATCTTTCTAACCTTGATATCCCCTAACCAAATGAAATTCCTGATGCAGAAATCCAAGTACTTCAACAAATGAGATGGCCATGTATATATGTGGAAACTATAAACCAACATGCTTTGCATTATTGATTTCATAAGCTTAACTCTTTCGATGATTGATAAAGAAGACCCTTTCCACTTAGTCAGCTTAATCATAATTCTATCAGCAATTCCCTGCAGGTGTCTTCTCCTAGGTTTCCCTTTAAAAAAGAGAAAACCCTAAGTAATTAACAGGAAGGACGCTAGCATTGAAGCCTAAATAGACAAAAAGGTTATCAACTTTCCTAGCAGTAGCATTAGCAATGTAGAATTTGCATTTGCTAAGATTCATGCTCTGTCCAGAAATCTGAGCATAGTCAAGAATATGCTTTTTAAGTGCTAGTAGCTCCCTTTTAATGCCTCTACAAAAAATGAGGACATGATCAGCATACAGAACATGTGAAGGAGTGAACAAATTTTTAGGGCCTGAAATGGTTTTCATCCTCCCTTCCTCCAACAACTTTGATATTCCTCTACTAAGAACATTCTCTACTAAATTGAAAAGAATGGGGGATAAGGGTTCTCCTTGTCTGACACCCCTCTTGCAATTAAAAAACCCAATGTTCTTGCCATTGATGTTGATTGAGAGCATTGTAGAATGAAGAATTGTGTTAATCCAGGAGGTGACTTTTTCATTGAAACCAAAGGCTTTTAATGTGTCTAGCAAGAAATTCCAGTCTAGTGTGTCCAAAGTTTTTTTTTATATCAAGCTTGATTGCAATGTTTCCACCTAAAGCATTGTGACATAACAAGTTAATAGCCTTTGTTTCTATACAAATGCATTCTTGAATAGCTCTACCCTTGATAAAACCTCTTTGTTGAGGAGAGATAATTCTTGTTGTAATAGAGACAAGCCTATCAGCAATGACCTTGGTGAGTATCTTGAATTGAAATTTTGCTAAGGCAATAGGTCTATAGTCTTCTATCCTCTATGCATTAGAAGCTTTAGGGATCAAAACTACATTGTCTGAGTTCATGTTTGGCATTAACCATCTAGAATTGAAGAATTGATTGGCTGAATTACAAACATCACTCCCAACAATATCCCAATAGCTTTGATAGAAGCAGTCACCAAACCCATCAGGATCAGGAGTACCCTCTCTGTTCATAGGGAAGACAACACCCTTAATTTCCTCCTTAGATAACTCCCTTGTAAGCATTTGGTTATCAGCCTCAGTCATTGATCTAGGAATAACATCACTAATGAGAGTGTTATATTACCTCCATAATATTATCAGTGATGATATTATCTCCATCTTTTAGTGAATGCATTAACTTGGACACCTGTCTAATTTTAGTGACTCTATGGAAGAAGATGGTATTCTTATCTCCACTAGTATGCCAATTCACTCTAGATTTCTATTTCCAAAACTCATCTTCCATGTTGAGAGCTTGGAGCAAATTCCTTTGAGCCACAACTTCTTGATCCAGAAAAGTTTGATCTTGACCAAAAGTATTGAGACAGTTTTGGATAATTTCAACCTCAACCAAAACAGATTGCACCCTTTGATGAATGTTCCCAAACACATTCACATTCCAAACTCTTTGGATAAAATGAACATTAGGCACCCATACACCATATCTTTCTAGGATTCACAATGACCCTCTTGCAATCTAGATGCTTCAACCACATTTTATGGAATCTGAAAGAGGATATTCTGCAGAATGTTGAACTTCTAGAGGAAAGGAGAATTGGGCGGTGATTAGAGGTAACTCTAGGGAGAGTGCAACATGAAACTTGTTGCCAAGCTGATAGCCAATTCTCTACGAATAGTCCTATCCAACCTCTTTTCAGTTAGTGCATAACTATTTCTTTTATTTATCCAACTGAACTCAGCACCCATAGTAACTAAGTTGATTCGACTAGCATTATCTGAGAAAGCTTTGAATTCATAAGACTAAGGACCAACATGAATATTCATCCGACTCTGAATCTCAACCCAAAGTTGCCTTCTAGAAATATAATTGGTGTTTGCATACGCTACACACAGAAAAATGTACTTATTCTCAACAGAGATAAAAATGGAAATTTGCTGCTCTGTGCTAGATATAACAGTAAGATCAATTTCTCTACTGCACAACCCCCAAATACTAGGTAGCATAGGATGTCTATCATTCACCATAAACATCATAAGATTTAACTCAGACTAAAATGAAGGGTTAATATCCTCAATTACTATTTTAGGTTCAACTATGAAAACCAGCTCAGACTTATTAGTTAGAATAATAGTTTTTAGCACCAACCTTCTATTAAGCTTGCCTATACCTCTACAATTTCAGTAGAGAACTTTCATTGAGAAGTGTTGAGATATCTACCCTTATGGGTATAGTGCACCCTCTTGATTAATTTTACTTTTTTGCCTCCTCTTTTGAAATTTTGTTAGAACATTAGTGAAAGCACCCTCTTTTTTCACCTTCTCCTCTACTTCCTCAACTGTCTCATTAGCCCATAGTTTTCCAACAATTCTCATGTCCCTAACTGTATTTTGATTTTCCATTTCCTCCATACGTTGAACTATGAAAGTATCATGTTTCTTTTGAGGATTGTTGGATGGTAAGACTTCCAGGGTGTTTTCCACCCTTGTGACACTCAACTCCTCATTAGAAGAGCCATTTAATGACTCAATTTGTGAAGACTCATTTTCCAGATTAGCCTAATTAATGTCCTCTCTTTCATCTATTTCTAAGTTAATGAATAACTTATTTTCTTTCACCTATGAAGACTCTTTTTCCACTGCTTGAGTTTCCTAGCTACAGGTGGTTTGGGAACCACTGCAACTTTTTTCTTAGTGATCTTTGACAGCTAGAAACCAAGTGACCTATGACCTGGCACCCAAAGCAAAATTTTGGAAGTTTGACATACTCTATGAACATCCTTCTCTTTCCACCAATATCTGATCTGGTATAGATGATTTAAGATTGATATCCACAAGAACATTGGCAAAATGACCAAACGTTTTGTTATTTGTTGCCTCATCCAATGATATTGGGGTACCTACACCCCCTGCTATTGAGAATATAATCCTTGAGCTCCAGTATTCTCAAGGGAGTCCCACAATTTTAACCCAACATTGGCAATGTGACAACCTCTGCAAGCTTGGGTTGAAGTCTAGTGTCCATAAGAATAGGCGAAGGAATCCTGGTTTGAGGTTCTAGGAACTTGTGATACACACAGATCTCATGTCTTCCGCAATTGAGAAAGAAAATTCATAGAATCCCTTCCCCAAGGATATTATATTCCACGTCCCAATCATGCTCCATATTCCAGTTAGCTTAGCTTTTAACTCTGCATATTTAATGGGAATATCTCCCTTGGAGAGAATAAGCCTACCATGGAGATGACTCTTACATCTTTGAAAGACATGCTTGGTAGTCATCCTCTAGGATTTTTATGGTTATTGCATCTCCTTTGATGCAAGGTTGTGGAAGTTGGGAGACATCAATGTCACAAGTGTTCTTCACTACTTGTGCAAAGGATTTTCTTGTTTGATGAGTAGGAACTTTTGTGGAAGTTTCAGAAGTTCCACCGAGAAAAGACCAAGGTATGAAAGGCTTAATTGACATGATGTTGATGATGAAGATCTAGATCAAAGAAATTTGGAGATTTTGTTCCAAGAAATTAGGAGAAGTTCAAAGAAAGTTGGAGAATTTCAAACCCTAGCAGAGCCATTATGAATAAAGAATAACTTCCTTTTTTAAGCAATCTAACTCACTACTTAAGGCATAGCTGTATATACAAAATTTTATTTGTTGATAACTTCCATTTAGATAAATCCTCAACTATAAAATTCTTTGTAATATTCTTTTTTAAATGATAATGTTAATAATGTTATTGAGTGCGAAATTTGAAAATAGAAATGATCTATGCTCTTACGTACAGTTGAAAAAAAATTATTGTCGATGCATTATTCACTATTTATGTGTTAATCGTGACTGATATTTAGACAAAACTAACATATAGTATCTAGTGGGATTTGTGAGGAATCAAGGAATCAACCATGATTTTATTACATCTGTATTAAAAATCATACATAATTATTGGTTAGCGGAGTAATAAAGGGTGTGTGCTCCCTAAATTACTGGAGGAAAATGATGGAAGCCCAATCTCAAGGCCCAACAGAATGAAACAACAACACAAGTGGCTGAAGAATATGTATTAAAAGTTGTTATTTAATTATGTTTTTCTCTAATGTTTTCTTTATTGCTGCGTAGACTCTAGGCATGTGATCCAATAGCCAAATTATTAACTTAATGCTACTTTCTTCCTATTTGGCAACAGTAGTAGCAGCTACTAGAAATCAATGACGAATTTCCAAAATTTTCTTGTTTTATTTTTATATTATTAGTTTCTTTGGGTTGATATTAGTGAAACCTTTTCATTTTATGCTTTCATTCCTACACTATGCCTCCCAAAGCTACCAGCAAAGATAGTGATGAAACCTTGATGTGTTTTTTGCTGATAAACTTCAAGAACATAAAGAACAACATGATGCACAACAAGAGATAATCGTTGATGCATTACGCATAATCACTAATAAGTTAGTGGAATTTCTTCCCTTCCTCCACAACCGCTAGACCCACCCACAATCCCTTCTTCTTCTCATCTCACAAACCCTCACCCTCAAACCACTACTTGTCAAAACCCTACACCACCCCATTTCCCATGTCATCCCAAATACCCCTTATACAGCCTATAACACCTATGTTCCCCCGTTTTTTAACGGTCACAACTCCTATACACGACCTACTGTCCAACCCACATTCACTAACCCTAACCACCCTAGACCTCCTTAGCTACAATTGAACTTGTTTGATGGTTCTAAACCCTTAGATTGGCTATTCTAAGCAGAGCAATTCTTCCAACTATACCAAGTCCCTCCAGATCAGCGGCTACACATCATCTCCTTCTACATGAAAGGAGAAGCTCTCAGTTGGTTCAAATGTGCTTTTCACAATACCACATTCATATATTAGAGCAGCTTTATACAGTCATTGAAGATCCGTTTTGAGCCCTCATGTTAGAAGAATCACCAAGCATAATTGTTTAAGCTCTGTCAGGCCGGCTCTGTGCCAGATTATCAACAACAATTCAAGAAGCTATATAAAAGAATCTGTGGATTGTCCCCCGAGGTAATCCTTAATTGCATTATTTTTTGACTTAATACTGAAATACACCATGAATTAGCAATTTTAAGGCATCGTCACATTGTTGAAGCACTTGGTCTAGCAAAACTGGTGCAATCCAAAATAAATGACTCAAAACCTTGCTACCAAAAAATTCCCCACTACAACTATACCCTAAACCAGCCAACTTATTATCGTGTCAACCCACCACCCAACCAACACTCGCCATCCCAATCAGCCCAACCAACTCTCCCCATTCACCGTCTCACCACTACTCAAATGTAAGAACAGCGATGCTTAGGGTCTGTGTTATAACTGTGATGAAAAATTCTTCATTGGCCATAAGTCCCAACCTAAGAATTTTATGATTCTATTAGTTGCGAACCTAATAGCATACTCGAATATTTCGCTGCCTATTTTTTATTCTGCTGAAGATGAGGTCCAAAACATTTTAGATGAACTCATACATTTGATATTATGTCATATGTATTTTGTGCAAAAAATTTACCCTACAGATTTTAACTAATAAGAGAAGATTAACTTGATATATCAATTTCAAACATTTCAATATATTATGATCAATAAAAGGGGTTTCTTCTTCTTTTCTGGGGTTAACCAAAAAGCTTCCCCAATATTAAATATTGAATGTCATCATTGCATTCAAATTGTCCTAGTAGTCTTAGAAGTAGAGGTTGTTAGAAAAGGTGATTTCAAAAAATTCCCCACTTCGTAGGATTTTTTTGTTCTATTGTTGTTTTTTATTTCAGACGTTATTTATTCTTTTCACATACATCTTTAAAAAGAAATAGTAAAATTATTCCTATAAATTATTGAACATGGGTTGCAAATCTCATAGATTCATTCACTCTTGTAATTATTTTGAATTTGTTTTTTTAATTACCATTTCATGCATGTACTAACTTTACACTTTTAGTGCATCTAATAAAATTACATTTGCCAACAAATAATATATGTTTATCAAAATCTCATGATATTTAATGGAGTCAGAGACTTCCTATCTTAGTGTTTACCCTAGACAAACTAATTCTCAACATGTTTTTTTAGGTTTGTATTGCGGGCTAATTAGGGTTTCTAAGGAAATTATATAATTCTATATATATATATATATATATATATATATATATGTGTGTGTGTGTGTTTCAGATACCCACAATTCTCCAATCTCCTATTTTCAAAAAATTTATATCATTCAACTATCAACAAGATTTTTCTGGTCTTTCATAGTGTACTTTTGTTTTCTCAAACTTTTCCTGAAAAATTAAAGGAGGATTCTTAGGAGCTTTGATTTTTTTTTTTTTTTTTGCATTTTGACTGAAGAACATTCTTATTTTAATTTTCTCTATATTCTTTTATCTTTTGGTCAAAGAGGAAAAATGGGTATGAGTGGAATGATAGAAAACATTTTTATAATTGAATGTAAAGAAAAATGGTTGAAAATTTACACTCCGTATGCCATTGATATTTACGATTAATTAAAAATAATCTCATTTCACAATGTCCAGTGTCAAATTGGGTGATTGGAGTTATATTTTTAGTATATGTGAATTATAAAGAAACATTATATCATTAGGAAAAATGATTGAGGATTAGCACCATTATGTATTTTTACTCATAATTCACTAAATGAAAGTTGATCACAGTAATAAACAACAACAAGCAAATATCTAGTAAACATGAATCAGTGCTTTGTGCAACTAGTCAGATTGGATGAGAGAGTTTTCTTTTGAGGATAATAGCCAGCCAACAAGTTCTGTTGCTCCAAATTTCCAAAGACGAAAACATCTTGTTTAGTTGGGATAAAATAAAAACATATAACATCCTCACTAAATTGTACAAAGTTGTTAAGAACGTCTAATTGCATAATCACACCCCATAAATGCGTTGTGATCATTTGACTCTCCAATTTTTCATTTAATGGAGATTTGCAGCGAAGGCTCAATAATTGTGAAGGCTTATTGTGGGTCTCCTACTCCGAGTTCTTTAATTTTAACATTTGGGGAAAACTATGTTGTGCTAGGTTTGGTAGATTCTTCTCCATGTATGTGCCAATTATTCCTTTGGTTTTCCTACATCTAGTTGAATCAAGTAACTCTAGGCTCTTAGAAATTCATGTGACATTATAGTCTCTCAATTACCTTAATCCGATATCAAAGGTGATGCTATAGCCATTAAAATTCCTAAAAGTGAGTACCAAGCAGGTCTTTAAAGGTGTAAAAAATCACCTCTAGGGTCGTCTTATTATATCAAAAGGAGATTCCCCATTAAATTTGTTTACCTGAAATCCAAGTGTTCCTCCTTGTGGAACATGATAGGAAATGGAGCATAATTTCGTTAGGGAATGGATACTATGATTCCTCGTTCTCCTCTATTGAGGACATGAGAAGTGTGTGTTGTAGGATCCTAAAGCCTCAAGCCATGAATTCTGTCTCTAACTTTGGACTTCTGATTTGTCAACAAGAGATAAATTACAGCCCAATCTTTCTTCAACAAAGCCCAATCAAATTGAATCCAATAACTCTCAAACTACTTAAAATTTCCTTTTATAGAAAGTTGTTTCTTTCAGTTAGTTTTTCTGTTTTTATGTTTTACTATTTTTAGTGGTTTAAATACCTTTTCTTAGTTCCTTCTTCAAAACTCAAGATTTTCATTCTACTCTTTCAATAAAATCTGATTTCAATCTGATTTTACAAAAGCAAACTCACACCCAACGTTGGGTCAGAATAGTTGGATTACCATTGGAGAACAAGGATCATATTCTCTATTGCTGGAAGAATTGGTACTCATATTGCTCTAGATGATACAACTAACAACAGAACTTTTGGGCACTTTACTAGAATACTAGTGGATATTGACTTGAAGTAGGAGCTTAGAAACCAGATTCTTATTGAAAGATAGGGTTTTTTTTTGTATCTGTAGTCTATGAATGATTTCCAGAGTTCTGTCATAAATGTCATAACATAGGTCACTTAACTAAGAGTTGTAGAAGAAACATATATGATAGAAATCAGGCCAGCCATTAACCAACACACAAAAAGGATAAGAAACCTCATATTAAGGATCATGTTGTAGTAGAAGAAAAACTAGAAAATGACTTGGTGATTAATCTAGAAATAGAATGTCAGAATATTCATGATTTTCCCTTAGTGATAGGTAGTAGAAAGCACGTAGGTGAATAGGTAGTTTATTAGACTAAAAATGTTCAGTAAAACTAGTTTTATAACTAGCTGAAATTTGAAAAATGACTAAAAAATACGTAGATTATTTATTTAATTATTTATTAATTAAATAATCCTTTGTTTAAATATTTTACCCAATATGGAGTGTTTTTATTTGTTTTACTTACAATTGGTTTTTTAGTTTTAAAATTATGAAAGATAAAATTGGAAATGAGGAATTGAAAGTTAAATTCACTTTTGAAATGACACTTCAAGTAGTTTTCTAATAAGTAGGTTTCAAATGCTAGAGACTCCTTTATTTATATCTTACAAACTCACTTCAATTTTTATTTGCCCTACTACTCTAGTTACATATTTACATATTGATTAAGTCAAAAAGCTATAAGTTATGTAAAAAACAAAAAATGGGGATGTCATGTTTCACTTTATATCCTAAATCAATTAGAAAGTTTCTTTCAATTAAAAATAAAAATAGAAATTAATATTGTAACATTTTGTGAAGTTTAGTTGGCTATGAACATGAAGAAAGAAAAATTATGGGACAAAAGATCATTGTCTAAAAACTACAATTACACTTTGATGAACTTTAACTATTTTAAAATTCATTCGTACATAGTGATTGGTTAGCAGTGTAATAAAGGGAGTACATTTTCTACCCTAAAGTTTATATCACTCTATGTATCATGTGTTTTTCATTGGTCAAAAAAGTAAAATATGAATTAAATATATATTAACTATTATATTTTCTGACCAATAAGAAACACATGATATATGAAGTGATATAACTTTGGGACAGAAGATGATGTATTATAGTAATAAATGGTGCATACTCCTTGAATTACCTAATATAAACCCCACACTTGTCCTAGTTATAATCCTTTTCAAATTACTAGCACGGTATGACTTAGATTCTCTAACTTTGAGAAGAAGAAATTTAATAAGTGGGTGTATTTTAACATTGAAGTTGAAAACAAAAAAGAGACAAAGCAAGACCATTGAAATTAGTACATCTTTATATGGGACGCAAGACTCGTAACCGCACATTGGGTCCATACATTAAATGTTCCTTTCCAAACTTAATAATCCCTAGAAGTTGCAATATTATTCTTCTTAAATCTTGACTATTAATTATTAAAGCAATAAAAAACAAAAACTAGATTTACATTAACTAGTAAAATAAAAAGAAGAACTTCACTCATATTTCACTCTGTAAGAAAAGTAAAGAATCGGAAGCAAGTATGTGTTATTACTAATCAATTATTCAGCATTATTTCTATAATAAAAATATTCAACTAAAAAAATACACAAATAAAATATGATGGTGTAGTCGTAGTTCACTTAATGAAAGTTGGGTACAGTAACAAACAATAACTAGGAGAAAACATATCCTAAATGTTAATTATTGTTCGATTCGATCAGTGAGATTGAAGGAAATAGATCTTTTGAACATTAGAGGCAATGGACAAGTTTTTTTGCGTCAAAATTTCAAAGATGGAAACATCTTGATTAGATGGGGCAAAAGTCAAATATATAAATTCGTCACAAACTTGAGTAAAGGTGTTAAGAGCTTTCAAATTGATATTGGATAACTAAAATATATTGTGAATCATAAAAGGAGATTTTTTTTTTTTTCTTTTTTGGGGTTAACTAGAAACTTTCACAATGTGAAATTATGAACGTCATCCTTCCAATCAAATTGTCCTATGCTTAATATTTGAGATTGTTAGACAAGGATCATCTCAAAAAATTCCCCATTTGGAGAAGTTTTCATGATTTCTTTGCTCTATTGCTCCTTTTTCATCTGACATGTCATTTCTT
This sequence comes from Lupinus angustifolius, assembly GCF_001865875.1. Lineage (NCBI taxonomy): Eukaryota > Viridiplantae > Streptophyta > Magnoliopsida > Fabales > Fabaceae > Lupinus > Lupinus angustifolius. Next base: position 6,706,610 of record NC_032021.1, read on the forward strand.
GTTTGCACACTCTTCTTTAAAAAGAAATGATATATATAATATTGTTACCGTAGCTTGCAACAATTATAAATGGCACGAAATAATACTTATTGTCTGAGTCACGACAAGATCGCTCTCTTTAAGACGTTTCGTGACACTGCCCAAAATGTGCAAGCAGACCATCAACCACGTCGTTCCTAGGATAAAACAGTTCTGATCTCTGTTATCGAATTCTTACTGCACTATAAGAACCGATCTCAAATGTACCCACCACAATATGACTACCAATGCCAATTCTCAAAATTCCCACAATATGGCAACAGTGTCATTTCTCGAAATACATACAATATGGCTACCCGTACCAATTCTCTTCCCACGATACTGACTACCATTGCAGTTCTCGAAATGCCCACAATTTGGCTAACCGTGCCAATTCTTTACCCACAATACTGACTACTAGTGTCAGTTCTCGAAATCTCACTTTGGCTGCATGTGCCAATTCTTAAGTGACACAGAAAGAAAGGGGGAGAAGGTTGCCAGAAATGTGTCGGCGAAGTATTAGGGGGAGAAAGAAAAGTTGAGAGGAAACGCCTTCAACTTGGTGCAAGTTATAATGAGGGGAGAAAACCTATATTTATAACATGAGATGTTTTCCATGTTCCTCATCTCTCCAATTTCGGACTTGAGAGTTATTTTTTTCAAAACTATTCTATATGGGACTTGGATGTTTTTTATATATTTCACACCACCATGTTCCAACAATCCCTCACTTGAAATTAAAAAACGATTTCCAAGAATATTTGTGGTCTAAATAAGATTGTGCATAAACAAAGGTGTCATGCGACTTGAACATCGCATAGTGAATAAGATCTAGATTTTACTAGAGTGACTCGTAGTCTTGAACTCTATCTCTAGCATCAAACCATACACAACATTTTCAAAGATGTATTTTGTAAAGCCCGTGCGTTAAAGGAGTCATGCACATATATCTGAGTATAGTGAATTCTCTATAAATTTATGCCCTAAAATTTCATAGGTAGCGGCCCCCACTTCCACATTCATATAGGCGAGTCTATCAAGAGTACTCCTATAGCCTATATGCTCCACTCCAATTGGAGTATAAATCTCATTAAGAGTTTAACTCATCCTTACATATGCTGCAGGAATCATGCTTCTCATAATTTTATAGCATGTTCATTCTCATATCACTTCACAACTTGTTATTACTCATTGAACCTATTTCTTGGGATCTCTAGTCAGTTAGGTCGGGTTACCATCATGATGATCCTAATTTTATAGCATGTTCATTCTCATAGTCACATACTCTTAGAAGTATTATAGACTTTCTATCTAGCTAGTCCTTTCGTCTAAGGATCTGCTAAGTTATTCTCAATGCGTACATGATCCACTCTAACAGCTCTTGTAGAGAGTAACTCTCTAATGGTGTTGTGCTT
>NC_032021.1:6708142-6803425 GCF_001865875.1 Lupinus angustifolius
CTTACAACGAATTTGTCGTTTCTTACCGTTATAAAAGCGGTTCTCAATTTTTTTTGCAATAGCCGCAGTACTATCACAATGGATCAACACAACTGATATATGTTTTTCCCATAGGGGAATCTCTGCAAGCAAACTTCTCAACTAACTTATTTCTTCATTAGCGCTAATGCTATCTTCTCAACTTTCATTGTGGATTGAGATAACATAGTTTGTTTCTTGTTAGACTCTAGATAGTCCATCTCATCATTTATGGCTTCTCGCTACAAATCAACGTCTAAAGAAATTAAAACTTCTTGGAGAGTTGATGGATTATCCTCCAATATATAAACCATATAATCACGTCTATACTCTCTAACAATTATTGCTCTCTTCCTTCTTCTAGGTTTTATTTCAAACCTTTCATTTTCCATCATTATCTCTAATCACAAGTATGTGACTAGTTGAAGTGACCCCACTATTCCTCAATTTAAAAAGGAATTTCTCTTCAATGAAGCCAACATTGTTAGACTCAATGATCACTTTTGCGTTAAGGTCATAATACTTATATACAATATTGTTTATATCATAATCAATGAATACACATTCATAGGCTCTACTTGCGAGTTTAAAAATCTAGGGGCATACCTTCGTAAATAATTTCATGAGCAATTCTCTTTATCTCATTGGACTGAGACTCTACTGATTTTGTCATCGGTCATATGATACTTGAGGTAGTGGTAACATCATATATATATATATATATATATATATTATCTTAACTTCCTCGGTATCATATTTCTTTATTTCTCAAGTGTATACCAAATTAATTTGGCAGACATATATGGGTTGTAGTAATTATAGAGATCCTATGACAACTCATTCAGAATGAAATTCATAAAAGTAATCATTTTCATTCTAGAGAGCTATATTAATAGCTAGTTTATCCTCTCTTTTTTCTAGCCTCATCCGACACCACTGGGATGTCGGTTTTCAGAATATGGGCAACCTTTCTCATAGTGAGGAAAAATTCAATCTTATGTTGCCAACGTTTGAAATTTGTTCCGCCAAACCGAAATGGCATGTTCAGGTCATAGTTGCTCGGTCCAGTAATATTATCTGCGAATGTCATTGCAGTCAAAACGTCTTAAAATTGTTGTTATCATAGCTTGCAACAATTATAAATGGCACGAAATAATACTTACTGGATGAGTCACGACCAGGTCGCTCTCTCTAAGACGTTTCGTGACACTGCCCAAAATGTGTAAGCAGACTATCAATCACGCTGTCCCCAGAATAAAACAACACAGATCTCTATTATCGAATTCTTACGGTATTATAAGAACCAATCTCGAATACATCCACCACAATATGGCTACCAATGCCAATTCTCAAAATTCCCACAATATGGCTAACAATGTCAATTCTCGAAATATTCACAATATGGCTACCCATGTCAATTCTCTTTCCACGATACTGACTACTAGTGCTAGTTCTCGAAATCCTACTTTGGCTGTCTGTGCCAATTCTTAAGTGCCATGGAAAGAAAGGGGGAGAAGGTTTTCGGAAATACGTCGGCAGAGTATTAGGTGGGAGAAAGAAAAGTTGAGAGGAAACGCCTTCAACTTGGTGCAAGTTATAATGAGGGGAGAAAGCCTCTATTTATAACATGAGATTTTTCCATGTTCCTCATCTCTCCAATGTGGGACTTGAGAGTTATTTTTTTAAAACTCTTTTATGTGGGACTTGGGTGTTTTTTTATATATTTCACATCACCATGTTCCAACATATAATGACGATGTAAACATGGAAAATGTTTGTATTGTGAGTGTTTTGTGATGATAATGATGATAGTGAAAGAAAATTCAAATTATTCCAATGCGTTAAGATCATAATTCATGATATTTAATAGTGTTAGTGTCTTCCTATACTGGTGTTTACTCTAAGCAAACTAATCATCAACAATGTCTTTTAGGTTTGTATCGTGATACAACTAAAGGTTTCCAAGGAATTGATACAGTGCTAAATATATGTGATCCTCATACCCACATTTCTCCTTTCTCTTATTTAAAAAAAACTGACATTAAACTATTAAGAATAATTTTGTGGTTATTGATAGTGTACTTTTATTTGCCTAAAATCAAGGTGGGATTCTTTCATGAATATTTCCTTCTGTGGTTATTGAAAGTGCACTTTTCTTTGCCCGAAATAATAATTGAGTATTTTCATGGGTTTTTGTGTTTTTTTTGCACTTTGACTCTGGGATATTATTATTTTGACTTTCTTTGGATTATTCTATCCTTTAGGTCAAATAGAAAAAATGTTGTGTTATTGGAGTGATCAAAGAATGAAACATTTTCTTTAATAATTGAATGTTAAGAAAATGGTTGAAAAACTACATTCCCTTTACTATTGACATTTTCTAGCAATTAAAAATAATCTCCTTTTTACAATGTGTATGCTTAAATGAGGTGATTAGAGATATTCTTAGTGTTTGTAAATTATAAAGAAGCATTGTCTCATTAAATAAAATGTTCGAGAATCAACGTCATCATGTCAATTTATTCATAATTCACTAAATTAATGTTGGTTACAGTAACAAGAAGAAGCAAACATCTAGTAAAATTAATCACTGCTTTGTGCAATCAATGGGCTTGAATGAGAGATTTTTCTTTTGAAGATCATAGCCGACCAACAAGTTTTGTTGCGCCAAACTTCCAAATATAGGAACATCTTGATTAGATGGGGTAAAATCAAAACATATAACATTCTTACTAACTTGTACAAAGGTGTTAAGAGCATTCATTTTGACATTTGCACCCCTAAAATGTGTTGTGATCACTAGAAGAACCAATTTTTGACCTAATGGAGATTTGTAGCAAAGGCTCAACAATCGTGAAGGGTCACGAGTATGCTCCAATTGAACTACATCTACGGCGACCAATTCTAACGAAGAGTAAACATCACGGGGCAAAAGTGTAAATGTTATACCAGAGTCAATTATGATGTTACTAGATCCTCTAATATCAGGGGAAGAACTTTTGAATTCCACTCTTCTCTTTCCAACACTAAACGCTTCTAAGGTTAAGAAGTAAAAGTTGGTATCTAGGAACATTGGAGTTGAGATAGTACCATCACCAAAAACCACATCGTCTTCTCCAAACTTGAGTTTGCTTGGGGTGTTAGTTCCAGAAAAAGATGGCCCCAAACAGTAGGAGAATTTGCCTTGTATTGAAGGACCAAGTTGAGTTATGAGTGACACAGGTCCATTTCCAAGACCAACTATGTCAAAGCCTTCACCTTCAAAAACTAAAGTGTTACTGTTCCCACATCCAATAATATGTTTAGGAAAAGAGATAGCAGAGCCGTTTGTGTAACTTAAAGTAAAAGTGTCTAATCTTAGAGTGCATTTCGAACGTGAACCACCCATATACCCAATCTTATATTGACAACTTTGTTGACCACCATCTAAAGATCAAGAAGTGTCTCTCATAGTTTTACATGTATCAGAAGTGCAAGGAAGGGTTTTGTATGTTGTGGATTTTGAATGGTCAAATATTGGAGTGGTTTGTTTGTAACAAGGGCGACAAGGCTCGCATTATAACCAAGTAATGTCACTACCAATGTCTAGAATGCCTAAGATTTTGACTGGTGGGGTGCCAACTGAGTAAATCATGAGGTATTCGCCTCCATTATGAAACATATTGGACTCAACATTTTTTGTGGTAAAGGAAGGTTTTTTGAAATGGTTGGCATGTTTGATGGAACGATGTATAGCTTTAGCAACTCTCTTAAAATGAGTTTCATTGGGAAGGTATAATGGTGATTTTGGAGAATCATGATGGATGAGTTCCACACTAAAACCAAAACCCTCAATCAATAAAATGTGACTAAGACAAAGCAAAAGAAAAACCAGAGATGAATGCATTTTTTTCCATCGCTAATTTGAGACTTTAAATTGTTTCAATTTATTATTCAAGTTCATTATGTGATTTCCTTTTGTAGGACTTAATGAAGATGAATTGAACTTGTTAGCCAAAAGGGAAATATGTGGATTCATATTAAGTTTCAAGAAGATCGAATTATAGATAGGAAAAAAAAACCAAAGTATTTGAATGTGTAGATTTATTGTTTCGCACATGGTTTTTTGGGTCATATGAATTTTCTCGTATGAAGGCAGAAAAGTGGCCTTGTCCATATTTAATTTTTTTATTTAGCAAAGGGTGTAACTACCCCACATATATTAATAGAAAAACATTACAAAACAAAGTCAAGTAGAGAATATATAGTTAGGCAATCCTAATCTATTTCTACCAAAGTCCTCTACTATGATTGCAGGGAGTTCATTCCACCAAGTAAAAGTGCTAGACCAAATTCCAAAACTAGCAAGCCTATGTGCACAAGCATTACCTTCCCTGTGTATACGAGTGATCCAACAATTCATGGATATTGATCGAGCCATGAAACATTTGTGTAACCAGTAAAGAGTCACATTCCAACCAGATTGAATTCTTAACCTTTTGATTAGCAAACTGTATGGACATTAAAGCAGTATTCAACTCTACATAAAGAGCATGTTTAGTTTCGAAAAAAGCATAGAAACCACCCAAGAACTGACCATTATGATCTCAGAATATTGCTCTTCCTCTAGCTACACCAGGTGCACCATGAGCAGCACCATCAGAATTTATCTTGACTCTGCCCATAGGAGGGAGATTCCAAATGATTTCATTAATGTTTGGCGTTTTCCTGTAATTAATTGCCACTTAAAGGCTCCTAAGAACCGAGAATTCATATATACAAGAGCTAGAAAAGGACTTGGTAGAGTTTCAAGACAATGAAGTTGTCACTTTGATCTTGTTAATAGCTTGGTTAAGAAGGAGATTTTTGTCCTCAAATCTAAACTTGTTTTGGCAATGCCAAATTGTGTAGATAGAGTTAATTATTACAGTTGTGAAAACTTCCTTAAGTTGATTACTTCCGTGCGGGTTGCTGAGAATGATGTTGGAGTTGGAAATATATAATGTATTGATATGAATTTCAAATGTGCAGCTAATCCAGTTCCAAATTGCCTTAGCAAAATGGCAAAGGAGAAAAAGGTGGTCAGAAGTTTCAGCACTAGCCTTGCTAAGATTACATTTAGAGGCCATTAAGCAACCTCTAGCCTGCATATTTTCATCTGTTGGCAATCTGTTCATTATTAGTCTCCAGGATGTAAAGGATTTTGATGGAGGAATTTGGCTAGACCATATGTTTTTGCACCAATTCAAATCAGGAGAAGCAGTGCTGATACTTTTATAAGCCTCTTTAAGGTTTAAGTGGCCATAATTAGCTTGTTGCCACATTAATCTGTCTTTGTTGTTAGAGATGAAAGTTTTTGAATTTTGTAGAGAAATCCTAGGAAACTTATTAGCTAATTCGTGAGGGATTATCCAGTTGTAGTTGACAGTGAAATCAACTATTGAAGCCAACAAACTTGAGTGCAATTCATGAGGAATATTGGGCATATCAACCAAGGGGCTTCCCAACCAGTTATCATTCCAAAAGTTAATCTCCCTACCATCCCCTATCAGCCATATAGAATTGGATATTGCAAGTTGCAGATACACTTTAATACATGGACATATGAATGACTTGTAGTACTTGTTAGGATTGCCAAATCTTGTCCTGAATAAACATGCCCAATCATGATCAGAGGAGAGCATATCCCAGGCTAGCTTAAGCATTACATCATGGTTTATTTTCTTTAGAGACCTCAATCCTAGACCCCCTGCTTTAGTATGATTGCAGATTTTGGACCAAGCAACTGTGACCAACTTCCTGACCTTAACATCCCCTGACCAAATAAAATTCCTGATGCAAGAATCCAAGTGCTTTAGCAGCTGAGAAGATGTTCTGTATGAATGATTTAACAAGCTCAACCCTCGCCATGATTGATAAGGTTGATCCTTTTCACTTAGCTAACTTAATGATTATTCTATCAGCAATACCATGTAGATGACATTTCCTAGGTTTCCCTCTAAATAGTGGAACACCCAAGTAGTTGACAGGCATGCTACCAACATAGAAACCTAAATAAGTTGCCAAGTTTGCCAATTTCCTAGAAGTTGCATTAGCTATGTAGAACTTGCATTTGTTGATGTTCATGCTCTGACGAGAAACTTGAGCATAGTCAAGGATGAGATGTTTGAGAGCTAACAACTCCCTTTTAATGCCTCTGTAGAAAATGAGCACATCATCGACATAGAGAACATGTGAGGGAGTGAGTAAGTTTCTAGGACCAGAGATTGGTTTGATCTTCCTTTCCTCCAAGAGTTTTGTAATTCCTCTACTAAGGATGTCTTTTTCCAAACAGAAGAGAATGGGAGATAATGGATCTCCTTCTCTGACCCCTCTCTTGCAGTTAAAGAATCCTATATCTTTGCCATTGATGTTTATTGAAAGCTTTGTTGAATGGAGGATTGTGTTGATCCAAGAGATAAATTTCATATTGAAACCAAAAGCTTTTAAAGTGTCAAGCATAAAATTCCAGTCAAGGGTATCAAAAGCTTTCCTTATATCAAGTTTAATGGCCATGTTTCCACCAAAGGTTTTATGGTCTAGCAAGTTTGTGGCCTCAGAGGCTATGCAAATGCAATCTTGGCTAGCTCTACCCTTTATGAAACCTCTTTGCTGAGGAGAAACAATTCTTGAAGGTATGGAAGCAAGCCTATCAGCAATGACCTTTATGATTATTTTGAACTGGAAATTAGCTAAGGCAATAGATCTGTAGTCTCCTATCTTCTCAACATTAATTTCTTTAGGAATCAACACAACGCTATTGGAGTTCATGTTAGGAAGGATCCAACCAGAATTGAAGAATTGGTTGACTGAATTACATACATCCTTACCAACTATATCCCAATAAGTCTGATAGAAGCATCCTCCAAACCCATCTGGTCCATAAGCACCATCACCATTTATTGAGAAAGAAGCACCCTTAATTTCCTCCATAAATGGCTCACAAGTCAATATCTGATTCTCATCCTCAATGACTAGGTTAGGGATTACCTCACTAATGATAGAATTATTAGTAGTGTCATTTAAAGAGCCAAAGAGATCAGTGAAGTAGTTTAGAGCATGATTGGCAATTTCCTCCTGGTCAGTGATCACATCATCAGTATCCTTTAGAAGATTCATTGATTTGGAAACCTATCTGATTTTGGTTACTCTGTGGAAAAAACATGTGTTCCTGTCACCACTAGTGTGCCAATTAACTCTGGCTTTCTCTTTCCAAAATTCCTCCTCCATATTGAGAGCATGGAGCAGATTCCTCTTGGCCATCACTTCTTGATCCAAATAGTCATTATCCTGACCAAGATCATTGAGGCAGTTTTGGATTATTTGAACCTCAGCCACAGCCTCTTGCACCTTTTGATGAATATTTCCAAACACATTGACATTCCAAACTTTGAGCACATTTTTGAGTCTTTTGAGCTTTGTTACCAGTATGAACATTGGACACCCATACACCTTGGCTCTCCATGATTCCTCAATGACCTTATTGCAATCAGGATGTTTCAACCACATTTTGTGGAATCTGAAAGATGATACTCTACTTGCTGCAGAATTGCTAGAACATAGGAGAATAGGGTGATGATCAAAGGAAACTCTAGGAAGAGTGCAACAAGAAACTTGGTGTCAATCTGAGAGCCAGTCATTATTACAAATAGCCATGTCCAACTTATTTTTAGTGAGAGCTTAACCCTTTCTCTTATTAGACCAAGTAAACTCTGCACCTCTAGTGATTAAGTGTATAAGACCAACATTATCAGAGAAGGTTTTAAACTCCTCAGAAGGAGTTCTGGAAGGAATTCTTGATCCCATGTACTCATTAGCCCCAAGAATCACATTGAAGTCACCTATACAACACCAAGAGCCAACATAAGCATCCATTAAGCTTGTGATCTCAGACCAAAGGTGCCTTCTAGAGATGTAATTAGTATTTGCATACATTGCACAAAGGAAAAAAGTCTTGTTCTCAATAGAGACAACAATAGAAATTTTTTGATATGTTGACTACACAATCCCCAAATGCTAGGAAGCATTGGATTTCTAATATTCACTATAAACAACTTCAGCTTTAACTCATCTCAGTAAGCATGATTAATGTCCTGCATAGCTATTTTTGGCTCATCTATGAAAACCAGATCAGGCTTATTAGCATGGACTAATGTGCAGCTAATCCAGTTCCAAATTGCCTTAGCAAAATGGCAAAGGAGAAAAAGGTGGTCAGAAGTTTCAGCACTAGCCTTGCTAAGATTACATTTAGAGGCCATTAAGCAACCTCTAGCCTGCATATTTTCATCTGTTGGCAATCTGTTCATTATTAGTCTCCAGGATGTAAAGGATTTTGATGGAGGAATTTGGCTAGACCATATGTTTTTGCACCAATTCAAATCAGGAGAAGCAGTGCTGATACTTTTATAAGCCTCTTTAAGGTTTAAGTGGCCATAATTAGCTTGTTGCCACATTAATCTGTCTTTGTTGTTAGAGATGAAAGTTTTTGAATTTTGTAGAGAAATCCTAGGAAACTTATTAGCTAATTCGTGAGGGATTATCCAGTTGTAGTTGACAGTGAAATCAACTATTGAAGCCAACAAACTTGAGTGCAATTCATGAGGAATATTGGGCATATCAACCAAGGGGCTTCCCAACCAGTTATCATTCCAAAAGTTAATCTCCCTACCATCCCCTATCAGCCATATAGAATTGGATATTGCAAGTTGCAGATACACTTTAATACATGGACATATGAATGACTTGTAGTACTTGTTAGGATTGCCAAATCTTGTCCTGAATAAACATGCCCAATCATGATCAGAGGAGAGCATATCCCAGGCTAGCTTAAGCATTACATCATGGTTTATTTTCTTTAGAGACCTCAATCCTAGACCCCCTGCTTTAGTATGATTGCAGATTTTGGACCAAGCAACTGTGACCAACTTCCTGACCTTAACATCCCCTGACCAAATAAAATTCCTGATGCAAGAATCCAAGTGCTTTAGCAGCTGAGAAGATGTTCTGTATGAATGATTTAACAAGCTCAACCCTCGCCATGATTGATAAGGTTGATCCTTTTCACTTAGCTAACTTAATGATTATTCTATCAGCAATACCATGTAGATGACATTTCCTAGGTTTCCCTCTAAATAGTGGAACACCCAAGTAGTTGACAGGCATGCTACCAACATAGAAACCTAAATAAGTTGCCAAGTTTGCCAATTTCCTAGAAGTTGCATTAGCTATGTAGAACTTGCATTTGTTGATGTTCATGCTCTGACGAGAAACTTGAGCATAGTCAAGGATGAGATGTTTGAGAGCTAACAACTCCCTTTTAATGCCTCTGTAGAAAATGAGCACATCATCGACATAGAGAACATGTGAGGGAGTGAGTAAGTTTCTAGGACCAGAGATTGGTTTGATCTTCCTTTCCTCCAAGAGTTTTGTAATTCCTCTACTAAGGATGTCTTTTTCCAAACAGAAGAGAATGGGAGATAATGGATCTCCTTCTCTGACCCCTCTCTTGCAGTTAAAGAATCCTATATCTTTGCCATTGATGTTTATTGAAAGCTTTGTTGAATGGAGGATTGTGTTGATCCAAGAGATAAATTTCATATTGAAACCAAAAGCTTTTAAAGTGTCAAGCATAAAATTCCAGTCAAGGGTATCAAAAGCTTTCCTTATATCAAGTTTAATGGCCATGTTTCCACCAAAGGTTTTATGGTCTAGCAAGTTTGTGGCCTCAGAGGCTATGCAAATGCAATCTTGGCTAGCTCTACCCTTTATGAAACCTCTTTGCTGAGGAGAAACAATTCTTGAAGGTATGGAAGCAAGCCTATCAGCAATGACCTTTATGATTATTTTGAACTGGAAATTAGCTAAGGCAATAGATCTGTAGTCTCCTATCTTCTCAACATTAATTTCTTTAGGAATCAACACAACGCTATTGGAGTTCATGTTAGGAAGGATCCAACCAGAATTGAAGAATTGGTTGACTGAATTACATACATCCTTACCAACTATATCCCAATAAGTCTGATAGAAGCATCCTCCAAACCCATCTGGTCCATAAGCACCATCACCATTTATTGAGAAAGAAGCACCCTTAATTTCCTCCATAAATGGCTCACAAGTCAATATCTGATTCTCATCCTCAATGACTAGGTTAGGGATTACCTCACTAATGATAGAATTATTAGTAGTGTCATTTAAAGAGCCAAAGAGATCAGTGAAGTAGTTTAGAGCATGATTGGCAATTTCCTCCTGGTCAGTGATCACATCATCAGTATCCTTTAGAAGATTCATTGATTTGGAAACCTATCTGATTTTGGTTACTCTGTGGAAAAAACATGTGTTCCTGTCACCACTAGTGTGCCAATTAACTCTGGCTTTCTCTTTCCAAAATTCCTCCTCCATATTGAGAGCATGGAGCAGATTCCTCTTGGCCATCACTTCTTGATCCAAATAGTCATTATCCTGACCAAGATCATTGAGGCAGTTTTGGATTATTTGAACCTCAGCCACAGCCTCTTGCACCTTTTGATGAATATTTCCAAACACATTGACATTCCAAACTTTGAGCACATTTTTGAGTCTTTTGAGCTTTGTTACCAGTATGAACATTGGACACCCATACACCTTGGCTCTCCATGATTCCTCAATGACCTTATTGCAATCAGGATGTTTCAACCACATTTTGTGGAATCTGAAAGATGATACTCTACTTGCTGCAGAATTGCTAGAACATAGGAGAATAGGGTGATGATCAAAGGAAACTCTAGGAAGAGTGCAACAAGAAACTTGGTGTCAATCTGAGAGCCAGTCATTATTACAAATAGCCATGTCCAACTTATTTTTAGTGAGAGCTTAACCCTTTCTCTTATTAGACCAAGTAAACTCTGCACCTCTAGTGATTAAGTGTATAAGACCAACATTATCAGAGAAGGTTTTAAACTCCTCAGAAGGAGTTCTGGAAGGAATTCTTGATCCCATGTACTCATTAGCCCCAAGAATCACATTGAAGTCACCTATACAACACCAAGAGCCAACATAAGCATCCATTAAGCTTGTGATCTCAGACCAAAGGTGCCTTCTAGAGATGTAATTAGTATTTGCATACATTGCACAAAGGAAAAAAGTCTTGTTCTCAATAGAGACAACAATAGAAATTTTTTGATATGTTGACTACACAATCCCCAAATGCTAGGAAGCATTGGATTTCTAATATTCACTATAAACAACTTCAGCTTTAACTCATCTCAGTAAGCATGATTAATGTCCTGCATAGCTATTTTTGGCTCATCTATGAAAACCAGATCAGGCTTATTAGCATGGACTATATTCTTAAGCACCAACCTAGTATTTAGGTTGCCTATACCTCTACAATTCCAGTAGAGGACCTTCATTGAGTTGTGTTTAGATAGCCACACATTCGGGTAAAATGAACCTTCCCTTGATTACTTTTCCTTTTTTGCCTTCTCTTTTGAGACTTGGTTAAAACATCAATGAAGAGACCATCTTCATCTACTTCTTCCTCAACCTCCTCAATTGTTTCATTAGCCCACAGTTTTCCCACATTTCTCATATCCCTAACAGCATTTTGATTTTCCATTTCCTCCAATGGCTAGATTGTGGCATGATCCTGCTCATTCTGATTTGTGTCATTTGATAATTCCTCCAGAGTTTCTTCCTCTCTTGTGAAACTCATGTGCTCATCAGATGAATCATTTAGTTGTTCAACTTGGGGAGGCATTCTGACTCTCTCCATATTTTCCTGATTAACTACATATGTTGCATCTATATTCAGGTTGATGAACAGTTCAGGTTCTTTCACTTAAGATGGTTCTTTTTCTACTACCTTTGGATTCCTTGTTGCTTTTTGGTCCATTGTAGGTTCTTTCTTAGTTGTTTTTCTATAGTTAGAGACTAAGTGACCTATGGCCTAGCACCCAAAACAAAAATAAGGAAGATTGTCATATTTTATAGACACAAAGAACACAAAACCCTCCCTCTCTTCAGATTGATATCCACAAGGACTTTGGCAAAGTGACCAAAAGTTCTGTTATTTGTGGCTTCATCCAAAGATATAGGGGTGCCAATTCCCCCTGCTATTGAGAATATAATCCTTGGGCTCCAATATTCTTGTGGAAGACCAACAATTTTTACCTAATTTTGGCAATGAGACGGTCTTTGCAAGCTTGGGTTGAAATTTGGTGTCCATAAGAAGAGACGAAGGAAACCAGGTTTAAGGTTCCAAGAACCTATTGCACACACAGAACACATGTCTTCAACAGAGGAGAAAGAAAATTCAAAAAATCCCTTCCCAAGTGATATCATATTCCATTTTCCTATCATGCTTCATAGTGTAGTGAGCTTAGATTTCAAATCAGCAAATTTAATAGGGGTATCACCCTTCGAAAGAATAATCGTACCATGTAGATGACTCTTGCATCTTTATAGACCAGCTTGATAGTCATCCTCTGGTATTTTTTTGGCTATTGCATCCCTTTTGATACAGGTTTGAGGTAGTTGAGACACCGATATATCACAAGTATTCTTTTCACCACTTGAGCAAAGGATTTTGTTGGAGGAAAAGGAGCTTGTTTAGCAGATTCCTGAGTGCCACTAAGAAAACACCATGGTATGCAGTGTTCATTAAACATTTTGTTGAGAAGAAGAAGATTCAAGAAAGTTGGAGATTGTTCCAAGAAGTAGTAGATTTTCCCATAAGTTTGGAAAATTTGAAACCACATTATGTTGAAGAAATCTAACTGTATTTTCAGTGTTTAATTTTAATTAAAATATTTGGTCTAATATGTAAGTCCAATATCCCAGATTTAATACATTTACTTCCAAATTGATAAAATGTATTGTTATTAAGTTTGTTGGAAAGTCATATACAGATGACCAAGTCAATCAGATTAGAGAACATTGGTCAAAGTTTATACTTAGTTTTGTTGGAAAATCATAGGTATAGTAGATTTTTGTATAGATTGTAGCTTAGGGAATTCAACTAATGTAGAATTCAATGTAATGTATATAATTTGGTGTATGTAATATATGTTTCTGTAACATTACAGTGTAACTAATGTTCAATATATAAATTCAGTTGTGTTCATATAGTTATGATTTGGTATTTTTGTATGCGTTCAGTTTGTTGTTCTGTTATGTTTCTGTATGCATTCAGGTTATTTTATGTTGTGTGCTTAACTGTGTAGAATTAAGAATAATGGTCTTCAACAGTGTTTTTTTATGAATGCGTTGTTGTTATACCTAGAGAACAGCGCTTTTTAACAATGTGTTGTTGATTACATTGAATTCAACAACGCATTCATAAAAAGCATTGTTGATGACTTATCTCTCATATTATTTTCTTTTAGCTATACAACAGCGTATTTTAGAAGAAGTATTGTCGATATTATCAACAATTAAGTGTGTGCACAAGATATACTATTAGGTTTTAATTAATTCTCACTATTTTCTTTATACAAAATTATTTCTCATTTTGTATATTGTTTGAATGTTATTTATTGCAATTATTAATTATTCTATATATTTAATTAATTATCATTGATCAAATATAATAATGTCATTTTTAATTTGAATTTCATTAAAAAAATTATTATATCTTTCATACTCTAAAGAATTAAAATGCTCTCACATTCTCACACATTCTGTAATCCCAACACTCATTTACTCAGCAGCGAAACTTATCTACTCTCAAAATCGACTTCGAAAATCGTTCAACCTCATCATCATTCAACACCGAAAATCAACCTCAAAAGTCATTACTCATTCAACAAGAAAATCATTCAACACCGAAAATCAACCTCAAAAATCATTACTCATTCAACAAGAAAATCATTCAACATCCATTTCGAAAATCCTTCACTCATTTAACCTCAAAATTCACGCATTCAACACTAAATTGAAAGTGAGTTTTCCTTATAATTATTGGCCATGTCATGTATTTGAAGAAAATACTCATTCAATGAGGTTGGAATACTATAAGAATATGTCTTCTTTGGCCATCGTAGATTTTTGCATTTAGATCATCACTATCGGCGATGGAGAAAAGCATTTGATGGAAACAATGAAGAAGGTCGTGCTCCTTTGTCGTTGACGGGTGACCAATTATTTCAAAAGCTAAAGGGTTTTAATAATAACTTTAGTAAACCTTTTGCAAAAGAAATTGTCACAAACAGGTGGAAGAAAAGGTCAATCTTCTTTGAATTACCATATTGGAGTTCATTATATGTAAGATATTTCCTCAATGTGCATATTGAAAAAGTGTGTTTGAAAGTCTCATTGGTACTTTACTCAATGTCCCTAGTAAGACCGAAGATGGCTTGAATGCAAGGTTGGACTTGGTTAGTATGGGAATAAGAAAGGAATTGAGACTGATAATGAAGGGAAAACGTACATTTCTACCTCCAGCAGGTTATACTTTGTCGAGGAAGGAGAAAATGGAATTTTGTAAATTTATTCATGATGTTAAAGTTCCAGATGGGTACTCTTCCAACATTCAGAACCTCGTATCAATGAAAGACCTCAAGTTAAAAGGTCTTAAGTCTCAGGATTGTCATGTACTTATAGAGCATTTGTTGTCTATTGGAATACAGTCAATTCTACCTAAAAATGTTCGAGGAACCATAACTAAGTTATGCCTCTTCTTCAAGGCAATTTGTAGCAAAGTGATTGACCTTGAGAAATTACCTACATTGCAAAGACAAATTATTTTGACTTTGTGTGAGCTTCAAATGTATTTCCCATCTTCTTTTTTGACATAATGGTTCATCTAAGCATTCATCTTGTTCAAGAGACACAACTATATGGCCCTTCCTATATGAGATGGATGTACCCCTTTGAGCATTATATGAAGACATTAAAAGAGTATATGAAGAACCGATCAAGACCAGAGGGTTGTATTGTCGAGCGATATGTTGTTGAAGAAGCTCTTAATTTTTGTACTGAATACCTTACCGGTGGTGATTTCATGAGCATTCCAAAGCCTCGATATGTAAAGACAAAAACATCTTATTTAGAAGGGATAAAATAAAAACATATAACATTCTCACTAAATTGTACAAAGTTGTTAAGAACGTTCAATTGGGTATCCACACCCTGAAATGTGTTGTGATCACTAGACTCTCAAATTTTTCACTTAATAGAGATTTGTAGCAAATATTCAATAATTTGAATGGTCATGAGCATGTGTAATACCCACAATTTTCTATTTTTGTTATGCTTTTGGAAAAGTTGGATTTATTTTATAGATTTATCTAAAGATTTTTATAGATGAGCATTCTATCATTTGAATGATTATCTCATAAGTTTATTATTTTAGTTTTATTTCAAAAACCAATTACTTTATTGGTTATAACACAATCAAGTGTATCTATATTTTTTTAAAGTGAGTTTTTGTATTAAACATAGTATTTTAAATATATTTTGAGTTGAAAATATTATTATTAATTTATCCATAAATTTAGAAGTACCTACATGAGAATTTGCATTAAATATATTTGTGTATTTATTTTTTTATAATAATTTATCGAGTAATATTTCCTATATTACTTATTTTCACCGCATTATCTTCATTTTAATTTTCATTTGAATAGTTTTGGTATAATAATCTTTGTCATAAAATTTATTATATTATATTTTGTTCTTTTGATCATTTATCCCTAACTCTACAATAAATATTTTACCTTTTAATATTTTCAATCCTTTCAATCCTTTTATCTATTTGATCCTTTATCATTATAAACACAATACTTATCCTAATAATTATATATTGTTGTTTGGTATGATATTATTTATTAGAATATATAAATATAATTTCCTCCTTATAATTGTTGAAGTGCTACACTCCCAAATAAATTCTCTATTCTTCTAGTGTAAAATTGTTTTCCATATAAGAGTTTTTAATTGTTTTTATGATGATATATAGTATCTTATATGTTTTGATTTGTTGGAAATATATTTTATGAATTTGTTTGTATTTACCATAATGTTAGGTACTCGCTTATGATATTACATCGTCATAAAAAGTTTTTAAATAATTATATTTGTATACATATGAGTATTTTTAATAAATTAATAGTTGTTTATATGTCAAATTGTTTATTTTATAATTTGTTGTAATTATATATTTTGTGTTGTTGTAATTATGAAATATACCAATTTCAATTGTTATGTCAAATTATTATGTTGGTATGAAAAATATAGAGATTTGAAATTAGGGTTTGAGTGAGCTTGAGAAAGTCATAATTTAGTTGTGAAGGATATGAAAAACATTATATAAGGAATAAAAATAAATATTAAGTGTGAAAATAGAAAATCAATTTATTTATAGAAATGGAAAAAATAGTGGCTAGTATGTGGGGAATAAAAACAAGAGTCAAGTGAGTGTCAGTATTTTTTAGAGAAGAAATGATGTTTTGGGATTTGTATGTAGTTAGAAATGAGAGCTTCTAGAATATTTTGCTCGACAAAAGATAGATGTTCTTAAGTTCCATTGGTAATTAATAATGGAGTTGGTTGAGGTGAATTAATATGTTTATCAATAAAAGCATTAGTTTTTAAATCTTTCATAATTATTTAGCATATCATTTTTTTGTCTCCTTTTTCCTCTTACTATCCTTCATTTGAAGAACTCTCTTCATTGAAACTTCTAATAATCTCCTCCACACGTGTTTAAATCCATGAAAGTGCAAATTATATTTTCTATAATATGAGCTACTCCAACTCTGTTATGCATTCAATTTTATCATATTTTATCTAGTGTGTTCTTTCATCCAACACAACATTATAATTTTTGCTATATGAAATTTATTCTCTTATTGGCATATTATCACTTAACTTCAATTTCTTTTAGCTATGCAATAAATCTTTCCTGATAGTTAGAGTAACACAATTTGCTAATTGTCATACTAAAATCTAGTACTTTATGGTATGATATTCAATCTTTACCTCTAAGTCCCTAGCTAGACTTACACTCCAACTATTCTGTACTTCAACTCATATACTTCTAAAGTTTGTGTCCACATTTCTAGGTTCTCATTTAAATCCTCTCTTAATGCTGACCCTCAATGGCAATAAAAAATCACACTGGTATTAACCTCATCAGGCATATTCTTGATTGTTCAAAATATAGGTAATTCAAACATATTTCTTCTCTAAAGCTTTCTACTTTACCTCTTTGGGTAGAAATACCCCATTAAGCTTTGTCCAAATCATTCTGACCATTGATTGGCCAAGAGTCCCAGACTTCATTAATTTGACATGAGTGGCTTTACGACTAATCCACAAAATCTGAAATAGTTATGATTAAAATAACTCAGCACTCACGAACTTCAGTATGTTCAGGCACTGAGATGCATGCAGCTATGTTTTTAAACAGAACAAACATATATATTGTAGATAACATGTATGCAATGAAACTTGTGCTAAAGATTTCTTGGTGGTAGGCTTCAAACACTTGCCTTGGTCATCATCCACACAGCTGAAAATAAAATAAAACAATTGCAATGTCATTAAATCCTATAAGTGAGCTAGAAAAGCGTAGCAATAACCATGGATGAAATAAATGATGGAATTACCCTAAGATTCCTGGAGAACTTTTTCTTCATTGAGAAGCTTCAAGCTCCTTAGTTCCAACATCAGCATGCTCATTGTTAGAAGCATTCTCCGAAGTGTCTATGCAAGGATTGTTGTTAAATTGGTTTATAGGTCGGGCCGCAAACAAAGAGCAAGAATTCTTAAACCTTTGGTGTGAAAATTCTTGATTAGTTTTCAAGTCCTCACCTGGCAAGTACCCTACAGGAAAGTGCTCCAGCTTACCACCTTTGCTTTCATATTGCATCTTAGCAGAAATAGGCAAGTTCGGGTTGTCAGAATAGTTCACCATTAACTCTAAAGGCCTGTGAAAGAGCAAATGAGCCACTGTTCGATCAATGGGATTTGTCTCCGTTTCAACATCAGGAATCTTAGCATATCTGTGATATTATCCAAGCAGGGAAAAGTGAAGTTAACATCACAAAAGGCTAAATCATGATATTCCTTAACTAAGAAGCTAATTGACCAACTTTTTTTGCAAGATGAACATTCTTTTACTGGAGATGGTATTGTTATATCTAATATGGTTAACCAGGAAAGGAAGCCATATTAAAGTGAATAAATAGGTATGCAGTTTAAACATATGCTTGTCTATTCTGTTCAACTTAAACCAGCAATATACTTGGCCTAGTTAATGAGCTCTTATTTGAAGTGATGCCTAATCTAGTGTCAATGAGCATCTTTGAAAAGCAAGTACTGCTGTGATGCCTAATCAAGTTCGTTGCAGTGAGCACATTTAACCTGAAATGGTCCAAATTCATAGTTTAAAACAAGCACATTATTAACTTGAATTGTTGATAGTGGATGACCCATTGTTTAACCTAAACAACTGGAGAAGGAATGATACTGGATTCATAATATTAAGTTCTTGACTTATGAAGCAAAAATCAACAAGTAATAGATATTAAAGTAGTTGTGCATTGTTGTAGATTTCCAAACCTATTTTGCCTATGACTTTCTTCTTTTGAAAGAGCTTCAAGTTCTCCTCTGATGCTTCTGTTTGTATTGCTTGTATCATTAGCATGCTGCCTCTGCATTGCACTTTGTGCCAAGCGAAACAAGCTATCTCTAATGCAGAGTCTTATTTTGACATCTAACTGTAGAAAAAATTAGCCTCGAGATCATAGATATGTCTGGATTAGTGTAAAGGAAATAATTATACAACAAAGTATGTACCATTATCAACTCAACTGCACCTTGGATATAATATCATTAAGCATGTATAGTATGGTGTCTTCAACAGAGTGATCATTAATCGCCACAGAGATTGAATTAGAATCATCTTGTTCAGTTGGCGGATCTAGAGCAGGAAGAGGTCTTAGAACTCCCACCTCAGGATCAGCTCCATCAGAATAATCACTTTGCATTTCTAAGGAGAATTTTTTAGTCATAGGTTTACTGGTGCTAGGAACCTGATGACCCAAATGTTGCTTTTGCTTTTGAATAGCAAACATCGCCTGCATTTGCTGTCGCCTCCTTAATTTTTCAATTTTTTCTTGAGGAGTCATGGTAAGAGGCTTGACTGAGTCCATGGACTTCTTCAAAGGATTGACTATACTAGGCGAAAAATCATACTCAGAAAGCAAAGACTGATGCCCAAGATCTCCTGACTGAGCCCGTAGTGGCATTGACATAGCAGGATATGTATGGTTCCCATGCACAGATGATGCCACATATGGATTAATGATGTTCGAGTATAGTGTCCCAGGTCCTTGAAGCTGCTTCTGCTGCCTAATAATAGAAGAAGATTGCACTACAGAAGGTGCCAATTGATTCCCAAATTGTCCTGACGAGGTTGTTGAAGGAGACAAATTACCATAAAAGTTGTACAGCACTTTTTCCTCTCGTTTACCCTGTAATTTTATTGGAGCTTTTAGAGAGCATGATAGTTCGTATGTGTATGTAGCTACAGAAGGTAACGATTGGATTTATTTATTTGGTATTGGGTTATTTTATCCCATATTGGCTTAGAGAATAAAGTATTTCCTTATATCAGGAGATAACGTATCTCCTTAAATTCACTCAGCATTTGACATGTCTTATTTTTTCTTTTACTAAATATTATAAAATGAAAACTTCTTGAAGGAAGGGAAATAAGACACATGTCAAATGCTGAGTGGATTTAAGGAGATAAGTTATCTCCTGGTATGAAGAGATACTTTATTCTCATTGGCTTATGCCCTTGTTTACTATTCTAGATTGGGATTACTTGAGTCTTAAGTTTGGTTCACTTGTCTCAGTTTATTTAGTGTCTTTGGGCAGCTCATATAAGCCACATATTAGTTGTCTGGTATTATCTTATTAATGTTCAAAGTTTTGATTATTTTGAGATTATTCATTTGCTTCTTTATTTCTGTTTTACATCAATGGTCATTCTGCAAAATGATTTAACATACCTGCTGCTCCTTTACAGTACGCTTACTTCTACCTCTAGCATATCCCATATTTCCTGTGGTAGAGTGAGCATTTTGTACATCATGAGATGCAGGATCATCAATCTTCTTATAGCTGAGGGGAAATGATTTATGATTTTGTTGAACATATTCTGCTTTAGTTTCCAAATACTCAGATCTGTTCCTTAAATCAGTTGCTGGACTTGGTGCCTCCAAAGGTATGGGTGCAGGACTATTACTACAGTTACTGACATCTTTGGAAGACCATGGCTCAACAGAATTCTCAAGATTTGCATGGCCAAATATAGAGTCATCATTGCTGCAAAATCATCACTCGTGAGAGTACTCAGTCAGACGGATACCATCGTAAACCACAAATGTTAACATAACTAACACATATAAGGAAAGATGTAGGTCAAACAATACAGTGTCAATCAGAAAATTTAGTACTTCTGTTCAATGTGGTCAATGGAGGGTTCTAGATAAAGAAGGAAAAGAGAATATAAAGACACAGAATAATAAGAGATTTATATTGATTCTAATATAATGATAACATGTTGAGATAATGAAAAGGACAGACATAGCTATCTTATCTATATATTGATAGTAGACTACTAATCCTACCTAAAATAAGTAACGAAACAAATCAGGGAATACCAATAAGAAATATAACCAAAAGTTCATCTAATAAACTCTAAAATAATTTAAAATATAATAATGATATTATAAGATGTGTTTCATATCTTCTAAAATGCCATCCATCACGGCACAATATAGTTAAATCCAAGAGATTGTAAAATATGCACGACCATACTAGCAACATTTAGTCTTGGATCCAAGTTTAATGAAAGAAGATGTTCACAAAATTCACATCATAGTGTCCTCCTTTTTCATTGTGAGTGTTACCTGTGCACTTGTTGGCTTGTTGCAGCAACAACCATGCACAACTGCAAACATTTCTCCATCTGAGTTTAAGAAGACTTAAACTCAAATTGAACATGTGTGAGCATCTGAGGAAATGTGTAATGCAAAAGTCATCAAATATAATATGCAGAGAGAAGTCTCACCCATTATGCTTACTGGTCAAGTTCAGAAATAATTAGACCCAAGTTACAATGACCTCAGAAAATGCATGCATCATATACATGATAATTAATGTACATGATATTTTTACCTGAAAATTTGATCCAGGTCATCAAAACTTCCTATGTTAGCCCAGCCATAGTCAACAAAATCAACTTGCTCTTTACCTTCATGTGTACCTTGGAAACTTTCTACATCCTTCTCGTGCTGTATAGTCTCCTCTGTCACAACATATATAATTAGGAAAATAAAGTAAAACTACATAACATGCATGTTATTATTTTTCATGTAATGATGATGGACTAGCACAAAAGACATCAGCACACATGCGTGTGCACACATTGAGACACAAATGTTATCTATTCATAACTCCAGCAATTAGCAATTTTACCAACTCATACTGAACTGAATTTGGTAAATTCACCTAAATTTTTAGATGCTTCAGTACCCAGTCCCAGGGGATCCGGATCATTTTTATCTGAACTGGATAAAGATAAGCCAGGCCATGAGTTTGTTCCATATTCAAAGCTAGATAGTTCTGCACTATTATCAACTTTGGAACTGCTTCCTAGCTTTCTTCCATGAAAATCAGCTTTAGCCTCTCTTATCTTCTGGTCGGTGAGTTTAATAGCAGAAGCTTCCTGATTCCATTCTTTCTTCTTGTGAAGTTCTTCACTTGCCTCTGGGTAAGGCACAATATGATCATCACTCTCACCCGGATCACCCCATATGTTAG
This sequence comes from Lupinus angustifolius, assembly GCF_001865875.1. Taxonomy (NCBI): domain Eukaryota; kingdom Viridiplantae; phylum Streptophyta; class Magnoliopsida; order Fabales; family Fabaceae; genus Lupinus; species Lupinus angustifolius. The sequence goes on from NC_032021.1 coordinate 6,729,992, forward strand.
CAAGCTGAAAACAATCCATTATAACACATTAGGAACAAAACAATTTACATGTAAACAGTAGGAACTTACTTTTGAAGAGAAAATATAACAAGACAAACAAAACAATTTAGATGCAAGCAGTAGGTACATTCATAGACACAAGTGGATATTATAGGAACTCTAATCAGGTGTCACAATTTGTGCAATGCAAGGATCAGACAAGTACACAACCCTTGAAGCTAATGCAGGATATCAGAATTTAATTGTTTATCCCAGGAAAACGTAGTAGATTTTGTATCATACGAAACTTTGCAAACATCAGTATGAGTAACAGAGCATATTTGAAACTGGATTTCAACCATACCAGATATAAAAAAATTTGCCACATCCTATGAAGTACAATTTACACTTTGAAGTATTCTGTGGAATTACGAACCTGTGTAGCGTAGTTTAAGTTGTAATGAAGAAGGAACGAAAGCTTGTTACATAACAAAGAATGATAGATTATTACACGACAAGCTTAATGAAAGTGAAGAACTACTAACTGGGAATCTTCACTAACAAAAACTTTTTAAGAATAACTTGGGAAGGAACTCAGCTAACATCTTGAAAAGATTGCAATGAACAATAAGTTGACAAACACAAGAAACCACAACTCATAATAAACAGTAACATGCCAAAAATATCAAACTTCAATGTTGGAGAGAAACCAACTTTTCAGCAACTACGATAACTCTATGGGGTTGGCCGCCAAATATATAGAGCTTCTCCAAACTTGATAAAACTACAAACATCAACGAAAGAAAAAACACCATAAATGCTAAGGGCAACTCGACCAAAACTTTGCACAATAGAAACTAGACTAGACTCTACTACCCAGATAACAAAAGAAAGCTGAAGAACAACTCTGCTATTTGCCTATGAGCCATGACCATCGTCCACCTTCATTACTCCTTATTAACACCAAACTTTATTTTTAGGCATATGAAAGTGACTATAGCCACAACCTCATAGGCTATTGAGATTATTCTCTTGTTGGCATTTTACCACCCAACATTCAATCTCATATAATATTATGGATCTTATAGTTGTGTTGTTAAACTTCCCCTTAAGCTTGAGTGACACCTTTCTGTCATATATGACACCTGAAGCATTCCATCATTTCATCCACCCACTTGAATCCAATGTTTTATATATAGTCAATTCACCTAGTGGCATATGATTGAACCAAGATACTTAAATCTAGTAACTTGTGGTATGAGATGGTCTCTAATCTTTATCTCTACATTAGAGTTTTCATATCACTTGCTAAACTTACACTCCACATATTCCATCTTAATTTGACTTATACGAAAGTCGTGTGCTTCTAGAGCTTGTCACTACATTTCTAGCTTCCCAGTTAATTTCTCTCAAGCCTCCAACTAGGACAACATCATCCGCACAAAAAGCATGTGTTGTGGCACCCATTATTGAAAATGCTCATTAAGCACATCCAAGACCAATGTAAGAAAGTAAGGGCTCAATATTGACCCTTGGTGTATCCTGTGGCAATAGGAAAATCTTTAAAAACTCATCTTGTGTTCTCAAACTAGTCTTGGCCCCATCATACACATCGTTGGTTGCTCAAATATAGGCAATTTAAACACATTTCTTCTTTAGAACTTTCCACAATACCTATCCAGACACCATAGTAGTGATACATCTCTCTTGTGTCAACCTCTGCTCAATTATATTTTCCCATAGCTTCATAGTATGGCTCATAAGCTTAATCCACATATAGTTTGCACACTTTCTATGTCACCCTTGTTCTTATAAATAAGGGATTAAAAATTTTCTCTTACACTCGTCTAGCATATTCTTAGACATCATGATCTCATTAAGCAACTTTGTAAGCCAACTAATCTCACGCTCTCATAGAACCTTCTAGACCAGGATAAGTATATTATTTGGTCCAATCGCTTCTTCGTATACGATAAATGTATAATTTTGATCCTCATCTTTCATGTTTAGTTTATCAAAAAGCAAGGAATCATGTCCATCATAGAAAAGCTTGTGAAAATAGTTCTTCCATCTTTCCTTAATATTTGTCATTCACCGAGACATTTCCATCTTCATCTTTAATGCATATTTACTTGGTCCAAGTGTCTTCTCTTTCTTTCCCTACCTTTTCAAGCTTGTAGACATTTCTTTCCCCTCCCTTAGTATCTAGAGATTTTTTATATAATCCATCATACACTCTATCTTTTACTTCGCGCTTCGCTTGTCGCTTTCTCTGTCTCTTTCTTAGCTACCTTGCATTTTTTCAATTTTCAGTACTTTTACACAATGACCATGCTTTATAACATTTATTTTTCACCTTAACTTTGTGTGGACACTTTTATCCCACCAACATGATTCTTTACTCATTGATCCAAAGCCTCTAGATTCACCTAGCCTCTCTTTTTCTATCTTCCTAATTCATTTGGCCATCTCCTCTTACATATTGTTAGTACTTCCTTTTGGCTCCCAAAAACCCATTGGTTAAAATTCCTACGTTCCTCTCCCTTGAATTTCCACCATTTGATTCTTGGAACTCTATATTGGCATTTTCTCTCATCTCCACTCTACTCTTTACCGTTAGATCCATAACCAAAACTCTATATTGGGTCATCAAACTATCTACAAGTACGACATTTCAATCAAGGCAAAACTCTATGTTTGTCATCCTTTGGTATTCATAAATAATTCTCTGAACACCTAAACAAAATAAAAAAAGGCAGAAAAGTCTCTATTCCCTTCAAGTTCAGATTTAAGCCTCTAAAACACAACAAATGAGACCGCATGTTGGTTTAGCTCACAATAATATTTAAGTAGCTTGACATATTTGTTTTTGATTTATTAAATACCATATACTGTTACCATTTCACATCAAAAGAACTAACAAAGTTTCCAACACGCAAAACAACATTTTCAGTCTTCCCCTCAACTTACTTCATGCATACTCTTATAATCATTTCATATTTAAAAATACCAAATAACACCCAAAAATGTCAACAAATTATTAGAAAAACAATAATCTAAGCACTTCAATAAAACCTAGTATATATTTCAGCAAATAAAACAAACAACATCTAGTAAACCAAAACAAGCAACAAATTCAATTCAAGTGCAACAATCTACGCACAACCACAACAAATTGAAGAAAAAATTTGAAAATTAGTTAACCTCTTCATCGTTCCAATCAAACATGTTTTATGTAAGTAGCAGAGAAATTGTGGAAGCAAAACCGTGAATTACTTCACTCATCGCCGTCAAAACTCAACAAAATAACGATGACGATGACGACAATAACAACACCATAAAATTGAAGCGAGAAATCAGAACGACGTCGTCGTGGTGGATAAGAAGGATAGAGTCATAAAAGGAGCATGCAAAGTGAGAAGAAGAAGAAGAAGAAGAGAGAAGCTTCGAGTGTTTCAGCAAAACAGTAACGGCTTTCGGGGTAAGGGGTCATGAACAGAACGCACGTGACAAATGGACAGGTTAGCCGAACTGTTGACACGTGTAAGGGCGTATCTAAAGTAGTGGCTATCAAATGCTCAAACCTCATTGGTTACAACTTGAGCACCTTGTATTTTTTTTGTGAATATCAATTTCCTTGTTGTGTATCTATTTCATATCAATTTATTAATTATGAGAAAAATGATTTTTATATATTATTTATATGTAGTTATTATTGATTTTTCAAAAAAAAAAAGTTATTCAAATTAATGATAGATAATATAATATTGTGAGTGTGAGTTAAAATGGTTTGTAACAAAAATTAAATAACAATAGCAATCAAATCTTATATTAAGTGGGATCATATAACGAATAATATTATAGTATTTTATTATAAATCATATTTATTGATAAGGATTAAAATTTTCTAAAAATTAGTTATAGTTTAATTTAATTCATATTTAATATATTTGATAGACTATTTTAAGCTTTTAATTTTTTATGAATTACACAACAAAATTAAGAGATCTGAGTCTTTCTTTGCTAAGAATCAAATTGTTCTAAAAATTAATTATCAAAATGTTAAAATGTTTTAATTTAATTCATATTTAATATTTTAAGTTTCTATTTTTTTATGAATCACTCAAAATAGATTGAGTTACTAAAATTAATTTTTAGTCTTTTTTATTATGTTTTGGGCATGTGGGCTTGGTAGGCCATGGGAAGGACCTAATTGGTGGCTGAGGTAACTTGAGGTTGATTTCAAGATTGGGTTGTGTGGGCCCAGCGACTAATGATATTCCTAATATAGAAGAAAAACTAAATACATCATTCTCAAATAATTCAGCTTTTTGTTATAGATCACCAACAATTCGGATTTTTCCCAAATTAAGTTCGGTACTTTTAAATAAATAAGAAAATGACAAAGCATAATCGATGAGTCGTGTTGTTATATTCTTGAGGTGCTTTGGTAGTGTGATTGTCTCACATCTTATTTTATGCATTAATAGGGAGGTTCTTTGATAGCTAAACTCAAATTTATTTATCACTTGATTTACTTTTTCTTATGTAATAATGATATTCATATTATGGTGTTATTGTTATCATATATATTATATTATGTTAATGTATTTATATATAAATGTTACATTTTCTCTCCAACTGAAAATTTTATTCCATCGAAAGAACCTTCAAATATCAGTAGTAATTAATCATGATGACGGATTTACGTATACCATAGTGTGAGCATATACGTTTTGATGTCATGGATATGAATCATAGTATCTATATGTTGTAATTTGAACAATGGATAGAGAAAAGATAACGGATGAAGAGGCTTGCATAACCCTTGACCACTATCTAAAAGTTTGCCTCTAGAATTTGCTTTACCATCTTTTAAAGTGAATAGAACTTCGGTATGGATTACATTTCTTTGCATCATAGGATAGGAAGAGTTTTGTGTATGAGCAGTTCATTTTTTCCCCATTATTTCTCTTCTATATCAAACCCATGAAAACTATGAGAGATGCTCTGTTTTTCTTATCTTAACCTATTTCTCTCTTCCTATACAATTAAATGATGGCTAACTCAACTTGTTAATGTTGTTTCTCAAATTGGTAAGGACTCTCAAACTAATATGCATGGCTTGATGACATGTTTGTCCAAGTATGTTTCACAAGGTTCAAATGTTAACCTAATCTTTCAAATAATGGCAAGAACAAATTCCAATTTGCATGATAATTTGATTTGTCATGCTATTCCATCACTTCATTTCAAAACGATATATCTGAATACTCATCTAAACTCATCAATAATTACTTTACAATATATGAATGTTATTAAAAGCAGGTGTTAAAAAAATATTTTCCGAAAACCAATGATTAACAAAATGGTTTATTTATCCACAAAAGGCATGAAACACCTCATTATTTTGAAGTCTTTCAAATTTTAATTTTTTTTCTCAAATAAGCTTCTTCTCACTTTCTTTTTAAAATTTTACCAAAACTCATTCCTACCCCAATGCATCTTCACAAAGTACAAGCTAGTAGATATTTTTACTACGATTTAGTATATATACATTGATAGTGTAAATACTTTTTATACCAAATCATTCATCATTGATTTATTAACCATAATTAATTCTAAAACAAAAGTAATACAAATCAATGATGGATGATGTGTTCGTATAAAAAACTTTATACTATCATTGTAATTTTTAAACTCCTTTTACTATGGCAATTGGTCACCCAAAATAATATCAAGCAGGAAAAAAATTATAAGATAGATTTTTATTTCTTAATTATAGTTGTCAATCAACCTATTGAGTGATCGGTGAAACCATTTCATAGAAGATATTTCCACACTAGCTGCAAATGATAAGAACAACTTTTTATTAGGAAACAGTTTTATACAATCCAAATCCAAATTTGGGTTAACAACATTTCAAAAGGCCAAGATCAGAACATATTTATTTTATTATATGTGTTCCTCTCATTCGTGAGAATAATCCAACAAATTGAAGAAAATCACACGGGAAAATACATAAGCAGAAATCCAAAGGAATTTGTCATATATTTAATTTCTTCAATTAACCTCCTCTAGCAATCAAAGTTAGCAAGAAATCCTTATAGTTCCCTTTAGCTATCTCTTCAACTTTATGTTGTAAAGAAACTCCATATAGGTTTTGGTACTCAGCTTTTATCTCCTTTATATCAATATCTGCTCTAGTAACTATTACACGAGTAAGTGCTTTCTTGGTATTTTTATCCACATCAATTTTCAATGCTGCATCCAAAACCTAGGACCAAAAACAATAGTGTTATGATTTTATTTAGAGAAAGTGAAGTTTAATATTTCAGAAGTTGGAATATAAATTGTAACTTTATCTTACCTTACTGAAATGTTTTAGAGGGGTACAGAGGCATTGCACAGCTTCTTTAAGTCTCAAGTCATCAAGATCCTAGCGTAACACAGTCATGTTTTAATCAGAAATAGAATCTCATATCTAAAATTAAAAGTTAAGCAAAAAAGAATCTTAACGCAAAATTATATGATTATTATTATCATAGAACAAATAAATTATTACTGCAGCCAAAATATTATGGATGTGGTGATTGTCGCACTAATATCACATCATCATAATCATGACTGCTGCACATCTGATGTCTTATAATGAGTGATATCCAATGTGTCATTATATTATGATTGGTTGATATAAATATATTTGAATTAAAATTTATTTTTTAAGTATTTTTCTGACACATACGGTAACACTTATTATGGAACAGAAGATAATCATGGTATGACACCGAATCAGAATGATATGGCTGCATCGTGTTGTATAGGGTCCCATCAAATTCAAAAAAATATTTTTTTAATCACAAAATAATTCACACCGCAATGACTGTCATTTTCATCGCAATGATCACAATCATAGTAACTCTGACCGTAACCGTAATTTAAAACACTAGATAAGGTTGTTGCTTACTAACTATTAGATCATGAGTTCAAATCCTAAAAATAACTTATCCACTTAGGTGCATAAAATTGTATACATTTATCCTTTTAAGACCATAGTGAATAGGAGCCTCGTGTAATGGTTAGACTCTTTTATTTATAAAACTAATGACATTATGGTGAAGTGGTAGTGTTTTAATACCTCGTCAAGGTTCTTGCCAGATATCTCTTTATAGTGCTGGTAAATTGCATGCAGGTGAAGTTTGCTTCTTGTAGCGAATATCCTTATCACTTCATCATCTTCAACAATTGATTTATTTTGAGCATTCTTAATTGCATGGGAAATGGTTTTGGCTTCTGATTTTGCAGTGTCATCTTTAACCTTTGGTCCTTCATACCTATAAGCACTCAAAAGTGCAACCAATAGCTGTTTTCAACAGCAATAGCGGACTTAGATATATAGTTCTATATTTCAATGAACATTTTACAAAGAAAGTGTTGTAATTCAATGTACATTTAACAATGAATGTAATGTAGCATTTGGAATACGTGTAATAATGGGATGAAAAAGAATACAAGGATTTTTTTTTATGTTTCATGTACTTTATAAATAGTAGGGGTGTTAGATATTAAAGTAAAATACTTTAATTTCAGTAGGGAGAATATGACCAAGAAAAATAGAACAAAACTTCTGGATTCATCAAATTCTGCCTAAGATCATAACCATGACTATAAATACTCACCTAAATATTCTTTGACAACTAACTTCTATTTACTTTTTTTATCAAATGTATCTTGCTTCACAATCAATTTCTAAGTTTCAATTGTACCAAAAAAAATTCTAAGTTTGAACATTTTCATAACTATCAAATGAAACAATAATTGGTCTTCTTTGCTTTACATACTCCACTTTTGAGTCCCACAAATGATTTTTAAAACTTTCAATATGGATAGTCACACACATTCAGAAAAGAATATTACTTTTGCATTTAAGCTTAGAGAAAAATATCAATATTCGGACTGAATAAAAGTTTTTTACATTGCCACTGTATCATTCATTTTTTATTATCATTAACTTTTAAATAAAAGTAATACAAATAAATGATGAACGATACACTAAGTGTATAAATCTTTAAGAGTAATTGCTTATATATTACATTCTTAAACTTAAGGGTAAAAGTATTTGGGTGTCAAATCATGTTATTAATTTCATGTGGTTTTGGATATACTTATCTTTATATAGTACTAGAGATCATTCTAACTCTATACATTTAGAACAAAAGTTTATATTAAAAATGATGGATAGTAATATGGGGATACCCATAAGATGGTTCAAGTATGTGTCACCTTTCGGTCAGTGCCATGAATGTGAGAGGCAACATCTTCTTCAATGGAATGGTCAAAGAGAGAATGATAGGCCTTTCTAGCTCCCAATAACTCTTCAGAGGATCTGGTGCATGCAATTTCAACTAACACTCCATATGCATTTAGACCTTTCTTTAGGGCATCCTTTACTAAACGAGCATCCCTTTCCCAAGGGTGCATGGCCCAAAGCACTATAGCATTCTGAATAAAATCAGTCATATAAGGGACCACTTATTAGATTATTCCAACTTCTATTTCTTCTATTATAATTGTTGAATCTTACTCTTAAAGAATTAATAAAATATTTTGTGATTATTTCATGAACGTTTATCATAAAATTTCGTCTTTATTATTGAAAAATAAAGTTAACAAGAAAAGAGTATTATTAATTTTTTTTTAAAAATGTTCCTTCAACAATTGGTAACGTGTATTTTATGAAAAATGTGAACAATAGTATCTTTATGACAAGGAGTCATAAGGTGGTCTGATGGTGAAGAAGGTGGTAGTAAGAAATGGAGTGCAGGAGATTGTGGGTTCGAGTCCCACCATCAACATAAAATGGGAGTTATAAGGTGGTTAGATGGTAGGGGTGTAAGAGGAGGGTCGAGTCTCACCCACAATAAAATATTAAATATTAATGTACTAACAACTAATATACCGATCAAAAAAATAATATATTTATGACAAGAATCTTGTTACAAAAAAAATAGCAATTTTCCCTTTGCTAGTGTTTTTTAATAGAAACATGGAATGAATGGCTGGTGTTATGATTAAGGAACTAAGTATTTGTAAATTATGGTGGAACTTGTTAAAATAATTAATTTTATCCCATATATTGTATCTCTTTTGTAGAGTGTGTCTCACTCAATAGTAAAGTTGCTTATGAGTATAAAATTATATATTTAAATTATAAAAATAGTTTTTTCATTTACCGATGAACTATGTACCTCAAACTTACTCAAACTTTACCAAGTAACATGAACATTATATTGATGAATAATTTATAAATAATTTTGATCACTCAGAGTTTCACATATGAAAAAGAAAATTCCCAAAAAATTAATTATTTAAACAATTGATGATTAATCATGACAACAAAGTAACATTCTTTAGATGTTTTTGTAGGCGTTTCAGTTGGCATCATTCTTATATGTTTTAATAATATCATTACGAATTTACCCTTCCAATATATATATATATATATATATATATAAATTACTATTCTTTTATAAAAAACCAAAAAAGAAAGTATGTGTTGAAAGATAATTTGACAGTTATATTATTTGGATTAATTTATTTGTGATTAAAATAATTTATAATCAAAAGTATTTAGATGACATTTAAGGAAAAGAGAGAAAAAAAGTACCTTATAACGGACGAATTCATGTTTGAGAAGACGAACATGATGATCATCCCATCTCTGAAAATTTCGTTCATGATCTTCACTGAAGAGTTTTGGTGTCTTCTTTCTGAAAGCTTCTCTCTCCAGAGGATCCCATTTTCCTAGTATTGTTAGCAATGCTTTCTCATCCACTCCATGCCCTTCAATCACTACCCATCATAATCACAACAACATATGTTAATAATATTCAAAATGATATAAACATATTATATACATGTACAAGTTTAAGAGATTCAGTTGTGTTTTAAATTAACATTGTTGTCACAGTAATGGAAAAATATGTGAACATGTGACCGATACTTTCACCAACTCCAAAATTCATATATTAGGAATACAATCATGAGAAATGAACTCATCCTTAGCGGTGAAATATGATGGTGAGATATTTTTATATATTTTTAACTTATTTAATTAAGAAAATTAAAGAAAAGTTGGACTCTTAAAATTTTTTTAGTTATCATGTATCATGATCTAAACCTAGTAATAAACTCTCGTGTATGGAAGAGGAATTCAACATCAAATTTTAAATAATAGGACTGCATATGAAACTAAAGAAAGAACCTGAGAAAGCATTTGTAACAGCTTCTAATTGTTGATTGTGTGACATTTTGATCAATTCTTCTTTGTTTGGACTTTGAGCCAAGGTAGTAAATGAGATGAGATTATCAGTGTGGAAAGGGCAATGTGTATATATTCATTTTATAGGAACATGCTAGGTTATTTTCGTCATTTGGAAATTTAATGAAAATGAATGATAAGAAGCCCGGTTATAGCTGTTTTGACCAATTAAATATCAACACGAGAAATATATACGTTTAATGTTGAAATTTCTTCTTTTCTTGGTAGTTAAAGCACTGAAATTAGTATATCACGTTATTTTGTTTCGAAATGATTATAAATCGATATTTTATGACCTATATATGGGACATTTATACTTAATAAAATCTGACAAAACATAAAGAGTTTTCCTATAAAACTACGGAAAAATATTGATATAATTCCAACAAAACGAAATTGAAAACAACATAAATGGAGATAGTTATATTTTTAAGGTAACAGCAGAATATTTAAGTCGCAAATTTGTAAGTTAAGAATAATTTCAAACTTCAGTTGCAACTTGTAAAGGATATTAATCAAATGATTTAGAACAAAATAAAAGAGAGATAACTCGTTTTTTATTATATTATAAGTTAAGAAATATAAACGCACGGGTATTATATTATAAGTTAAGAAATATAAACACACGGGTTGAATAGGGATGGCAACGGGCACGGGCGGGCACGAGTAGTGCTTTCCCATGCCCAAACCCATAATATTTGCGGGTATCCGTGCGGATAGCGGGTATTTAAGGATACTCAACGAATTTTTAATTTTAATTATATATTTATATAATTTGTAATAATCAATATGTAAAAATAATTATTACATGAATAATATGATATTTATATGATAAGTTTATTATCATAGTCAAATATGTGTAATTTATTATGAAATAATAATAAAATATATAATATATAATCTTAAAATAATAATAAATATATATAAAAATTTAACTAAAAACTAAATATATAAATTTGTGGGTACCCGTAGGGCTGGTATCACAAAACTCGCTTCCACTCATAAGCTATTATTGCAGGTACCCGTTGCGGGTATTTCCACAGATATCCACGGATCGGGTTTTTTTGCTATCCCTTATTGAATTGGAGCCATGCCCCTCACTTCGGCTTTACATAAAAAGACTCCGCGATTGTTTTAATTTCAAATATGACCACTTAAAAAGTTAAATTATAATTCAATCATTTTAATTAGAGTAAATATACCCCTAAATTTTAGTGAAATTATACAAATTATTTATCTATTTTTTACAACTACAAGAAACCCCTAATTTTTATACATACATTAGCCTGACTACCCATATGTGAGAAACAAGTGTGATTGTTTTAGCAAAAAAAAAAAAGGTGATAAGTGTAATTAAGTTAAACAAAATATGACATATTGTGGAAACAAATATAAATAGTATATGAGTCAATACATTTTCATTATTATTTATTCGTTACAATATACTATACGAGTGATTTAAACAATATATCTTTAGAATTATTGATATATGTCATAATGAACCAAAATTAATTAAAATGTATTGACTAATATACTATTTGGACTTGTGTCCAGAATACATCATGTTTTGTTTAACTTAATTACATTTATCATTTTTTTGTTTAGAAGATTACATCTATTTATCATGCAAGTGTAGTCAGTGTAATATATGTATAAAATCACGGGTCTTTTGTAAGTAAAAAATGGATGGGTAATTTGTGTAATTTTGTTGGGGTGTCATCGTAATTTACTCTTTTAATTAAATAGAAAGGAGAACATACATTATGAATGAGAAAAATATATATATACACTAACGTTGTATGAGTTTTATACTGTATTATTTATCATTCATATTTAATTATTATTGACTTCTAAAAAATTAATTCTAATGAATAGTAAATAAGATAATAATTGTATAAAAAAAATTACACTAAGGAATTGGATTTTACACTGTTACTGAATTGGTTATATAAAAAAGAATAAATTATACTGATATCCCCTGAGTTTTAGTGAAATTATACAAATTACCCTTCACTTTTCTACATCTACACAAACCTCCCTCAATTTTATACTTTCATTACACTGACCACATCTGCATGAGAAATAAATGTAATTTTGTGAACAAAAAATGTGATAAATGCAATTAAGTTAAACAAAACATGATATATTGTGAAGACAAGTCCAAATAATATATGACTCGATACCTCTTTATTATTTTTGGTCCGTTACGATATAGTATAAGAGCAATTTAAACAATATCTTTTTAGAATTGTTGGTACATTTTGTAACCAGAAATAATAAAGATACATTAATTTGTATATTATTTGAACTTTTCCTCACAATATATCATGTTTTGTTTAACTTAATTGCATTTATCACATTTTTTGTTTAGAAGATTACACTTATTTCTCATACGGGGATGATTAGTGTAATGAAAGTAAAGTATAAAAAGTAGAGGAAGGTTGTGTAAGTGTAAAAAAGTGAGGAATGATTTGTGTAATTTCATTAAAACTTCAATAAAATTAACTCTATATAAAACATGTACTTTTAAAGTCGATTCCTTTATGGTGTCTCCTTTTATCTTTTTCTTTCTTTCCCCGTTCCCATTAGAAAAAGGAATCCTTATAACAAATAACAATAATCAAACTTAGTGCTATCTTATTCCATATACTTCTATGAAGGCATTGTATTCCTAAGAAATACTATGAACTTTTCCAATACTAATTAAGTTGGAACAGTACGGCAGTGTGAAAAAACAAAGCCTTAAAGAAAAGGAATCACTAACAACTTTTATATTTTTAATTAGATAAATGTTGGCAGTGTGGGAAAAACAAAGCTCTAGAGAAAAAGGAATCTCTAACAACGTCATATTTTTAATTATATAAATGGTGTATAAGTTTATCTAGTATATAATGGAAAACTTCCGTAGAATTACAACTTTGGAGATTGTACAAAACATCTAGAAATTGTTTCATCTATATCTATTAGTAAAATGATTAGATTGACAACTATTTATAAATTATGTCTAGATATTATCTATATCCTAATCAGTGAAGATGTCAATCATATCAAAAGTATATTAGCTTGTTTTTTTGATAGGTTTGATATGATGATATATATTATCGTTAATCAAAATTAAGTTCTATAAATAATGTTGGAGTTTGTAAACAATTGCAATATATTTGCGAGAAACAAAAAAAAAGGAGAGTAAAGAAAAAAAAGTTGAGGAAATCTTGTGTGGAAGGGAATTCGTGATGAATTTTGTTCTGTAAGTGTTCATATTTTCTTCTTATAACATCCTAATTATATTAAGACAACTAACTTTAATTGCCAACAGCTCCCATTAGATTTAAGAAAATAAAGTATATATTCTTATTATGAGATAATTTATCTCAAATCTATTTATTGTTTTATATACATGTATTTGTTCGCTTCCTTCTAGAAGATTCAATTTTAAATTATATTATAAAAATAAAAAATAAGACACATTAAATAATGAGTAAATTTAATGAAATAAATTATCTTCTGGAATCAGAATATAATTTATTCTCTACCTTTAATTATATCACAATGACAGCAAGTCCAAACACATGTGCAAACTAAGTTCATAAGTTACAAATAATTATTTTCAAGCATATTGGTATATCAAACTTTGCCATGTGTAATGGCTTGGTGGAGTTGTGTTAACAACCAACTATTATGTGAATACATTTAAGCAATTTAGGATAATGACACATGAGAGTTAATAACTCTTTAAGAAGGAAGGAAGTCAATCAAAGTTAGGTGAGTATATAAAATAAACTGCAATCCAAATAGAAAGTATATCGCTGGTAGAATACATAACAACAACAAAATATGCTAAACAAGCTCTTTGGTAGCTAAGAATATTAAATGAACTGTAACATTAAATGATTAACTAATAATACAATAAAGTATCTTCGTGTGAGGAGATAATTTCTCTCTTTACATCAGTTAAACAATAACACATGACTACTTTTTACTTATTTTTAAAATAAATAAAAAAATAAAATATAAAATAACACAAGTGTCTATTAATAAGTGAGGGTGAAGAAATAACTTATCACTTCACATCAACACATATTTTATTCCCTTAACTAATACCAATGTGAATTCGGGAGATAACTTTTCATTTAAAAATCATATAGGTCTGAATACTAAGATGAGTGAGATTTTGGGAGAAAACTGAAAATATATATTTTTAAAGAGTATTGTTATATTCTCCTACTAAATCCTCATACTAATCTTCGTACCCATAAAAAAGTGACATATATCACTTATAATTCAATCATTAATAATTAAAGTATCTTAGTATGACACATATTATCTTCTTATAAATAGGAGGATTAATAGGAGGATATAGTAAGAGAATATATCATTTTCCATTTTTAAATTTACACTCCTCATAAAACTAAAAAAGTTGTAACATGTCTACAAGTCCTAGTAGATGTCTTAACTCTTAACCATTCTTCTATTATACAAAATTGTAAACAAACTTAGACGAGTAAATACATTTTTGATATCCTACGCACTTAGAATTTGACGTGTCAATATATTTATAAACACATTTAAATTTGCTATATTTCAAAATAGGATGCAAAATAAGTTTTTTAATTGATTATTTAATTTAGTCTTTGATCCAAAAATTGATTTATTTTTTAGGAAAAATATCTATAATAAATTTCATGTTTTTTACATGTTTGCATTTTCAACTATTTTTTCTTCATAATTACCCTCTAAACTTTACTTATTGTTGAAATTAGTACATACATAAAATAATGTTAAATTAATAGTAATGAAAAACTTTAACTCAATGTTTTTTAACTTAGACTATTAGATCATTATTATTTTATTTTATATATATTAATGTTTATGTATTAAGCATTTTTAACTTTGTAATTTGTTTATCCTTTTCTTCTTAACCAATTTTAATATTTTAATAGTGTAATGTTGACTAACATGTAGTGTTGCATTGTTATTATTGTAGGTCTGATTAGTAACTTAGCAATATATTTATATAAGGATCAATTTTATCAACTTGGTGAACTTTAAGGAATAATTAGGAAGTAAAAATAGTTCACAATAGCTACTTGCAAATAACAAAAGTTTAGATAAGCTTAATGCATCTTTCCCATTTTTTTATAAGCATCCAGAAGTTGAAAATGATACTTTGAATAGTTATATAACGCTACTTACACAACTTATTTTTGTCATTTGATTAAAAACGATTTCATTTAACTTTTTACACCTGATATATAGTCTGGCTGTTTAAGTCCTATAACCTAAGTTAATCCTTTAAAAGGATTTTTGTAATAGTTGTGCTATATTATTATTATAATTTTTTTACTTTAATAAATAACTCTATTTTTTATACATATATAAAGGTTCGTTTGCCTGTTTAAAAATTATTAATTATCAGTTTATAACAGCCAGTAATTATCACAGATCAACTCTGTTAATGAGGCATATTATATCACGGTCATAAAAAAATCGAAAACAAGTAGTATATATTTGTATTTGGTCAAAGTCAAACACTAACTCATGCATTTCACAATGTTAATAAAATATAATAGTATATATGTTCATAAGGTTATTTAGAAAATGACATTCTTCATTATTCCTCTTTTCAGCTAATGACTTGTACACAATTAAGTGATGAAATAGACAATTAGTTAAAACAAATAAACAATCATATGTAACAAAAATTAATATTTGTTCTCCGTCATTTACATTTATTAAGTAATATAAAAAATTATTTTTTATTTTTATGTTTTTCTTCTTAGTTGATGTCACTTTTTAATTAGACTAAATCAGACACAAAAAATGGAAAATGTGATGTTCAAATGAATAAAAAAGCTCTCAAAAGAATCAATAAAAAGGTTGGGGAAAGTTCGTAGTGACATTGGCTAAAATTCGCACTAACAAACGTGTTTCACGGGTTATTACAATCAATTAATATTAAACTGAATATTATAAGGACATGAGGTAGAAGACTTCCAAACATTATTGGGCAAAGATGTGTTCACACTTAATGATAAAGAATTAAGAATTCTAGTCTTATCTACAAAGACTTTAATATTCATATTTGAACGGTGACGAATATTATATAGAATATAGATACTGAATCTTGTCTTAATTATTTGGTTCCAGTTACAAGTAAAAAATACCTACATATTTTATCATATTTCTCACCTATCTAAAAATTGATTATAATTATTTGTATTTTTTTTATCAAATCAAAACAACTAATTAATTTTTAACGAATTTCTTAAATATGTATAAAACTAATTAAATTTGTATAAAACAGACCCAGACCCGAAGGAGTAATGTACCTACAAAAATAATTTCTATCAATCTGAGGAGACAATAAAAGGACATTATTAGTCTCAGACAATAAAAATGACCAGGTAATAATAAATGGTGTGCAAATAAACTATAGTTGATGGGTGAGAGAACATCTATTATATATTATCTATTGATAATAAGTACTTAAAAAATAAAAGACGTGCTCAAGATGATGAACTAGGTACCTTTTAAATGGGAGGTTAGAAGTTCTTCAATACATTAATTAATTAATTAATGCATACACATATTTGTGATCTCATTGAATTCATATTTTAATTTGAAGTGAGATGTGAAACGTGGATCTGGGTTAGCTATCATATTCATATGCATTTAATTAAAGATTTCAGGTAACTTCACAATTAAGGTACTTTATTTTTTATTTTCTTTTGATAATTCTAAGGTACGAGTTATCAATATATCAAAGAACAGAAAAGGGGTAAAATGGGACCCTGAGAGTGAGATTTAAGTTAATAATTTTCGGACTAAGTCATCATATCTAATTAAACAATAATTTACCGCAAAAAAATATTATTATGCCCCTATAAAACAATTCCATTGCCAAAGGTGTTCCTTTTCCTAGGTATATCACTTGCTTTTCTCTTTAGCATATAATGTTTTGCCACTTTTCATTTCTGATTGAAAAGGGGGGTCAAAAGAAAATAAAAATATGAATCTGAAAGCTGATTAATTCAGAAGGCAAATAAAATAACAACTACACGTCGTGAAACATAAAAATATAAAAAGCGTGCTTAAAGTGATGGACGGTTAATTATATGCATTTAATTAAAGATTTTAACATAAAAAAATGAATTAAGGTACGTTTTTTTCTTTTCTTTTAATGATTCTAATGTACGAGTAATTAAGGTACCTATATCAAAAACAAATTTTAAATAACTTCAAAATTAATGTACGTTTTTTTCTTTTCTTTTAATGATTCTGATGTACAAATAGTTAATATATAAAAGAATATAGAAAGGTAAATTGGGATTATGAGACTAAGATTTAAGGAAAACCAATATTTTAATTTAATTCTAATGTCATGTCAGTTTATAATTTATTCACATCATTATTTGAAACTGGTGTTTCATGCTATACACATACAAGTATAAATAAAATAAGAAGTTTATATGATATCAATATGGTACAATATATATTTTATTATAATTTTAAAAGTATTTAAAAGTCATACATATATAAAAGTATAATTTATTCATAGTGTAAAAATATTACATTGATAGTAAAGTTTTATAATATGGTATTAAATATTACAATGATAGTACATTTTTATAAATAAGCTGGTATTCAAACACCACGAAGTAGGGATGGCAACGAGCGCGGGCGGGCGCATGTAGTGTTTTCCCGTGCCCAAACCCGTAATATTTATGGGTGAGTATTTACGGGTACTCAACAGGTTTTTAATTTTAATTATATATTTATATAATTTGTAATAATCAATATGTAAAAATAATTGTTACATGATTAATATGATAAATTTATAATCATAGTTAAATATGTATAATTTATTATGAAATATAATAAAACATATGATATATAATCTTAAAATAATAATAAATATATATAAAAATTTAACTAAAAACTAAATATATAAGCTATTATTGCGAGTAACCGTTGCGAGTATTTTCACGGGTACTCACGGGTCGGGTTTTTTGTCATCCCTACCACTAAGGTGTTGACTAATTTATATTTGATCTGGCTAGACCATAGAGAAAACAAAAAAGAAATTATCAAATATTATATACCCCATTTTTTTCTAAAAACTTGAACTCAATATTTATCAAATATTAATAATTTTCAATTTACTGTAATTTATCTATAAATTGAAGGATTAATATTTGTCATGCATTGATATAAAATGTTTAAATAAAATGACAGGTGCATTTATTATTTGAAAAAACTGACTTTTATGTGGTAATTAATGAAATCATACGCCAATTTGAACAAAAATAAGCAGTTTTACTTTTACCTTTAAAAAAATGTGTTATGATTCTTGTAAAATGCAACTCTAAGCATTTTAAACGTATAATCATAGTTTCGATTCAAGATACATAAGCAAAAAAATGAGTATTTTTAGAGCATACACACAAACTTAGAAAATACAAGAGAAAGAGTAGAATTTTTTTTGTGCATATTTTTTAAAATATATTAAAGTGGGTGAAGCCCACCAACAATGTGTTGGTCTAGTTATATAAGGCTTACTAAATTTTAAAATGATCAAAAAGTTAATGGTTTGACTAGAGAAAGATATTTATTAAAAAATGCAAACACATACCCTAAAAAAGATTAATTCCTTACCTAAAATAGTAAAGAAATACTGTACAAAAAAAATGGATGAAGCCCTTCAAATCACTCCCTGGTTGATTGGTAACAACTATATCTTGAATATCAGCTTTATTTTTACACTTTTTTTGTAAATTAGTAAAAAAATATAAACATCCTTGGGTTCAAAAATAAATATGTGAAAGTTTGGTGTGCTTCCCTGTAACTTTTAATTAAAGTTTCCTTATACCAAGGGCAAAATAGTAACAGCAGAAAAATATGAGTCATCAAATCCTTGGTTTTGTAACTTTGAGGAAGAAAATTAAAATAAAAAAAACAGCTAAAACATAGACACATTTCTGAACAGTTTCTCAGACTTTGAAGGAGTTGCTGTCACTGAACAGAAAACTTTGTCAGACAAAAAAATGGCTTCACTGAAAGTGCCTGAGATTGTTCCTTCTCCTACCCATGACAGTGAACGAATTAGAAAAGCTTTCCAAGGTTTCTTCCTCTGTCTCTAAATAATAATAAAAACACACATATCGACATATATTTCTGTTGATTGCTGAAGAAAGATGAAACATGATTTGGATTTTCTTGATACTCATGGGCATAGAGAATTAATCTAAAACACTGTGTTTTTTTTGTTAATTTATAACAAACATATTTTTTTGGTAATTTGTATGCATGAAATTCTCTTAAGTTCTCTTTTTCACCCTTCCAATGGAATGCAACACTTGGGGCTATGTATAATTTTTTTTATACTAAATTTATTGCTTTATTAACATTAGTAGGAATTTTGCTCATGTAATATTGGTGATATTCTCTTTAATGTTATGCTATGTTTTGGCCTTTTTTAGTGTTATTTAGATTGGTTTATGGTAATGTTTATGTTGAGTTATATTCTGTATTCAATGGTTGTTGTTGATGATGTTTATGCAAAAAATGGATATAGGATTGGGCACAGATGAAAAGGATTTAATCTTGGTATTAGGACACAGGAATTCAAAACAATTGAAGGAAATCAGAGAAACTTATCAGCAGCTTTACAATGAATCTCTCATTGATCGTCTCCATTCTGAACTCTCTGGTGATTTTAGAGTATGTCTTGCTTCCTGTGCTTGACATTGTTTTCTCTTTCATTTTTCTTTCAAATAACTAATTCTTCAACATTGTGCCTTATAAGTATATATCAACCGAAATAATTCTAATTCTAGTTATTGATGTGCTAATTTAGAAACTTTAGTTTTTCTTTGGTCTTTTTTTGGTATAACCAATGTTATTTTCTCACCTATAGCGTGTGTGGCTGCTCGCTCTCAAGAATCGATTATTTGACCTTTTGGTCTATATGGAATTAGGAATGGTAGCGGGCGGATTGGGGTTGAGTTTGTGCTTACCCAACCACATATATTTATATATATGAGTTATATATATATATATAGGTTTTATATATGTATTTATATGTAATTTTACATATATTAATTGGATTCAGGGTAAGTTCGGGGTAGGGTATCAACTATACCAAACCCAAACTTCGAAAGTCAAACTTGGGTAAAACCCGAACCTAATCACATCAGGTTTTCCCTATTAAATTTGGGTTAGGTTTGGGCAGGTACCAATGAGTTCGGGTTAAGTTATTGTCATCCCTAGATCTAGTACTGTCTTACAATACTAGTCTAATATCTTGTTGGTCGTTTTTCTTTGGTCTAAATTAATTAAATTCTCATATACTTCTGGTGATGTTTGTCATAACAATTGAAGAAGTATTTTGCATATGAATCATTTTATCCATGGAAGGGTTCATTGGCACATGAATTTCTTTTGTAAACTAACCATGTGATTTCCTATAATATAGTGTGACGTAGACTTATGATATGTAACAGAATGCTATAATTCTCTGGACTGAAGATCCAGCAGAAAGGGATGCAAAACTTGCAAATGCTGGATTGAAGGCCAAGAGAAAGGGAATTAAAGAGCTACAGATTCTGGTTGAAATAGCATGTGCATCAAATCCAAACCATTTGGTGGCTGTAAGGAAGGCTTATTGCTCTCTCTTTCATTGCTCTCTTGAGGAAGACATTGTAGCTTCTGTTTCTCAGCCCCTCAGGAAGGTAAGAACATCAAGTTTCTCAGAAACATTCAAGACCTTTAGTGAGTTTATCTATTGAGGCAAAATTCTCAGTATTGTGATTAAAACCTCAAATTTTTTAGAGTAAATAGGCATTCTACTCCCTTATGTTTTTTGAGCTTAGTAGTTTGATCCCTCAAAAATTGAAAAATTCAAAATGGTCCCTAAAAATTTTAAATGTAAGTTAAATCAGTCATTTTTTAATATATTTTACAACATCGATACAGGCTAATTTAACCCTAAAAAGAACTAATTTGACACTAAAATTGACTAATTTGACCAATATTTAAAAATTTTGGGGACCATCTGGGTTTTCCCAATTTTGGAGGAACCAAACTAATAAAATTGAAAAAACATGAGAGACTAAAATGAGTATTTACTCAATTTTTTAAATGTCAATGATATAATATCTTATAATATATAAAATTATCTTAAATCATATCATACTATAGAAAATATCTCAAAAATATTTATATTATAATGATTATATCTTAGATTTCGTACCGAACACAATTTGACTGCAGCAAATCTGATTATGAGAATTAAGGCTTGAATTTTTCATAATGGAAATAATTGCAGGTTTTGTTGGGGCTAGTGAGCTCTTATAGGTATGACAAAGTGACTGTAAATTTGGAGGTTGCCAAGTGGGAATCAACAAAGCTATATGAAGCCATCAACACTAAGAAATTAGATGATGATCACATTATCTGGATACTTAGCACTAGGAATATTTTCCAGCTCAGGGAAACTTTTGCAAGCTACAAGCATCTCTATGGGAATACATTGGAACAGGTTTTGCTTTATAATTTAGGACATTATATAAGATTCAAATTATGTTCCACTAACATAAAATTTGTACACTACTAGTGAGTTCTACCTTGTCACTTGTTTTGAAAAACAGTTAGTTTTGTTTTCTTAAAGTAAAAATACTTGGATACTATGATGAGACCATCTTGTTTAATAGTAGTGCACAAAGTTTTGCATTTCATTGAGTCATATTTACACTCATATATTTGTTTGTTTCTGCCTCATGCATTTTTCTATTAGGATCTTGATTTGGATGATGTTCTTGACAGGGCATAAAAAATTGTGGTAAGGGTGATATGGAATCTCTCTTAAATGTGGTAGTATGGTGCATAAACAGCCCAGAGAAACATTTTGCAAAGGTAATTTTCTCCATACTAAAGACATGGTGTGACTTTATAATTAATAAATATTCTCTATTGACAATATAAACATTAATTAAATATGAATTGTAGATGATGCAGTGAGAATATATAGAACTCATATATTATTGGTGTATACGTTTTTCTCTGATTAGTTTTTTAGACTCTAATATGAAATGTTGAAGAGTCAATTTGAAATGAAAATTGGGCAAAATTATCTTAATATATCTAATATTGAGGAGTTTAACAGATGACACTTGTATCTTTAAATGAATGCAATAAGTGTTACTACTTTTTTTATAACTTTGTCAATATTATTAGTACAAGACTATTCAATTCATTATTTTGAAAATACTTAGGTTGTAAGAGAATCTATTATTGGACTTGGAACTGATGAAGATTCCCTGAATAGAGGTATTGTAACTAGAGCTCAAATCGACCTGTTGAAAATCAGATTCGAATACGCTAACATGTACAAATCTAGTCTTGATGATGATGTGATTGGAGATACCTCAGGAGAGTACAAAGATTTTTTGTTGACTTTGCTAGGGAAAGGTCCAAAAGGATTATGATACATCACTAGCAACAAGTAATCTTGGATTGCAAGTATTCTACATTTCATAGTGTTGGGGCTAGATTATGTAATATAAAGGTTGAAACAAAATCGGTTGTGTTATTTTGTGTTGAATTTGTATAAATTAACTGTGTACCTTCATGTTTTCTCCAAGAAAACCGAAAAACTTGGTATATTAATAACAAGGTATTGGTTATGTGAAATGTATAGCATTTGTTATATGGGTGCAATTATAATTATAAGTATGGTTGAAATTGAAACAATTAGAAGTCTTAAATATGCTTTCTGTCATTTATTTTGAAAACTTTATCATGATGCATTCAAGCCCCGGAAACAGTCTTCCACCTTGTGGATAAGACAATGTATATCTACCCTTCATAGACACTACTAAGTGAAAGTCTCGTACGCAAGAATCTATATATTTTCTTAAAATTACAATGTCATATGCATATATGCCCGGTTCATATTCTACAAGTTTTAGAATTTCACAACTTCATATCATGTCGTGGGATATAAACAGAGATTTTATCCACGTACCATTCTTTTAGTTTCATTTCATCTGAGAGTTGCAGATTGTTACTGTTTATTTTAATGTTGAGATTGTTATACAAAAAAGTATATGTAAATATTCAGTATTTAATTGAATATAGTACATCCATCAATCCTTGTGTGCAAAAAGTGAATGTCTTTCACCACTTCAGTTGTAGCCTATAAATGGTATAATAAAACAAAAAAATATAAGTGTATGAATATTATAGAAAAGCTTTGTTTCACTTTTTTTAGTAATGTTTATGAAGAATGGGCACATGAATTGCATTTTTACTTTGTGAAGTTGCCTATCACATGAATGCTCTTTCATTTTTCAATTTTTACTTTAGTGAACTTTCTCATTAAAACATACATTTACATTCTCAGAGTTAGTGATTGGAAGATAATGAAGGGAAGAAAAATATTTATGAGTCATGAAATACATTTATGTTACATTTGTTTGAGAATCATTTCGCAAGATTCCATTTACGAGTTAATTTTAAAAATAATCTCAATTCTTATCATTTTCTTTATTCTTCTCCAAAAACTAACTCAAATTCATGTCTTTAGTGAGTTTATCTAATGAGCTAAATCCTAGTTACTGTGATTAAAAGCTCAACTTTGAAGTTATGATCACATAATCAAAGCATATTGCTTGCTGCAAGATAAAAGAAAAAATAATCTCAAGCATATATTTTTTTTGTATTGGAAGTGTTACCATTTGACCGTGGCTTGAACATGAAAGTTAAGGATTTTGATTTGTGACAATCAATTTTTGCAGTCACGGAATTCAAAGGCTGATAGTGTTTTAAAATTTAAATCATGTACTTCTTTAATTTTGAAAATTTCAGAAAAGCACTCTGAAATATTGAGATTTCAATGTGCAGCAAATCCAAATCTTGGCCTCCTAGCACAAAATTTCTGACTCCACCCTAACCATGGATGCCCTTAGATGGTTTTTATATCTAAAGTTCCACACACTTTTCTTCTTTTGGAGCAAAATTATATATGAACACTAAATTCTTATATCAATAGGGTGTTCAATGTTTTTTATTCGTGTGTTTAAGAGAAATAAGAAAGTAAAGAAGATTTAAAAATGCTAAATTTTAGTATTCTCTTGAAAGATAGAATGTCCCTTTCTTCACAGCTATCACATTGCAAATTGCAATGACATTCACATTATGGCACACACAGTCCACAACTTTTGCTTAAAATTCTTCTATTTAGCTACATACTTTCATTGTTATACCATAAAATACTTTGAAAGTTAACTTCCCAATGTACTCCTCCACCCAAACTGATCAGACAAAAGGTTATCGCTGACCTATGATTAAATGGTATATTTTGGCCTATGATAATTGGAGGGAACTTGAGTTCTCAGTGTGATACCATGTAGAAGTTTATGATCGTAAAGAGTGGTCAAACTCAAGTATGAATCAATCCTAATAATTTATTATATAAGCAAAAATCGTTACAAACGATAAGATAATAACAAATAAGATGAACATAAATTATAGATAAATTCAAATAAAATAAACTAAATAACTCTGGATAAGATAATGCTCTACGAATCTAAATATCCTCTAACATGTCTAATGAAGCTCAAACTTAATAAGCTTTAAGCTTGTTACAAATAATTCATTTAAAATGAAAATAAACAAATAATTATGAGTCACAAAATTATTAGAAATGTGTTATAAATGAGTTCACAAAATTATTAGAAATGTGTTATAAATGAGTCTACAAAATTATTAGAAATGCCCCTATTGTAAGAAAATGACATATTATATGTTTTAATCTAGTCTAGAGTTTAGTTCAACTTCAAAATTTATTCATGGTCAACATTTAAGGTTGATTAGGAGACAAGATTACCTAGCACAAGCTCGCAAACGCTCATCCTTGACTTTTGTTTATATTTGTTTGTTCAATTGTGTATAGAATAATGATATTTTTTGGCCCAAAATAGATATTGCATTTTTAATTATTTTTATTAGTTATTTAGGATATCGTTATGCAAATAATTTACTAGCATAATGCGTATATCATTTCATATGTCTTTGATTCACTAATATTTCCATCATATATACATACAAATGATTCACAAATTATCTCATATATATCACTTTATATGCAAATTATGTATCTATAAGAATAAATGAGATTAAAATGAATATGTTTAAATCCAATGGAGATGCATTATTTTTAACCAAGCCTACGACCTGATTCGAGTTCGAGAGTTAGCAAGATTGATATTTAGGGTTAGATATACCTTTAGATTTATGGTCAGGTATGAGTCTAAAAGATATCCAATCAACATTTTGAATTCGTAAGGGACAAATCCTAACCCAACTATTGCACACTCTGTTTGAAACTTTCCATTGTTCTATGCATTATTTTCTTAATAGCCAAAAGAAAAAGAATACCTAACTTGGGAGGCTCATTTAATGGAGGATAACTCAATTCAGCAGAAAAAACGGTGTTAATCAGCATTTGACCACTAAACACATTCCCAACTACTCATAATAGTCCATAGCTTAACATTTTCACCAAAAGTAATAGGAGATCATATGCCACTTAATGAAAATTTAAGAAACCAATAAGGTAGGTGGTTAACAAGACACTTATAAATAAGACTTATTGTGATAGTCCAATTCAGGCTTTCAGGTATTCACCTTTCATAATTGCATTACTTTGTTGTTTTAATTTCTCAATGGGAAAGGTTTCCATGCAGCAATGCACACTTGTGCACTTCTTTGTTCCGTTGTTGCTTGTTGTAAGCTTCTGCTATGCTAGTTCTGCTCTAGCAACAACTCAAGTTTCAGGTTTGTGGCTCATCCAAACATGTACATTAAGTAGTTTTTTATATTAACAAGTGTATTCTCTAACTCTTTTTATACAAGTAACTAATTCCTTTTAGGTGCACTCCTCTCAACAAGTGTTGTTCCCAGTAATCGAACTCTTAACAAAAATATAAATCATCAGTAGCATTTGTTTATTTAACTAGACAATGTGCACAAGAGATTAAGCTTTGAATTATTTTAGATTATAAAAAAAAATTATTTTAGAAAAACAAATATTTTTGTTAAGCTTCGAATTGAATGAGTTGCTTTTTTTTAGATTATGATCTCACAAATTAAAATCATAAATAAATATAATTATAGTCTAATTTTTTTGGTATAGCCATTTGTTATCCCAAAAACTACTCCAATTTCATTAACTCTACAAGCACACAATAAATGTCAGGTGCATGTATTTCAACAATTTGATAACTTTTTCATACGATAGTTGTTCTTTTCTTTCACTAAGTTTTTTTATATTTCTGATGTAACTTTACTTTCAAAAAATTTAAGTAAAAAAAAATTACATGTCATATTTGATGTATAAAATTTATTATAGAAGAATCATTTTACATATGAACAGAAATAATTTGGATTGAGGAATTAAAACCTGTCATGGATTGTATACTTTGTGAACCTAATTTAATTAAGGACACCAGTGTGACAGTGCATAGCTAAGTTAATGAACAATAAGCACTTGGGTTTAGTGGTATACCCCACAAAAAATGAATTATGAAGATTTACATCTAACAATTGCATATTACCATTTTGTTTGAGAGTGGTGTAACCGATGTTCAACCAAAATTTGGTGCATTACACTGGAAATGATTTTTTTTTCTCTTTGTATTTATAATGAAACCACTTTAATTCTCTTTCGAATTTCTTATGTAGGGAATGAAGTAAATACTGATGTGAAGCTTATTAACGAAGAAGTTGCAAAGACAAACCCCGAAGTTCATAATGAAGAAGCAAAATTCAAAGGATTTTTTCATCACAAACCAATATTCAAGAAGCCATTTTTCAAGAAACCAATTCCAACTTATAAGCCTATTCCAAAGCCATATCCAATCATAAAACCAATTCCTGTTCCAGTTTATAAGCCTATTCCAAAACCTATTCCAGTTGTTAAGCCTATTCCTATTCCAGTATATAAGCCTATTCCAAAACCAGTTCCAATTTATAAGCCTATTCCAGTGTTTAAGAAGCCATTCCACAAATCATTTCCTATCTCTAACAAGAATAAGCCCTTATTCCCTCCACAAAAGCCATAGTCATATTTCAATATCCAAAGCCTTTCTTCTAAGGGCATATCATAAACTTTCACTTTACCCTAAATTTAAATTCCACTTCTACCACCTTTTCCAATTCACAAGCCATTTCCAACAACAACTCCATATGATAGTACTCTTCCTCCATAGTAATAAACATTCCAAATTTATAGTTTATATAGAGATATAGCTACGCTTATATATCCACGTTGCGTTTGCATGATACTATTGTCACCACTATGTGTTATATTGGATATCTAGTTAATGCTTTTTCACCTTAATAAAATTCTAAGTATATTGCCATTATAAATCGATTCTAAAGAGTGATATTAACTTTCTACTTTTGTAATGATATAGTATCACATTGTATTATTAGGTACCATTTAAAAAAAGTATTTCGTGTTTATCATTACGAGTCTAAACTAATTGTGCCATTTCCTTTCAATTCACTGGTAAAAAAAATTAGAATTACTAATTATTTGATTTAAATATATATTAAATTATATTTCTTTGATCAATCAAAGGAGTGAATTATTATAATGAGCAAAATAATTGAGTTTGGATAGGGTGGTGTGAGTTTCCATCCTGAAAATGGGTGCTAATATCAGCTTTCATTTTATTATTCACTATGACTTTACATCAAAACACCTACCAGTAGAATTAAATTGGAGTAAAGTGGAGGGAGGAATTGATGCATGAATATTTAAGGTATGGAAAGACTCCTCTTTGTAGTTTTGTTCAGATTTCAAATAATATGATTATTAAATGATTTTAATAATGTCCAAAAGACTAGCTTAAAAAAAGTAGTGTTTGTACCCAAAAAAATATTGTTATTGAAACAAGTTATGTAGTTAGCAAAGACCTTCATCCTCTAAAAATGTCATTTTGGATTAAGTATAAATTTGTTTTTTCCTAAACAAAATAATAGGAATAAAACACCCTCTGAGTTACCGTCCCCTGCATCTCCAATCAATTTTAAGCCTGAATATGGTTAGATAATGATAATACATCCATCTATGGTGTGGTATTGTATCACAATTATGTGGTCGTATCATAACACAATATAATTGCATTCAAATTATATCATATTACATCAAATTTTTGATCATACAAAAATTTATACAGTCCAAATTGCAATGTAATGGTAACAATCCATAACGGGATGCCCATAATAGCAACAGTCCAAATTGCAATGTAATGGTAACAGTAAAGTAACCAGAATTTAAATGTGTTGAACACTGAGTATGTTCAGTTTGTTTTAGTAGAACAGCCATAAGGAACTCTTCAAAAAAGGTGACCAAATGATTTATCCCTAAAATATATGCTCTCTTTTTTATGGTGTTATTCGGGAAATGAAATTCACAGTTTACCCCACACAAAAAAACACCCATTGGGTAGTGCCATTTAGTGAAGCCAAAGTGTACCCCTAAGAATATCTAAAATCTTTGTATGAGAGATCAATGTTAAAAGTTTGTTCTAATGTAGATGGTGTGGTATGCACTTAAAGAGGATTTGATTATTAAAACCATACTTTTAATTTGTATTATATAAATGTATGCTTTATAATACTGTGGTGGCTACTAATGACTAAGCATTCCATACCCATGATCTATATAAATTGTACAAGCATGCATGCCCCTATGTATCTACGACAAGCCTACTATAATGTCTTACTGAAAAGAAAATGAAGGGAATCCCCTTTATATGGATCAAGTTATTTCTCTTTGCCTAGCTATATACACTCATCGTCCATCAATAATTTGTTAGAAAAGAGTGTAAATATATAGATTGGAGTGTCAATAATCTCATATCCTAAAATATACCAAATTAACAACTATTCTCGATAAGGTTTAAGTATATACTGGCAACAAATATTTCCACTTTGTAAGGATTTTTTCATAGCTGCAAGATCTTGGGTTCATATCTTGTTAACATGAGGATCTTGTTTGTAAATAATTTATAAGTTCCCTTGTAATCATTTATAGAGCTGTGAGATCTATCTTGGTCCCGACCCACCTAATTTTTTTCTTAAAAAAGACTTGATAGAAATTAAGAAAAAAAATTTAACTGGTATTTTATATATATAATCAAATATAAAAGTATTTGAAATAGGTTCTCTAAAATGAGCTTGTGTCTAAAATAATATATTTTTACTTGTTCACATTAAAATTAGATTTACTTTTTAAGGAGTCTTATAAGTTGATAACTAGTTATTTTCATCCTCTGAGTTGTTCAATCCTATGAGCTTCATATTTCCTGTCCAAAAATTAACTTATAAATGTTTGATGTTTGTACCAATTAGTCCTTGTGAGTTGACCAATTATTGAGCTCTAAGAAAGGTGGAGAAGATAATGCATGAATTAAGAGAGCTCATCAACATTCTAAACCACTTTGAAGAAAAGAAGCAAAAGTGATAAGAGTATTTAAAGTCTTAAATTGATTATATTTATTCTCCACCAATGGCAGCTCCTTATAATTTGGTGATTGTCCTTGTCATTAAGGATAATTGGAAGCACTTGGCATCCACAAATAATATTTAATTTCTACTAACCTAATATCACTTTTTTTGCACTCATCCTTTGGACATTGCCTCTTTAATCCCTAAGCATGCTTTCTAACTTTCCACATCAACCCCTTCTAATATTGGGCCTATAAAAAAATACTTAGCCAACTTGATGAGTTCAAATTCACAATGTCAAATATATCATAAAGGAATATGATCAGAGACAAATATTTTTTAACACTTAGTTTTAAGGATAAAAATATCATTATAAATGCAAATATAATGATATAATTATCATTGTATTTTATTGTTTGCATTGTTTTATGTAACATTTCCCTATAGAGGAGTATGACACATCATAAAGATTATGATTAATATTGATATGTGGTGTCAATCACCAGCTAATTTAGTACAAGTAATATTTTCTAAAAAAAAATGGAGTTTCATATTGCTTTAAAGTGTGTCGATTTTGATTATCTTAAGTGACATTAATTGTAAAATGAGCAAACGTGTATCTTCACTTTACACAAAATCTCAATATAAAAGTTCAAATATCTCAATTTTCTTTCAAGTCATGAGTATCTTTAACACGGGATGATTTTGTTCAAATCGGAAACATAATGCACTAAGGTGAGGTTAGTTTTCTACACAGTGGATTTACATATACAAAAAATTAAATTAGAGCTTATTTAAGGAAAAAAGAAATATATCATCTGAACGGAGCACCATTTCAAATATATATAAGAGCAAAAAAAAAAAGATGCTCATAAATAAAAGTTTGGGAAGCTAGAATAATTATTTTGTTGTAAAGAGTAGGAGTACCCCACTAATTTCTACAAAGGTCAGCTTCATTTCAATTAGTGTTTTAAATTATAATTATGATAACAATTATGGTTACATTGTGATTATCGTATGTAATTGTAGGAATATGGAGTTACAATTGACTTCAAAAACCTTAATATTATATCTATAATTAAGATTGTGGGTGTAATTTAAAATACTAAATTTCAATTTTTATTAAGTAAATAGTAAGTATACTTAAAAAAGTTGATAATACTTTTTGGGTTATCTCATTACAATTGTTATCCCAACAAAAATATCAGGACTTTTCATATATTTTAGCTACAAAACCTTTACTTGTTACCAATAATGATCCAAATTAGTACTATATGTTATCCCACTAACTTCTTAGAATTAGTGCCCCAACAAAAGCAAAGTGGTCTCCATTACCTTTTTGTTTGAATATTAATGACTAAAGATCACAAGTATGATTATTCCTTACAATAAAATAGTGAATTTCAGTTTTAAGGCCTCCTCTCTAGGGAACTTTTATTGTTGTGTAGAAAATAGCAAGTTGCACATAAATCATGGGTCTCATGTTTCTCAAGAAGTTCAGTCTCCTCTTCCTTCTTATTTCTGGATCACTTTTATCAACTTCTTTTGCAGGTTAGTCTCTTCTATGTCTTCTGTTGCAGCCTTTAGTATAAAAAACCACTCATAATGCATTGTCAGAGTTAGCTAGTGTGGCTAGAATTGAAGGATCTTGAGCTCAAATGAACACATATTGTTATATATAAGATATTTTCTTCAGTGTTTGATATCATATTTACATCATGTCAATAACAGGCAACCTTAAATAATTAAATTAATTTGACATGTATTAGAGTTTTAGATTTGATTTCATAGAAGGTTTTAAATCTGAATATCATAATTTATTCATAAAGTTCTAACTTTGTAATATTTGTAATCATATTTCTACCATATCTGCATGAGCTTGTATTAGTCACATTTTTTCTAGTGGTCCATAATTTCGAGTAGAGATTTTTGTATACCACTATTTCTCTTTATCTCTATGTCAAGTCAATAAAATTATGTCAACTAATAAAATGATGACGATAATTTTTTTATCATCATCTATCAAAAAACAGTAACTGCTATTAATTGGTATAGAGATAGAAAAATAATGGTATAGAATATCTCATTCATGAAACCAAATGCATGTAACCACAAACTCAATTGCACCCACAATTTAAAACCAGGATTTCATGTTCTTCTTTTAATTTGCTTCATCAACCCTCGAACGTGTGATTAATGACACAGCTTTATACCCTAGGAATAATGTATGCATGAACCCTCAAACTAAATCATTACCTTGTCTGTGATGCAGGTGGACGATCAAAGTTTATGATTAACTTGGCTGAAGATCTAAATGAAACCAAAGAGGTACATGATCTAGTGATCATGATTTATTTATTTTAGCCTCATCACTTCCATGTTAGCATTTTTTTGAACTGTGTGTGCCACTTTTCCTCGCCCCACCCACCTCAAAAGCACATATCAAGTTGTTTTAGAAATAAATATGTTTCTGTCGTGGAAAATATAGTATGTTTTGGTACAACTTTAAGTGTCAGTAAACTTTTTTGTTTTGTTTTGGTTCAATTTTGTTTCTATAATTATATTTTTGTTTTAGTCACTCTTTATGGTCCAAAACTTAACTAACAAAACTTAATTGATAAAGTTTACTGACACTTAAACCAACATTTAGTTTGCAATAAAACTACACTTAAATTATTCAATAAGGTTAACAAGTACTCATGTAGTTCAGTTGATAAAGTTTGATAGAGTTGTGAAACCTAAAATATGAATGTTAGGAATTTTTCAATCTAAAAATTAATTAAGGTTAGGAATTTAAATTAAGATATTTGAAAAGAGTTATATTTTTTACAACACCTTATATGCTACCGTGTGCTTCTTTATATATTTGCATTCAAATAAATAACAAAACAAAATATAATTTTCCTCCAGTTGTTGTCAAAATTAAAATTTGTTGTACACAAAACATTTTTCATTTGAAAATGTTTACTTTTAAAAAAAATAATAATCTTTTACGTAAAATAACAACTTTTTTATAACATACTAATGAAAATAAACATAGTACAATGTTGTCCAATTTTTCCTTAATTCCTAATTCATAAAGACTCATTAAATAGTCAGTCATAATTAAAAAATAAATACATGTAATCTTTTTTAAGAGGTGATGTAACCACTAATTAAAATGTAATCTTGATCATTTGTGTACAACTATATGATCCTAATTTATTGTTGCTACATCCTTAAAATGAGAACAGTTCTCATTATAGATGCACTCATGTAGTGTATCATCTTTTATGATATTTTCATTTCTTTGTCATGCAAATATACATCTTCATAGACACGTAGTCCTATAATTTTGATCTCACTATTTAATTATGTCTATACCTTTTTTTCACATTAGAGATAATTCATTTATGTATATATGGGTGTTATGGCTTATTAATTTAGAATGAGAGTGGGTATGTAAAGTTTTCAATTTTGCAACTCACATTTCACTAGCATGCATGTCCATATATATATATATAAAGATCCGTTTACAGTCAAGTTAAGTTACATTAATTATACTATATCTTAATTTGTCATTTTCTTAGATTCAACAGACCAAATGAGTGAGTGTAATAAATTATTTAAGATTTCTCTTTTTCTTAGTTGCTATTTACTTATATCCATGCTTGCTTAATTTGGTAGGGAACACCAAATAAGTCACTGATTAAGGAAGAAGTAATAAGCATCATCCATGAGAGGCTTCTCAGAGATAACACAAGAGATTATGGAAGATATGATCCATCGCCAACTTTTTCTAAGCCTCCTTTCAAGCTCATACCCAATTGAATTAACGTTCAATAATGTATGAGTACAGAAAGTTAACTACTATATTGGAATAAAGTACCATAAATAATTCAGTGTATCTTAGTGTAATATAATATATCTATGCAATATACATATCATGAATAGGAATACGTACTTATCCTAGTTCTATACCCTAGGAATAATGTAACATAAAATATAGATATTAAATGCGTTCGTGTGTTATTACTAGCAATAGTTTTGTGGTATATATTTCTTTATAATGAATACGACAAGGAATACATGCATTCACGCCGGTTTAATGCTAAAAGCATTTTTACACTAGCAATAACTTTTGACGAAAATAATTTTTTTGTTTCAAAATTCACTGTTAGTTTAAAGTTTCATATGATTACTAGCAATAACTTTTGACGAAAATAATTTTTTTGTTTCAAAATTCAGTATTAGAATTTGCATTTACGTTTTTTTAAGCAAACACTATTAAATTTAATAAGTGGATATAGTTTCAACAACGTTTGTTTCAACGAACACGGTTATATCTTTGCCTAAGATATTCAACAACACTATTTTAAGCAAACATTGTTGATTTGAATTTATTCAACAGCACTTGCTTAAATGAGTGTTGTTAAAGGCGACATATCAACAACAGACGCTCATTGCAATGAATGTTGTTAAAAGTTACACATTTAACCACACTCGCTTTAATGAGCGCGGTTAAAGTCATACATTTAAACAACAATTATTTTAGTTATTAAATAATATGTATTTATGAAATTATTTAATTTTATTTTGAAAGATACAACTGGAGTAAATATTACACAAAAATAATCCAAGTTGTTAACATAAACTCATATGCTAGTTTTTCATATATAACAAAACTTGGTCATATATATATACCAAAAAGACAATTAGTTATCACTTCAAAAAAAATATTCTAAATCACCAACCAATATTATTAAAATAAAAAAGGTGAGTAATTTGCCACAACAAAAACTCATATTTAGTAAGTAAATTATGTTATTTGCTATTTCATTCTCAAAAGTTGAACATAATATGGCAATTAAATAATTTTAAAGAAATTTCATATTCAACAACGCTCTTTTAAGCAAACATTGTTGATTTAAATCTATTCAACAACACTTGCTTAAATGGGTACTGGTAAAAGTCACACATTTAACAGTGTTTGCTTTAGTGGATTTGGTTAAAAATCATACATTCAAACAATGTTTGTTTTAGTGAGCGCTAATCTCTACAGATTTAAAAACGAAATCTCACACACAATAATACACATACCAGTGAGTATTTGATTTATCTTAGTTTTTCTCTTCAAGCAAGTTATTAGCTTTTAGTTTCTCTCTTCGAGCATAAGGTGAATCATTATCTTATTTTATCTCATTTATTTCTCTTTGATTCACTTTGTTGCTTGCATTTACATCTATGTTAATGATTTATTTTATAATATAGGAAATGTCAATGTTGAATCTAGGTGGAATTGTTGATGATCTACCAAACTTATAATCTATGTACGTATTTCTTGTATTTGTCTATTATTTTTCATCCATATTTTTTGTGTAAATTTTGATTTGATTCATATTATATTGAATTTGAACTATGTCTTTCTGTCATCTTATTTCTTTAGTTAATGGAGAGAAGAAATTCATGGATTTGTTATCTACATCTTCATCACCTTCGTCTATTTCATAAGTGCATATAATATTCTCGGTTAATGGATTTGAACTAAGGGAGACAAGTTCATACAATGGTTTATGAATTGGGTTTTCAAAATGAGGTTTCTATTGTCAAATCGCTTATAAACATGGTGAAATTGGACATATTTGTTATGTGTTTAATATAATGTCCGACAGAGATTTTGCTTTATTCAAAAGTAGACATTTAACAGTGTTCGTTTCAGTGAGTGCAGTTAAATGTTTACTTTCTACACTACTTCAAAAGCACTATTGAATTTAATCCTATTTTTAATGCGCTCACATAGGTGATGCCCGAAAAGCGTTATTCAATAACAATTTTAAGCACCGTTATTTTATAATTATGACATAGTAGGATAAATTATATATAAAGGACCAATCTTGGCATGCATAAATTATTTGATATACTTTCTCAGTCGCACATAGCATATATTATGGGGAAGTTGAGTAGGTATCTGCAAAATTTCAATCATGGGAAAATTGAGTAGGTATATGCAAATTCTCAATCATGATGGTTGGGTCACACACTTATTAGAAATGTTGGTTATTTAAGTGTGAAGAAGAAGTCTCACATTATATTGTGTAAAAGTGAATGAATTGAAGAATATAACATTGATTCATACACTTAATGTTTTAAGGTTTTGGATCTAAGATGTGATATCATATTCGCTTATATATGTCATCAACTTATCTCATGGAAAAAAGTTATAACTCATGGATGAAGATCTCCCAACAAGTAATATCAGAATGTTATATATCCATGTGAGATCTTTGTGTTAAAAGTCCTCCTAACGAAGGTCAATGCTTGCATGTTTTGTTAATGACAAGGCAAGCCAACAACAATGCAAGAAGGTCTAGTGTAATCAATATTCGAAAGGGAGTAACTCATATTGAATGAGTTGAAGATCATATAAGTGGATGAATCCATAAACCTAAAAATAAGGATCACTTGTCCCAAAAATTATTGTTTTCATGTCCCAAACTAATCACATTCTACCAAGTAATATAAAAATTATTTTCAAAATTTCAAAATTTTCTTTTTAATTAGGTGTCACCTTTTAATTGGACCGAGACATAAATAAGACACCAAAAGTGAGACAAATGATCTTCATTCATAAACCTAATGTCTTAGGGTTTTGGATCAAGATGTGCTATTAAATCCACTTTTATGTTTCTTTCGCTTAATCCATGGAAAAATACTATAATAACTCATGGATGAAGATCTCTCAAAAATTACAAATTATTTTATTAAATTTTTGTCCAAAATTAATATTATAACATATTAATGTTCTATTACTATTCTATCAATTGAAATGAGTTTTATACATATATTTATCGATCAACATTTATTAATACTTTCATTTTTATGATTTTTTATTAAGATAAAATCCTATATTTCAAAACACTACCAATGACCTTCATGAAAAATGCCTTATCATACTTCAATTAAATTAAATTATATATGATATTAGTCTCCCGAATCATTTGACTCATTTCAGTTAATTAAGTGTACGATTCAGACGTCTAAAATTGTAAGCTGGCCTATTTTTATTCCCTCCAGACCTCCTTGCAATTTTTCTATAAGCCTCTTCTTAAACCAAAATGGAAAATATTATACATATATAAATATACACATATATATACATTAATATATATATATGTATATACATATATATATATATACATACATATATATATATATAAATATATATATTACTTTTTATTAAGTGAGTGTCCCTTTTTGTTGTTTGAGTGTATCCATTTTATCAAGTGGTATATATATATATATCAATTTAATTTAATAATGATATAATTCCATGAACATTACATATGATATAACATTATCATATTATCTCACTCAATATATATATATATATATATATTACTTTTTATTAAGTGAGTGTACTTTTTTGTTGTTTGATTGTATCCATTTTATCAAGTGGTATATATATCAATTTAATTTAATAATGATATAATCCCACAAACATTATATATATGATATAACATTATGATATTATCTCATTCATGTAACCGATGTCATCTAATGAGATAAATATTTAGTTCTTGTGTTGTTTTTTATCAACAACATAATTCGATAAAAAAAGGAGAACAAATGATACTCTTATCCATAAAATAATAATTGAAACGAGAAAAAACGAGCATCGAGAAGATTCAAAAAATGAAGAGAAATTAAATCAATTACCTCGTCTAGATGAAAATAGAGTTCTCAGAAAAAGACTTTTCCCTCACTAACTATAAGACCAAATAGTTATGAATAAAAGGGACAATCCAATGTTATAAGACCAAATATAGAATAATGGAATTAAGAACAAATCAAGAGTAAACTTTTTGCCAAATATTATAAGAGGAAGAGCATGAGAAGAATAAATGGTTTGTAGATTCATGAGAATAGTTGTTGTGTAGTTGTTATATATATATATATATATATATATATATATATATATTTGAATGGTCAAAATTAAAAGATAAATATATATGACTCTTTAAGTCTAGAGGTTATTCATATCTTCTCCATGGGATACCATGTTCTTTAACATGGTATCAGAGCTTGTATAAGCCCTGATATCCTCCCATTTCACTTCCAGTTTTCAATCCGAGTTTTTAATCTCCCTTTTCCCTTCTTCCATTTACAAATTCTTCCCAGCTTTCTAACCTTCTTTTCAATCTTCTTTAAAAATGGAGAGTAGAGCCATAACACACCTAAACCTGATGCAAGATCCATGTTCCCCCCTATTACATGCCTGCAAGCGAGAGTCCTAATGCTATCCTCGTCTACAAACTACTCAATGGTGAAAATTATCACTCTTGGTCTCGTGCAATGTGGATGTCTCTCAAAACGAAGAACAAACTTCACTTTATTGATGGATCTCTCCCTAAACCATCAACTAGTGACCCAAGTTTTAGTATATGGGATATAATCAATACATTGGTGGTTTTATGGCTAACACAATCAATAGATGCCTCAATTTTTCAAAGCATCCTCTAGATGGAGACGACTGTGGAAATCTGGCAAGATTTTAGAGAAAGGTATTACCAAGGAGACATTTTCCGTATCTTTGAGTTACTTCGTGAAATATACACTTACAAACAAAGTAATCTTAACATAGGAGCCTATCACACTCATATAAAAGGTTTATGACAGGAATTAGATAATTTTAGATCAGTTCCTAGATGTTCTTGCACACAGATGCAAATGTAGCTGATTCCTACTGTCAAAGGCTATAAAGAAAATGATTATGTGATTTGTTTCCTTAATGGACTCAATGACCAATATGAAGGGGTGAGGACACAAATTATGCTCATGGAACCACTTCCTTCAATGAACAAAGTCTTCTCCCTCTTGATTCAACAAGAAAGACACATTAACTCCCAATTTGGTGAGCCAAGGGCCCTAATGAATACAATAGGAAGTGAATACAACAACAGTGAATATGAAAGAAATTATTAGTTCTTCCTACTCCTTCTTCTTCTTTATTTAATGGTTGATGAGGATCATCCTTTATCTTCAACAAATGAAGAAAGTAATATTTTAGAGATTATGTTATGTTTATGATTATTATCTCCATGTGGAACATCAAATTTTGGACATTAATATAAATGGGTTTTAGTAACTATAATTTTAAATTTAGTTTTTTAAGTAATTTTCGTTGATATAGTATTATGGTGGTGGGTTAAGAAATGGTAACCACAACTCCTCATTTTTACACGATATATATCACTGAATGGGTTCTTTTCAAAACAAATTATAGGTTTATATATAGAAAAATATTAATATATTGTAAATCCAAAATATGAATCTACATTAATTGCATATCAGAAATAGATAAATAATATAAAACTAAATCCAAAATATGTTTTGAATGTTTTTAGTTTTAACAAATGAATAAGTTTGAGTTTGAATTGGATAAACAATATTATGATGTTGGACTAGTGACTGATTATATTTATCACATTTTTCATCATATTCAATCATCTATATTAACATATATATTGTAGGAGTGACCAGTAAAAAGTGTAAGATATTTAAAATTATATCTAAAATAAAAAAAAACATTATATTAAAAGTTGTTAAAAATTGTGTATAAATTAAAAAGGAAATTATTTAATAATTTAAACTAAAAGATAATTGCAGATTAAAGTTATCATAACATCATTTCTATTTAAATAAAAAATACATTTAGACTTTTTCTATTTAAATGTTAGACCAGCACCTTATATTTATAATATTTAATAGTAAATGATAGTTAAATGAAAAAAAATGTACAAATCATCTAGCATTTATATTTAATTATTATGAAATATTATATAAGTAATTTTTTTTTTTTTTTACAGAAAATGCACACACACTCTAATTAAATATGCACTTCTTTATAGACAATTATTATAAGATTGCCGCAACAATGAAAGGCAACCCTAAAACAGAGGAACCTCACAGAACAGCACCTAACGGCGTGAAATGTAACGGCCCCTTCTTCCTTTATCTTCATCTCTAAGCTATGCATCCTCAGCACCACTTTCTCTAAAATCCCAACCAAAGGAGATTGTGGCCATTTCCTTTTCAGAAAGGTACACTTTCCAATTTTCCATTTTTTACGCTTCGCTTATTTTCTGTGTCTTAATACGGAACATTTATTGTTATTAATTAACTAATATATATAATTAAAGTTTATTTTTTGAGAAAAAATTGTATGCACTTATTAAAGAGTTTTAAACGCACTATTTATATTTTATCATCGTTTATAACCGAACTAATACAAATGAATACTGAATAATGTATTGCTGACTAATTAATTTGGGGTTTTGAGTTTGACTGTGAATTCCATTTCTTCTGCATTAATTCCGGATCATTCTGACTTTATGAGTGACTATAATTAATGAGTTTTTCTTTTTCTATATTTGGGTTGTTGTTCGATTTCCTCCATTAGATCATAAAAATTAAATGATTGTTTTGGTGCTTTTTGTTCCATTTACTAGGTTCATGTTGTTTTGTGTTCTTCAGAATTTTTCTTGTATCTGATTATGATTGATTTTGCACTTGTATTCCAAATTGGAGTTAGTTCAGTATCCCTTACAATTAAAAAGGCGGCTCATTGCACGAGTCTTCAGGAATGGAACTCATAATATCTTGGTAACTCAGCAATAACCTTACCCTCTTGCAATTGGAGTGAAAATTTTGGGCTGAGTTTGTTCAAATTTTCATCCCTGCAACTGAACTTTCCTTCTTGGAATCCAAACTTATGTGGCTTTACATGAACTGTTTTTTCCATACTAGTTTGTTACTGCACTTTTTTCTTTCTACTGTCATTTTTTGTCTTCGGTGAGCCTCAGAGGAACGTTAAGGTTGCTGCTTGGTTATGACCTGGAGGTCAAAAGTTCAACTTCTTAAAAAGCTTGTCCCCTAGCGGGGTAAGACTGCTTACGTTAACTCCGAAAACCCTACTAGGTCGGAACCTCGTGCACTTGGTTCACCCTTTTTAGTTTTGTTCTTTTTTTGGGAGAAGGGGTATTTTGATTTGGAGTTATGCTTAACTTCAGCAAGAATACTGGTTGAGTTATGATTAAATAATTACCTTCTGAATTATTGATTATTGCTTAACTGATGATATGCCTTTTTCATTTCTGTTACAGGGAGAGGGCTATGTTAAACAGTGAATGCTGTAGACTTGTGTTCGGGGCTGCTTTTGCCGTCTGCCGTGGTATAAGAAGCTAAACTCTGTTGATTATTCCAGAATGGGTGCTGCTTGCTGTGTTGCAGCCAAAGATAAAACTGTACAAAATGGATCTACCCGTGAAATCTTACATCGGAACATTCTGTGTTCTCCAACATGGAGCTTCCGGTGGGATCATCGAGGTCGCATTGCTGGTGAAGATGCTTCTATAACATGGTTTTCTGATGGTATTAGCAGGAACGATGGATCAGAGAATAAAAATGAAATACCATATGTATCAGAGGACGGAAGCCCATTGCAGAGTGATCAAAGGAATATATGCCAAAAGTACCCAATTTCTGAAAGAAGTGCTGCGCTTGTAATAAATTCTACTTCGGGTAACTTTCATTGATTCAACGCTCTTGTTTTACCCATGTTCCTACTTCGGTTAGAATTTTTAGAATTGGATTCTGTCATTCATTTCATTCTCATACTATTTACCATCTGACATGAGATAATTGGGAAGCCTAGTATTAAATAGAATGAAACCTAAGTAGTAAAACTCTAATAGCGGAGCAGCCGGCCCCAGTGAGGTGGCTGCCATTGGGATGTTTAGGGATAGCAATTATGACCACAAATGGCACTCAGTTGTAGAAGAAGGATGCAGTATCTTGCAGACTTGGACTCCCTGTATAATGAAGAATGTCCCAGAACAGAGTTGGTCTCTGCAATGGATCTGGGCAAGGAAGAAGGATAAGAATGAAGCAAAAGAAGTGAGAAAAAAACGATCCAGAGGAAGGAAGAACAAACGAACCAGAAGATAGGATGAAGAAGGTGGTCTAGGTGGAAGAGTAATGGTACTATGGATAAAACAGTTTTACTGAGTTTAAATGAAGCTGCCATTTAAAAAGATAAAAGAGGGAAAATAGACTTTTACTAAGTTAAGGGGTACAACAACAATAATAATTAAACCTTTATCTCACTAGGTGAGATCGGCTACATGGATCAAATGATACTATAATGCTTTATCATAAATCATGTTCATTAACAAGGCATTGCCTTAATCATTTTGCTTGATTTTTTTGTCATTCTCCTCCTCTACGAATTGGACTAACCTTCATTTTATCTACTCTTCTTACGTGGGCTTCTACTGGTTTCCTCTACAATGTCCAAATCACTTAAGGCAAGATTATACCATCTTTTCTACAATAAGAGCTACTTTAAATTTCTCCTTAAATTCATTTCTAATCATATCTTGTCTAGTGTGTCAACTCATCCAATCCAACATTCTAGTCTATGTTACATGCAGTTTATTTTCTTGTTGACATTTTACCGTCCAACATTTTTCTCATATAACATTGCATGTCCTATAGTCATCCGATAAAACTTCCCCTTAAGCTTGAGTAATACCTTTTTTATCATATATGACACCTGAAGTACTCTGCTATTTCATTTATCTGCATCCAACCCGCTTGAATCCTTTGGTTCATATCTCCATCAATTTCCCCATCGTCATGTATGATTGACACACGATACTTAAATCTAATGACTTGTGTAAAATAGAATTTTGATAAGTCAGGGTAAATCTGTAATAAAAGCAAGGGAATCAAAATGAAAATTGAAACCCTAATCATTAGCCCTTTCAGAATTCACACAAAAGGAAAATTTAAAATTAGTGACAAATATGGTTAGATCTAAGAATAATCATTCCATAAATGGAACAAAATACTTTGTATATGGCATCATTGCACTAGCAAATCCAAGTAGAATTAGATGATAACTTTGAATGTGGTGGAGAAACTCTGATCAAGAGGGTTTATGTGGCCTAAACCTTGCGAATTAGGATACACCATTCCCCTTGGAGATACTAAAATATTGAAAATACTATTGTGCTTATACTCCCAATTCCAAGGCCACCTACCTCAGGCAAGATCTTACAGTGGCAGTACAAATAACTTAACCATATCCTTGGAT
Organism: Lupinus angustifolius; assembly: GCF_001865875.1. Taxonomy (NCBI): domain Eukaryota; kingdom Viridiplantae; phylum Streptophyta; class Magnoliopsida; order Fabales; family Fabaceae; genus Lupinus; species Lupinus angustifolius. Next base: position 6,772,945 of record NC_032021.1, read on the forward strand.
GAAGACTCTAGTTTTTTTTTCTTCGTTGATATTTGCAACTTATGTGTACCTTGCATGAGAGCTAAGCAATAAATGCATATTGTGAAGCTAGCTTCATATGATTTGTTTCTGCGTAGGTGCATCCTGTGTGCCCATGCTTGACATTGATCTTACTGTTAACAATATGTAAACTGCTCCTGTTATTGATCCAGCGGTAAGTTTGTATTAACTCAACTGCTTGATTTATAGTATCTGACATGTTTGTTTCAGATCAATCAATTTCTACGAATGTCTCCATGGATGTGAATGTGGAACAGGTGAGGTTATAGTAGTGAAGGAATCCGATATTGGTTTATATTTTTGCTAGTTCTTTATGTGTGGTTTTTATGACACACGTCCTATTTATGAATCACTTTGTAGGTGAAGGAGCTGGAAGAGTCATCAACAATATCATGTCCATCTCCCACAATACCTTCATCCTCATTGCCTTCTACTTTGCTGCTGGCCTCTCCTCTGCCATCCCAAAGTCACATTGCTCCCTCCAGCTCAACCCCAGCAAGGTGGCCCTACCATTCCCCAGGACATCAACTATCACGGCAAGTTTCTGACAGCCGACTCCCAGGATTCAAGTCACCAAGCAGCTTTTATGTGTCTGAAGAAAAGCAAGTGTTTCCTTCATGGAGCAATGAATCAGATATGCGCTCTCGTGGTGGATCTTCAGATGGTTGGTCTGTGCCTGACTTTTCTGAGCTGATGGGAATTTCCAATAGAGAAAGACGGTCGTTTGATAATGAAACATTTGGTTTTAATCGTGAAAGGTTACTTAGATCAAGTAGTCGGTTTTCAACATCTCCAGTTGATTTGCAAACATGTTCTGTGTGCTCAAAACTACTAACTGAGAAATCTTCTTGGAGCTCCCAAAAGATAATTGCAGGCAATGACCTTGCTGTAGTTTCTGTTCTTATCTGTGGCCATGTGTATCATGCTGAATGTTTGGAGAGTATGACACCTGAAATCAATAAGTATGATCCAGCTTGCCCAGTTTGCACTTTTGGTGAGAAACAAACTCGTAAATTGTCCGAAAAAGCTCTGAAAGCTGAAATGGATCTAAAGGCTAGAAACAAGAAATCAAAGAACCGAATTATAGACAGTGAAATTGATGATCATTTTGTGATTGATCACTTTAAAGATGGAGGGCGACAAGGTAAAGTTCTTAGGATGTACTCTAGTTCCAGTGGGAAAATATCCTTTGGAAAACATTTTCTGAGGAGACACTTCTCATTTCGCTCAAAGAGTTCCAAATCCATGTTAGGTGATCACTCTACAAGAAAGAAGGGATTTTTTTGGGCGAAATCTAGCAAACAATAAGCTGCTTCTTGGTTGTTGGGAGGTAATTTACATTATCTTCTTTTTGTTGCTTTCACCAGTTGCATCCTTAAAGTTGTCTTAGTACATGCATCGTCATAAAAAAAAAAAATTCAACTTTCCCGTTGTAATTAGTTGTTATCTTGCGTCTAGATTTCTATGCGTCCGGTTCTCGGTGCAACATCACTTTAACTTCAAAATTTTGATAACCTTGAGCTCTGTACTATAACATGCCAGAAATTCTCAGAAGTTGATTTTGACTTTTTTCATGTTTCTTTTCCCTTCTTTAAAGCGGATTCCATGATCTACTCTGCAACCTCTGATATGCAACTAAAGAAAGGGCAAGATGTCATTCATCAAGCTTAGATTTTTTAGCAACTGCATACACTAAACCTTGATTTCAACAGGACTACAAACTGGGGCTACTTGTAAAGAAGAAAAGTGGAAAACATACAGAAGGATATGAAGAAGACAAACCTAGTGTTTCGAGAACATGGGTCTTTTTTAATTTGTACAGATCAATTTGTTTATCGCATGGATTTAATTCATGTGCCCCAAATGATGTTCTTTTTGTCTATGGTTCTGCTGATATGTATATTACATTATACATGTAATGCCATTAACCCTTAGGAATTCTTGGTGTTTGGGCAATGGTCTTAACAGATTGTTAGATTTTGGTTGACTTCAGTTGCTTTTAATGAAAGAATAGTTTCAGTTCATAAGAACCTTATGTCAAATAAATTCATTTGTTTGTAGAAGATTGAATTATAAGCTTTTTCATGCATGGTTTTTATACGACTTAAAGGTTTACTTTGTACTGTATTGAACTACCAATACCAAGCCTTCAAAGTTCAAATCATATTTATGTAGTGTATCATGAACATTTGTACTAGGATTATGTTACTGATTTTCATTATTTATGTTACTATTATTGGCCATGACTCGTGATTTGACATGAAAAGAAAACATTTATCAATTGATCTTTCATACTAATTATTGGGCGATAAAAAAGGAATACATTATTGACTCAGAAAAGTGACATCCAATCATACTTCATGTAATCATGTCGTAATTTGGCCTCATGTTTTGTGTTATATATTATAATCTTATGCATAACAACTTTGTTAGTATAACTCTCCAACACTTTGTTCTTATGCATATATTGCCTTTTCTTAACGACTTAATGCTTTTATAAACTTTTGTTCATAGTTTTTCGATTTATTATCCAATCAACTTATTTTTTATTAATGATTCAATTAGCTTTAGCCCATTTTCTTTTTTTAGCCGGTTATTATTCTTGGCTCCTAGAAATTCCATACACTCACAACTTGTACTGAATTACCAACAAAATATTGGTTTAGTTGTATAAGACTTCACTAGATGTACAGATAAACAACAGTTCAATTTTTTATAATAACATTTGTTGGAGGGGCAGTCATGTATCCCAAAGGAGATATTACTTACATTGAGTGAAAACCTATAGTGAATATTAATGGAGGGAGATTTCAGATTCACATATACATACTCGGCATGTTCTATACGTACAGTTACATAAGAGAGTATCAAAAAGTCTCTTTCAGTCAGTCTTCACTAGAATCTCTCTAAAGAAAATTGCCAAAGAACTTGTAAGTACCGGTTCAAGATTTTAAGACTTAAGATGTTAGTGTTTGAGGTTCAATTGAGCAATGATTAGTAATATAAACTCTTTAGTTATAGACGTTTTGGTCCATCAAGCTTATCATGCATATTTCTTTCTTAGAAAAATTAGAACATAAAATTTCTAAAAACTTGTGGGAGTATTTAGGACTTATAGTCATGATAGATATAAAAGGTAATGTATTTAGTGAAATTACTATAAAAATCTTCCAGTTTATAATGTATAATGGTTATTATTATATCCATTCAATATACTGTTCTCCACCTAGTAGGAAAAGGGTGTCTGTTAACATTGTTCTTAATGTAGAGAATGAGACACAAACTGGTAGAGAATAGTTAAAAGTTGTGACTTGTCTGAGAGATAGAATCTATAACATTCACCATCAGACATGTTCCAAAACTCATGTTTTGTGCATGAACAATCCAAATTCCTAGAAAAGTGGCTGCAACATTTGGCATGTTTGACTTGTTCTAATCAACTATTTTTCATTATGGTTTGATCTTTCTCTATTATAATCAAATATCTAAATAAAGCCAAAACAAGTCATGAACCAGAATTCTCTAAACCACAATGTTGCTTCCACATTCTTTGCCTAATTACAAGGAATTCAAAGTCCTGTGATAGTTGTCATCCCTTCCTTTATCCACCAAAAGCATTAGAGAGCAAAACAACCCCATTATAGGGGATCCATATACACCCTTTTTCAGGCTTCTTACTACTCTAAATTCTAAATCCAATTCACCCCTTCACCTCTCACCCCAGGAGGTATGGGGAAGATAGGAAAAAAACACAACTTTTCGGTGCGCTTTCTATCCTCCTTGTCATCTTTCAAGATGGTTATCCTCCTGGCCATTTTTCTCTTGACCTTTTCCTTTCCTGCATATTCATCTTTTACTCCTAAAGATAGCATACTCATTGATTGCGGTGCCGAAAATGCACCTACTCTTCCTGATGGAAGACAATTCAAATCAGACCCTCAAGCTAATTCTTTCTTACAAGCCAATGATGACTATAAGGTTTCAGCTGAAGATGATCCTAGTCTTCCTTCACCTATATACAAGACTGCAAGGATTTTCATTCAGGAAGCTAAGTATTCCTTCCATTTGGCTGAGCCGGGATATCATTGGATTCGGCTTCATTTTTATCCGATAAAAAACAATGTATTTGATCTTCAGAAGGCCACTTTCTCTGTTAACACAAATGCATATGTGCTTCTTCATAGTTTCAATGTTAATAACAATGACAAGCCAATACTAAAGGAGTACCTCATCAATGCAAATGAATCACAATTCACCTTGGTCTTCATTCCCTTGAAGAACTCTGCTGCATTTATCAATGCCATTGAGGTTGTTTCAGCTCCTGGTAACCTTATCTTTGACACCGCGGCTGCCCTTTTCCCAGTCGGCGACTTCTCTAGCCTAACGAGTTATGGTATCCAACCTGTTTATAGGCTCAACAATGGAGGACCCTTGATCACCTCATCAAATGACACCCTTGGAAGAATTTGGGAATCTGATGAGCCTTTCCTCACAAACAAGAACTTGGCAAAAAGTGTCTCGATCGCCACAAACGCAATTAAGTTCCCTATTGACACACCAACAATTTCTCCTCTTATTGCACCACAATCTGTGTATGCTTCTGCCACTGAGATGGGTGATGCTGGTGTTAATCAGCCAAACTTCAATGTGTCATGGAAATTTGATGTAGACACTTCTTTTAGCTACCTTGTTAGATTGCATTTCTGTGACATTGTCAGCAAAGGGCTTAATGAACTCTACTTCAATGTCTATGTCAATGGGAAAATGGCAATTTCTAACTTGGACTTATCGGCTATTACCGGTGCCTTGTCAACACCGTATTACAAAGACATTGTGGTTAATGCAACATTGATGACTGAGGGACTATCAGTTCAGGTTGGGCCAGCAAAGGCTGAGGGTGGAAATGCCAATGCCATTGTGAATGGTATAGAGGTGATGAAGTTGAGCAACTCAGTGGATAGTTTGGATGGAGAATTTGGTGTTGATGGAAGAAAGATCGGTGGTTCGAACCGTGGGACAGTTGCAGCTGTTGGATTTGCCATGATGTTTGGAGCATTTGTTGGTCTTGGTGCCATGGTGATCAAGTGGCACAAGAGGCCTCAGGATTGGCAAAAGAGGAATAGCTTTTCTTCATGGTTACTTCCTCTACATGCCGGTGATACAAGCTTTAGTAGCAGCAAGGGTAACATGTACTCATCAACAATGGGATTAGGAAGGTATTTTTCCTTTGCAGAGTTGCAGGAAGCAACCAAGAACTTTGATTCCAAGGCCATTATCGGTGTTGGTGGATTCGGCAATGTGTATTTGGGTGTGATTGATGAGGGGACTAAAGTGGCTGTCAAGAGAGGAAATCCACAGTCAGAACAAGGTATAACAGAATTCCAGACAGAAATTCAAATGTTGTCCAAGCTTAGACATAGACATTTGGTGTCCTTGATCGGATATTGTGATGAGAATGAAGAGATGATCCTGGTTTATGAGTACATGCCTAATGGACATTTCAGAGACCATCTTTATGGGAAGAATTTGCCGGTTCTTTCTTGGAAGCAAAGGTTAGAGGTCTGTATTGGATCGGCTCGTGGCCTTCACTACCTTCACACTGGAACAGCACAAGGTATCATTCATCGCGATGTCAAGACCACCAACATTTTGATTGATGAAAACTTCACGGCCAAGGTATCCGATTTTGGACTTTCAAAGGATGCACCTATGGGCCAAGGTCATGTTAGCACAGCAGTGAAGGGTAGCTTTGGTTATCTTGACCCTGAGTACTTCAGGAGGCAGCAATTGACAGAAAAATCGGATGTCTACTCATTCGGTGTGGTCCTTCTCGAGGCACTATGTGCAAGGCCAGCCATTAACCCTCAGTTGCCCCGCGAACAAGTAAACTTGGCCGATTGGGCAATGCAATGGAAGAGGAAGGGCTTGCTTGACAAAATTATTGACCCTCTTCTTATTGGTAACATCAATCCCGAATCAATGAAGAAGTTTGCTGAGGCTGCTGAGAAGTGTTTGGCTGATTATGGAGTTGATAGGCCTTCAATGGGAGATGTGTTATGGAACTTGGAGTATGCATTGCAGCTTCAAGAAGCTTTCACACAAGGAAAAACTGAGGATGAGAATGAGGCCAATTCCTCACCTGCTTCCACACCTTCCATCAACTCAGAAGACCATGACACATCACCACCACCACCACTACCACCAGCTGCGACTACTACTCCGCAACCAGAAGTAAATAACAACCATTCAGCACAAGTACCACACACTATTGATGACCATTCTGGAACTGCAATGTTTGCACAGTTCACTGATCTTAATGGCAGGTGATGAAATCCAAAATTTATTTCTATGAATGGAACATTCCTCAAATGAACTGATAAAAGGTTTGTGACCAAAAAATTCTTGTATTGTGAATGGTGTGTGATACTATTTGTACTTGTCTGTCTGTTGTATACCATGTGTGGTGTATAATGTTTCATGGTAGCAAACATATGTATCAGATATGTAATAAGATTTAACCTACTACTGGTGTGTAAGTATATATACATTAGTACCATGAATCATATGGTCTTATATTATTGAATTTGTAGTATTTTGTTATGTAATTTTTAGAGAGTAATTGTAGAAACAAATTCAATGAAACTAGCTACTTGGAGTAGTGAATGGACCCTTACATTTGTAGAAGACAACATTGTTGAATTCTCTACTGTTATCTGAAAACAGTGTCAAATCACAACCTTACATTTATTAAATTATGGATTGAGATTCTCTAGTCTCTACTGTTATTGGAAAACAGCGTCAAATTACATTTATTTTATGTTGGAATTTTCAATGTTGCATCACAGACTTACATTTATTTTTAATATATATTTATATAGGCATGCTGATTCAAACTTTTAAATACAAACAGTTAAGAAACATATTTTTCACATAATGGATTTCTTTGTTATCATATAACCTCTATAATATATTTTTCACATAATTTGTATGTTCCAACCAGACATCATCATCCATTTATAGCATTGGATTTCATTGTTTTCATATAACCTCTACTCTCAGTTTTGTATAACTTATATGACAATCTCCAAGTCATGAAAGATTGCAATGTCCTTGACCAATTTTGCTATGTCGTAACATGAGAAAGATAGCTTTGGTGAAAGACAAATGACATTTCAATACTAAGATATAGATACATGAGAATAATTGATAATTGAATAAGATACCCAGTTTGCAAAACTTTGTTCACTAATCTCAAGTATGAGAGAGTCAATCTGTGAGGTCAGTGATCCTCTCTGTCAGGCTCAGCAAGAATAATAATACATGCTGCTGCTATAATTTGTCATGTACAGAGAAAAAACACAAGGGTGAAAGAAAGATTGAAACTTTCTGAAGCAAAAAAAACTAATAGCAGCAGAACTAACAACTATGGCCAAAAGAATCTCCAAACCTCCCTATCAATACAAAATTAGGATGTAAGAATTCGTCTCGATTTCAGTTCATGCATGTAACTTCACAATCTTCTCTTTTTAAAACCATCTAGATTATCCTCAAGCACAACAAGATCGTCTTCATCGTCGATTACTTGCAATTGCTTGTGATTCTTTGTTTCAGCAACAGCTTTTGAAACATCGGAATCATCATGAAGTTTTCTCTTTTTCAAGGGAGAAACTATGCCTATCTCATCATCCTTTTCAGATTCTGCAGCTGCTATTGTTGCATCTGACGTGCTTGCGCCATTACCAACAGACTTGTCCTTACTTTCTGGTACTGACACAGGTTGAGTCCATCCTAAGAGAACCATCCCATCAGGTTCTTTCTCTTCGTCAAACTCCTCTCTGTTAATACAAAAACAGCAATAGAACAATATAATTTGGCAGTGCAGGGAAGACTACCGGGCTATGAACCACAAATACTTCAAGACGGTTGCCATACCAGTATCTGATACTTATCATAATGGATATTTTGATACTTTTTAAGATACTTTTGTCTGTCTTTCAATTATTTTATGATTTTTATCCACATAAATGCATCTGCAACACGTGTCTGTGCTTCCTAGCTAAAGGATAAAAGGATTACAAACGGAAAGAAAAGACAAAGTACCTTAATTCAGGCTTAAAGTACAAAAATAGGGATCAGTAAAAACCTGTGTTTGATGTTAATATTGCACTTGAGCTCCTGCTGATAATCCTCTACTGTAAGCATTGTCCCACCTGTTACTGGAGAAGGAAGCTCGGATAGAACCTGAAAAGGCGAGAAAACAGGTTAAATAAAATGCAATGCCAATTTTAACCGAGAGACAAGGAACTTACTTTTTCAAGGTTGGCTTCATAAATTGGAACCATGTCATCCTCAACATCACCAGCTTCATAAAGAAGAGATGAAGCATTCATGATAAGAGGAAGGTCCATTCCAAGCTTTGCCTTGACAATCTTTTCAACTAAGTCCTTCAACTTCGAATGGTTTGTGTTTACTTCAAGCGATAAAGGCGTCTGTTTCCCACAAAAACAGTATATTGAGTGAGCATAGTTGTAAGAATGGTCTTATTTTTAGGCAACAAATGAGACGAGGGAAGATTTGACATGCCTCAGAACAAACATAACAGGACTTGTTAGGTTCAAATGGCTCCACTGGCATAAGCAGCATGTTTCTTGATGGATGTTCCAGACAATATGTCATTCTATGAGATGACCAAATAAGATTAGAAAACACATTATTGAAAAAATTAAGTTAACACTAACTTGTAAAGTACAAAGAATAGTACATTGATTGAGAATTTATTATAGGAACTCAGCATAAACAATAACAGAGAAGATAGCCTACAAACGTGAATTGAAGTTAAAATATGATACAAAAAAAGAGAAGAAAAAAAGAGCTCCATAGAGTCCCATGGCACATCTGATAATGGGATTTTGTGGAAAATATTTTGTGCTGAAACCCATAAAAAGGCCATGAAAACAATTTTGTCCAAAAGCTAATCTACAGTCAAACTTTCTGTAAAAGATCAATGGCTTCAGCAAAAAATAAAAAACTGCACCAAATAATAGCATCACTCATGTCCTCTTTGAAGTTAATGGTTAAGTCAACATATTCAAGGATGATATCATTACTGAACATATCCAAGAATCAGTGTCACAATGCATGTTTTTTGCGGATTATATGTCCTAGTTGGAGCATCAAGCCATCTAAGAGAGGAATTAAATGAAAAGCTAGAAATGTGGGGACAAAGTTTAGAAGAATATGACATTCATATAAGTCGAAGTAAAACGGAGTATATGGAGTGTAAATTTAGCAAGAAGTGGATAAATCCCACCATAGAAGTGAGAACATTAGAGATTATATCATACTACAAGTCACTATATTTGAGTATCTAGCGACAATCATACAATGTGATGGGGAAATTGAGGGAGATGAAAATCATAGGATTCAAGCCGGGTGGACGGAATAGCGGGGTGCTTCAGGTGTCATATGTGATAAACATGTGTCACTTGAGTTTGAGGGAAAATTTAACCGCACAACTATAAGACCCACAATGCTATATGAGACCGAATGTCAGACGGTAAAATGTCAATATGAGGGAGACCAAGAAAAACAATAGACGGAAAAATTAGGAAATACTTAGAGATCAATGTTTTGTCAATAAACATCATTTATTAGATCCATGTTGTCGACTTCACCTAGTGAACATCATTTATGATGGAACATTCATGGCACTTATAATTATGAAATATTCAAAACAAAATACAAGTAAACCGGATGTATTTTCTTAGATTTAGCACTAACTACATCATTATACTATGAACTTTGTTTTCCTTTGTCAAAAGGTTAGACAGTGGTATCATTCTTCCTCAAGGCATGATTAATAATGTTTCTCAAACCTATAAAGACAGCAACAAAACTACTTCTCCGTTTATTTCTGTGAACAGTAGACACCTATGGGTAGTACAACTATACAACCAATGTGAAACATAGAATATGCAGGAAAAGGAATCAATCATACCTATAACTTTGAATGTCATTTCGCAGCACTTTCATTGCTTCAATGACAATCAACCCAGCAATAACAGCGTTTGTTGTCGCAACAGCATGCACAATATTACCAGCAATACCTTTAGCTTCAAAAAGGTTATGCAGGGGGATGCCAAATGAAGCAGCCCGAATGTTTGCAGCTGCAGTAACAAATTCAACAGCTAACTGATCATCTTTATCAAAGCTCAGATTGCCAATTTCCTGCTCAAAAATACATTCTAATAAAACATGATGGAAGACAAAAGGTTCACCGCTAAGCATCTAGATGGAAATATGTAGATGATTATTAATATGCTCAAAACAACAACACAACAAAACAAGAGCCAGATCACACCTTTTCCCTCTTTGTGAAAAATAGTCTCAGTGCTTCTAGAAATATTCTAGAATTTTCTTTAACACTCCAGATATCCTGTAGATTCTTCATGCCCAAAGATGCCATAGCAGAAACTGATAATCCATCATCTGATGCATGATTATTGGCCACATTTCCATTCTGTGGAGCCAATTCCTCAGACAAGACATCCTTGCTGTATATAGGTTTTGGTCTAGTACGACTTTTCCATGTCTCTTCATTAGACAAAGCTAATTCAATGTTATACCCAAACACATGATCAAAGATTTTCCTTCCGTATTCTTCAATGTCCTCATCTTTCCTACGTTCAAATACATCCTTTACATTTTCGGATGAACTGGCAGCATCACTTGATCTTACATTTAAATCATTTTCCTGATTCTTGTCACCGAGCAACTTAGCAAAAAGTAGATCTTTTGCCCACACAATACAGTGAACGAACTGCCAAAAACATTAAAAATTAAATAGATGAAAGCTTAGAACTCATTAGTCAGAACAACAACTACCAAGCCTTAGTCCCATTAGTCAAAAGTTGTAAGAAAAATGAAATTCATAATTCTAATCAATGTCCAATTTGATAATGGAAATCTAATAGCTTGAGAAACAAACTTATCCATTGTCTAGGAAACAACAAATGGACTAAAATATGGGCCAAAAATTAACTGCCTGATAACCATCCATCAAAATACATCAATTCATTATAAAAGATTCCATACAATGAAAATCCACATTATTCTATGGATGACCCAAGGTCGGAGCATATGAAGTCAATATATGCATGGTAACGACTCAACTCAATGACTCATCTTTAACGATCTACAATCTTGTAGGGCTCTTGAAAAGCAACCTGTACTAGTCTTCTAAATGTTTCTAAAAAATTCCATTTAGAACGCAACGAACTCCTGCGGCGTACAAATGAAAATGAAAGCCAGACCATACCTTTGATGGAGTACTTGTGATAGTACAAACAGGATATGTCTTGGGAGCTGGTTTAGGCTGACACTCGTAGCACTCCGTTTTTCCCTTGACATGTACAGTTACCTGCTTTCAACTACTAACTATATCACAAATATGATGGAAAAGCTGCATCTTAGTATATCACAACCATCAAAATGTACATTGAATAATTGACATGTGCAACCACCAAATGTAATGAACGTTAGTATATTGTAATAATTAATAAACAAAATTGACATGCACTTCCCCAAAAGATGTTAGAAATTGAGACGTTCAAACAGAAAAATGACCTCAAATATCACAACAGAACAAATCAAATCTAAAATAATATAAATATTAAGAATTAATAACATTTAACCACAATTTATTTCAGACAAAACTTCAAAACAAGCATATAAAAGGAGCATTCACTGAGACTTTAAAGGATAATCACTGAAGAAATATATATACAAAATAGCTGGTAAAAAAAGTTTGAAAATGCCAAACAAAGTCAGACCGGTTAGTGAAAAAACCAGTTCTCACAGTATAAAGATGACCAGATAATTATTAATCAATATTAAGTCAATAAATTAACCCTTAAGCATATGTAATAATAACAATAAGCATGAAATCCAGAAATGGATGAGTTATCAAGCACCCAATAAATACCAAGCAGAATCGATTTAATACGCTGAAACAGAACCTCCTATAGTAAATGAATGAGTCATCAAGAACCCAATAAATACAATTAATTACCTGTCCAAGGAACCCAGTAGTTCCACTTTCAACCAAAGGAACATTGGCTGCCAAGCACAAGCGGTTCACATGTCGGCGTGCATCTAGGTTGTCCAGTCCATTTAGAACAACATTAAATTCCTTAAAGAAGTCCACATTGAAGTCAGGATCTTTCACATTTGCATGGTATGGTGTAATACTTATGCCGGGCCTAAATTTTAAGACAGCATCTCTAGCAACCTGGTTAAGAACTTCATCAGATGGCTGTACAACTGAAACCAATATAATCATTAAAAGCAATAATGGATTAACTTACTTTGGCCTTGGATTGTCCAACATGTGATTGTCGAAATAAAAATTGTCTGTTTAGATTACTGACTTCTATGGTGTCCATGTCAATCTGCACATTGAAAATAAAAAGGCATTTTAATGTTTCAAAGAACATCTTAGCTTAAGACCCACACAGATAGTTCAAGAGATAATGTGTGAATGACATATTTTAGTCAACTCCTTCCTAATACACACAAAACTAACACCCACAAGTAAATGCTACTACTACAACTGCCACTAAATAGAGGGTTGACTGATTACTGACAGCGAGACTAACAAGTATCAACTCAAAAGTAGAAAGTAAAAACTTGCATAACATTCTTCAAATTAGTACAGTATAATTCTTGAAATAAATTTTTCCTATTTGTCAGCATGTGAAGATATAGAGAAACATTGCGGTAGTTGAGATAGATTTCAACCCATTTCAACCCTTTAAATAACTCTTGCGCTCCCTAAACAGGAATATGCGAAGTGGTCTCTGGAAAAGAATTGCAAAACAAATGACATTACTAATTCTGGTTTTCAACAAAATTTTAAAGGGGTAAGATTCAAACAATAAAATGTCAGATCCTTGTTCAAAATATGTATGGCAGAGACATTCCACTCCGAGCAGTTCCATTACAGTGTAACACGAAACTCATTCTGGGTAAGGTATCATCCAACAGTCAGCAGATCTTCCTTTTCCATCAACCTATAACCCCCACTTCCAGCTATCAGTCATAATAACGTCGATATACTTCTATCGTCACATTCCTTACCACAAACATGAACTACTCTTAAAAGGCAATATGATATTCAAAGATCCTTGTAGATTACAATTATATAGCAACTAAAACTCAAGGTCCCCCAAACCAAATTGCAAGATCAGCAACCACCCCACAAACCAATACCCTAGTTTCACATTGATTACCATAAAAGCGCCAAAAAGCAACCGTGTAAGCACCCAAATTGCTCCCTCCACACGGGACAATCATCCATGTGTTATTTTCACATTAATAATCCTCACACCAAGGCAGAAAATTACTTGAGACTACAAAATTATGTAGCCACCAACACTCAAAGGTTGGAGATTCAAAGAAGAACACGGAAATGACCAACCGAAACAAAAGGCAAGCTACCAACTCAACCAAAAAATCAATTTGCAAATTTAAACACTTCAATTAAGAGCTCGAAACAGTTCAATCTTTTCAAAGTGAACAAGAATCAATCAATTCTCACTACCACACACACTTCCCAACTTAACAAACAAAGAAATTACTTAAAATAAATTTAAAAAAATAATAACATTAGTAAAATAACACACCAAGGCGCCAAATTTTTCAAACACCCATCTCATGCAACATATAAAGCTGGAAACTTTAACAAAAAAATGAAATACCCAAGTATACAAAAAACCCTAGACAAGTAACTGAAAATTTTAATTTAAAAAAATAGTATAAACAAATCCTTAATAAGAAAAGGAACCAACTTTGACCCCTTAAAAAGAAGGGTACTCACGATGTGTATGTCAGAAAAACCGGAGAGAGCGAGGGTCTTGAGAAGCTCACATCCAATTCCACCAGCACCAACCATGAGCACTTTTGCTCCCTGAAAACACAAAAACGACATCTGGGGCATTAAAACGACACTATGGTGCAATTGAAGAAGAGAAGAGAAAAGAGGGTTTTTTTTACCTTAATATCTGCAGTGAAGTGAGGGAGCGTAGAAGCCATTGGAAGTGAAAGTGAGTTTGTCTGTGTAGAAGAGGAGGAAGAAGAAGAAGAATCGTGGATACTGGAAAATTGAAAAATATAAATAAGAGTGAATGAAGGGAAAATAAAAGAAAATGTGTTTTTAAATACAAAAAAGGGTGTGTGCCTGTTGAGTGAGGAGAATCGAATTGTAAATAAAAGGTGTGTTTTTATTATGGCTTCATCATATTAAACATCATATTCTTCATCTTTTGTGTGGTTCCACTCTCTTATGAGAAGAGGAAAAAATGAAGTATGAGATCTAAATAAAATTGAGATGGATGTTTTTGCCTCCATGTTTGGTCTAAGCTTTTTTGTTGAAATATAAATTGAAAAAAGCTACAAAAGAAGGTCAAAAAGTATTTACATATTTCTACATTGTTATTTAATGAGAATGTAAATTTTCATGTTTTTATATTGTTAGTTGCTCTAACGTTATAACTAGGAGTGAGAATAAACTAGTTCAAGTTAATCCATAATATTAATATATTTGATGGTAACTTAAGGTCTGAATACATATAATATGTTAATCTATTATTATAGTATCTTGTTAGATCCTAGAAAAAACTAAAAATATAAAGTTCAATTTTTATGATTAACTTATTGTGGGGGTATGTGGGGGTAAAGTTCAATTTGTTAGTACCTTGGTGTCACTTAGAAGTCTATTTGAAAGAACAATAAAGTTAATTTTCATGTTAAAGTTATGATAGGCAATAGTTACATGCATATAAACAAATATATTATACTGATAAATTGATCAAACTGTAGAGGTAGGTATGTCAATGGATTATTATCATGTTATATATGATAGGTTTATTTAAATGGGTAAGCTTATCAAACTTCAAAAATTATTTGGATGTTTCAAGGTTTGTTGTCTTTAGTTGAGTAAACTTTTTAAACATAGGCTATCATATTTTGTAGGTCACGCCTAACAATTTCTAAATACAGTAGGTTATAGGATCTTTTCAAAAGACGTAATTTATTTTTGTTACTTATTTCCTAATGATCGGTGAAATAGAAATCATAGGATCTTGAATCTCTTGATTCTCACATATTATATAAAACAATGATACAAAGTCATATCTGAATCCTTGAATCCATATTTTCTCATCTACTCATTTGATATACCTTTTGAGAGAGTTTTGGTATGATGATCTTCCTCAATCAAATCCTTAATTCCTTTTGGACCTTCGTTTTCTCTCTCTGATGGAGAGAGATGAAAAATATTTGTGATTTGGTGTCTTGGGATCATAATCGTTCATTATGTGTTAACATGTGGAGTTCTCATTACCTTCTATAAGTTAACCATTTGGGTATCCACTCATTAAGTCCATATTTGTTATCAATTTTAGAAGTCGTACAGGTTGTCAGAAATTAGATCATTTGTTTTGTAACCAAAAAATAAATAACTAATAAAATTGTATTGAATATGATGTCCACCTTAATTAGAAACAATGTTGCCAATGGTAGATGGCGGCCCATAGCGGTTGTCAAAATTTAGCCATAAAAACGTTACGGATGGCGTTGCAGACAAATAGCGGACATCATCATGGCGGTTGACAAAAAATAAATAAAAAATATAATATAATAGGAAAAATAAAATAATAAAGACAATAACACAAAAATCAAACAATAACATAAAGTTTAATAAAAATCATTAAATATCAATGTCTCATAATTTCATAAGATCACTAAAAAGTAACATAAACAATACTAATAAGTCTTGTAAAGACTCCCAACTAAAAATCGAAGGAAAGCACAAATATAAAATGCAAAAGATTTAATTTTCTAAATATCATCTTCCTCCTCAACATCATCTTCCACAGCTGCAAACTCAGCAACATATCCTTCAATTTCTTCTTTACCCGAGTCATTACATTCAAAAGTTGCATCTTCTTCTTGACTTTGTCCATGGTCCATTTCTTCATCTACTCCTTCATCTAGTTCTTCAAGTATTTTTTGATGGTGAAGAACCACCCTTAGCTTTCTTAGCTTTTCCTCTTGAACATATAAGTATAGGGTTCTTTATTTTTTTGATGCCTTGTATTCATTCTAGGCTCTCCAATCCCTGAAGCCATATAAACAACATCCCATTGTAGATCATCATCAATCTTTAAAAACCCTCTCATTTCCACATTCATCATCATCACTATCCATCTCCCCAACAAGTCATTCATTACATTCATCAATGTTATTAAGGGAGATTGAGTCAACTTCATCCTTGATGTTATATCTCCGTTTCAATGCTTGATTGTATTTAACATAGACCAAGTCATGCATTCTTTTAATATCAAGCTTATTCCTTTTCTTGGTATGAATCTGCAATATTCCAATAAATAACTAAGATGAGACACTTATAATTTTTTAAGGTAAACCCAAAAGGAATATAAGTAAATAATTACTTGTTCAAAAACACTCCAATTGCGTTCACATCCCAATGCACTACAAGTCAAAGACAAGATTCTTATAACTAATTGTTGCAAATTTGGGAATGATGCATCAAATGTTCTCCACCATACAGCTACAAAGGTGAATTAATTTGTTAAGCAATTGACTTAAATATAACAACATATTTTGTAAAGTCAAAGATATTTTATTTCTTACCTGGTGCCATTTTTGTCTTCATGGCTATAGTTGTGGATGATCTAGACATTCCACTACCATCTTTATATGTTTGCATCTTCTTCATCATCATGAATTTTGTTTGTGTATTGGGTGAAAACTTATGAAGGCAAGCATGCAACCCACCTATAAACTCAGGGTCAAGTTCCATACTGCGATTTGCATAATAATATTCCGAATTTAACATGTGACCAACCGCATGTAATGGGCGATGAAGCTGACAATTCCATCTCTCATCAATGATCTTAAAGACATCCTTGTATTTGTTCTTCTTCTCATTGAATACCTTTATAATGGCCGCCTTAGCCTTATCCATTGCTTCATAAATATAACCCATGGCTACCTTCTTCTCACTATCCACGAGCTGAAGCACTTTCGCAAGAGGTCTCATAACCTTCATTGTATATGCTATATTCTTCCAAAAGCTTGACATAAGCATAATTTTTGTTGCTTTCTTTCCTTTGGTTTCTTTGGACAATTTGTTTCTTGTCCACTCATCTGAGACAAAAATCTTTCTCAAATGTGTCTTCTCCTCATAAAGTCTTTCCAAAGATAGAAAGGATGTTGCAAAGTGGGTCACTGCATGCTTCAACAACTCCCTCTTCTTTGTGAAGTGTCTTATCAAACTTTGTCGCTACCTCATTTTCATGTACGCGACGAGAAATGCAAATAAATGCAATGAAGTCGTCATCGATATTTTTTAGAGGAAAAACATGAAAAACCAATTTTTGAAAATATGGTTGATTTGCTCAAAATAGAAATTGAGTTCGGGAGTCAGTTACGGATAAGGAAGGTATTAGACACCTCATACCGCCCGTTATAAAAACGGTACCTAGATCACTTATGTGGATATTTATTCAAAACATTAATTTTACTATAATTTTTTTTTGTCTCACAGAGGAATATCTGCTCCTACGTATCTCTAGCTGCAATAGAAAAATCAAGGTCACGTAGTTCTTTCGAAAATATTTGTTTAATCGATATTTTTATTTTATTTTTTATAATAGGATAAGATAAATCGACAGAGCACGAGTCCCATAGTGCACTATCTCATCACTGACTTAATTAAATTATTTTTGAAAATGCTAATTTGAGGTAACGCGACAGGGCACGTGTCTCATAGTGCACTACCTCTCATTTATTTAATTAATTTTTTTAAATGTTAATTTATGGTAACGCGACAGGGCATGAGTCTCATGATGCACTACCTCTCATTGATTTAATTAACTTATTTTTTAAAATATCAATGTAAGGTAACGCGACAAGGCACAAGTCTCATAGTGCACTACCTCTCATTGATTTAATTAACTTATTTTTTGAAAATGTCAGTTTAAGGTAACGCGACAGGGCACAAGTCTCATAGTTCACTACCTCTCATTGATTTAATTAACTTATTTTTGAAAATGTCAATTTAAGGTAACGCGACAAGGCGCAAGCCCCATAGTGCACTACCTCTCATTGATTTAATTAAATTATTTAAAAATTTATAAGATAAGGTAACACAACAAAATACAAGACCTATAATACACTACTTATACCTCTTTAAATCATAGTAATTAACAGATTTAACTATAATGCACCATCGTTAACTATTTATCATTTTATGTAACAAATAGTAATCACTATATTTTATGACATAACATTTGGTTAAACTAAATAGCATAGACACAAACAGTGACACTTATAAACAAACATATGTGACTCTTTTAAACAATTTAGTATAGAAGCCCTTTATGCATAACAATATAACACTAGGTGAAAAAGAAATACTTTAATATGACAATAAAATTATAAGAGGGAGTAATATTTTCTTAACTAAAAAACAAAACTCAACAATGAAAAGGTGAAATAAAAATCCAAGCCCCCTGCACTCGCTGTCAGGGAGTTTTAACACTCACAAACTCTAAGAGTATATACAAAAAATAAAAAGTAAAAAAAGATAAAATGAAAGCACATTTTTACCTCAACAACCTACTCACAGCACATACGTCATACCCTCAAGAATCTCAATCTTCATGCCTCTGTTGGTATGGAAGCAGGCTATGGACAGCGAGGAGTTCCGAGCAAGGCACCAAGTAGTACCAATTTCAGCTTGCGCTTCAACCGCCTCTTTTTTTTAATTAAGATTCATGACCCCTTGTTAATGCTTTTTAAAATAGTGTTTACATAGAGGTTTAGATTAGGGTTACACTCTTAAACTAATGGGTCAACTAAGCCCAGTTGCCACTCTTAAATTAATCTTTATTCATCATTTATTTACTCAACACTTTATTACTTTATTTTTTTGACAAATTAAATTACCCCGGTCAAAATTGGGTGTTTACAAACTCAAAGTACTTGAATGACCGTAAATGAAGCCAACAAGAGAGATAACCCTTTTGATTGTCATTTTGATCCTAGGAAGCTTTCCGATACCTTCCAACATCAAATCTATGTAATGTGCTGCACATGGGGTCCAATAAACTTTTGGTCTTTTCATTTCTAACATCTTACCAGCTAGAACATAGTTGCTCTCATTGTTTGTTATAACTTGCATAATATTTTCCTCTCCGACCTCCTCCACGACAGCATCAAGCAACTCAAATATTTTATCGCCGATTTTTTCAAAGTCAGACTCATCCACAGACTTGATGAACATTGTCCTTGCAGTCGGATTCACTAGAAAATTAATAATACATATTTGTTTCCTATTAATCCAAGCGTCAAACATGATGGAGCGTCCAAATCTTTCCTATTGCACCTTATGATGATGTGAATACAGATGATGCATGAGTAATGCGAAGATGTTTGTGGTGATGCATGTATGATGAGTTACACATATGTGATTAACTTGATTATCATTATGAAGTTTGATTGATATGAAACCATAACGCTTCCTCGGTAGACAATAAATAATCAAGCCGATATTGATCATATCATCTTTCTTTTTTTGGAATCTGCTGGGGTCTGCCTTTTTTCCTTACAGAAAAATACATCATTCGTTCCTCGTCGATATACACCTTGAGGCTTAGTTCTATTGAGTTTTTTTCGCTTGAATCAATAGTGAAAGACATTATCATAAGAGTTACCTGATTATGTAGTTCAAATATCATATTTATATAACTTGAGACTTATCTAAGTGAACAAGCGCACATAATGTATAGTAGGGAGATGAATAAATTTCTTCTATTGATATTCAAGGAATTTTAATAGGAAGATATAAGGATATATGTCTTACGAGAGGTACTATAAGTTACAAAATTTTGCAAAATGTTTGCCCTAGTATAAGGTATCTGCTCATTTATGAATTGACCTCCCAAGATGGCCGGATAACTGGAGCATCGTGCTAGCCTTGTTTGGTACTCCCAAGAACTTGATATTTCATCTTATAATGCTAGAAACTTCTACAATTCCAACTTGATGTGCAGACGGATGGAGGATTCTGGCTTACCCCATTAGTAGTAGACTTTCAAGAGAGTCACATTTTCATTGCCCTAACTTTTGCTTAGATTGCTCTTTCGAGTTTTCAACCTAACGAGCTTTTCATTCTTACCCTAACTTTTGCTTAGGTTGCCCTTTTGGGTTTTCAACCTAACAAGTTTCTCATTCATACCCTAATTTTTGCTTAGGATTACCATTTTGGTTTTCAACCTAACGTGCTTTTCTTTTATTTCAAGTTTCTATTTATAGTCATAGACACTCTTGATTGTGTCATTATTCATAGGTTTGGGTAAAACATTTTCATCCATGTCTTGTAAGACTAGAACAAGTCACAAAAATTTTGCAAATTTTTTGCCCCAGTATAAGGTAATTGCTCACCCATCAATTGTTCTTCTGAGATAGCCGAATAACTAGACCATCATGCTAACATTGTTTGATTCTTCCCAGAACTTCTTACTCATTTCCATATTGCTCGAAACTTCTATGATTCCCACTTCATGCACAAACTGAGGGTGATCTTGATTCGCCTATAGCATGATGGACTCGTAAGAAAAAAATGCATTTTTATTGCATTAACTTTTGCTTAGGTAGCCCTTTCGAGTTTTCAACCTACCACACTTTTATTGATACCCTAATTTTTTCTTAGGTTGCTCTTTTGAGTTTTCAACCTAACGAGTTATTGTCTTTTTTTTTCTTTTTTTTTCCTTTTTAAGCATATAATCTCTTAATCGCGTCTATGTTTACAGGTCTGAGTAAAATGTTCTCATCCATGTCATGCAGGATCAGAGTCGCCCTTGAGAATGCATTCTTGACAATCTAGGGACCTCCATAACTTGAGGTCTATTTTCCATGAGCATCTTCTTGATTTTGGAGGATCTTTTTAAGTACTAAGTCCCCAACTTCGAATTCTCTAGGACTAACCTTCTTATCAAACGCCTTCATCACTCTGCCTTGGTATAATTGACCATGATGGCAAATGGCTGCCAACCGTTTCTCTTCAATCATGAGCAATTGCTTATACTTGAGGTTAACCCATATCGACTCTTCTTGCTCTACTTCCATCAAGACTCTTAACAAGGGAATCTCTGCTTCTATGGGTGAAACAACTTCCAACTCGTACACCATTGTTGTCTATGATGCCCCACATATTCTTCCATTAGGGATAACTTATGACTCATGGCCGCACCATTGACGAAAACATCAACGTGAGGATGAGGAAATCATCTTTCAGACTTGCTTTGTTCAAATTTCGGTAGTTCACCCACATTCTCAGTTTCTCTCATTTTTTGGGTTCCAATACAACATTAGCCACTCATTCTGTATATCGAGACATTTCTATGAAACCTAACTGCCATTTTTTCATTATTTCTTCCTTTACTCCTCGACCATCTTCTCTATCACCAAACTCAATGGGATGATTATTAGGTACCGTGAAAGAATCAATTGATAAATGTTCAAAGTACCTTATAACTAGACAAAATATTTACAAAATTGTGATACATGTGTTAATGCGCGAAACATCGGGGAAGAAATAAGACACGAAATATGGACGTTCATAAAGGTATGGCAGAAGGGTAAATATATGCGAGTGAAGATGATAAAAATGGATGAATGATGAGGAATCTTTGGATAGTCATGCAAATTCACTAAGATATTGTATCAAGTAGCATAAATATAAGTCCAAAGAAAATTCAAAGCGTATGAATTACAACATAATCAAATAATTACTATGCAACTATGTCAATCATCGGCTTAGATCGTTAGTTCTTTAAAACTTCATTATCTTCATCTGGAAGGATGACATTGTTCATGAACATGTTATCTTCCTCCAAGGCACTAATGAAAAGGTGGAGATAAGGATCAATGGTAGAGCCTTTCTCCTCTTCCCGTCATATATGTCGACACCTAGATTCCTTCATTTTGTGAATTATTAGACTTCATTGTTGTTCGAGCTCTATTAAAAATATGACTTTGATTAGCGTTGTTTTCCCTAGGTTGCGCAATGATTCCAATTTTGAATTTGTAACTCCAAAGGAGTTTGGCTTAAAAAATTATTGAGTTATTGAAACTATTTCCGTTATCAAATGAAGAACTTTCCATATAACAAGTTAATCATCCCACAACCGTTTTCTAGGGTTATAACCCCTCTAGATTGTAAAATGGTTGACGACAATCATAGAGAGAACACACAGGCCCCACAATATGATTGCATCTATTCTGTTGAGTATTTTTGGTCTTACGATATATAAAATAAGACATCATTTGATAAAGGATTTGAAAAATGATAATATTAGTCATTTAATGGAAGTATGATTTCAGTAATGCATTTCACATAAGTGATGTAATGGATGTTACACTAGCATGAATGTCGTGTGAATTCCCTCTTTTTCTTTTCTTGTTTTTTTTTTGTTTTTTAGAACACGATATGCATGAAATTATATGAATGGTTGTATGCAAAAGTTCTACATGGGTGCATGAATGCAAGTATGTAATGAATTTTATTTTGAGTCTATGGTATGCACATGGATGTTATGACGTTATTTTTTTGTTTTTTACTTTAAATTAATGCATGATATGTATGTTGATGTTATGATTTTTTTGACATGCATATAGATGCTATTATGATTTTTTATGAGTGCATGATATGCATGTGGATGAAATTATGAAATGTTTTTTTGTGAGCCTTCCATCGCGGCACAAGGATATCAAAATGCAATGGTACCTTAATTCATTCAGACTCATGTGACAGTGAGTCATTACGATTGCGGGATGAAAGTTTTCCCGACTTTATGCCGAATAATAAATAACAATAAAAAAATGTATACTCTCGTGTCCTATACAAAGGTGTTTGATCTTACAAGGTTTGTTCGGACTAAAAGGTTGTACTCTAGGGTGAAGTTCTAATGTCCATATATGCAAAATTTGGTGGTACTAGACTTCCTCTAGGTCCCCGGACTGCCATCACTAGTGGAAGCTGACGACTCAGATATCATGAATATGACACGAAGATGTGCGAGACACCATATGAGTCATATCCATAATACCCAATAACAATTCGAGTGATACATCAGCGCATTATTGAAATATGCACGAAGACCCAATGACGATAAGCCAATGTATCGCTAACAATAGGTGAATAGGCCTGGTAGACAGCCGAAGTAACAATACATGAACAATGAAGTGTATGAGGGAGTGTACAAACCTCAACATAGTAATGCATAAAACCCAACAATAACCCCAAAACCTGTACATAACACTAAAAACACGAACTATACATACAAAAGTTGTTTACAAATAAGTAATAAGTAAAAACGACAACAAAACAAAAACAAAATGAAACGATAAAATTAAAATAATGAACTAAATATTCACACAATTAATTTTAAAAGGTCTGACTCTCAGGAATCCCATTAAAGTCACCATGATGTCGCTACCTCACCTTCGTGAGCGCGACGAGAAATGCAAATAAATGCAATGGAGTCGTCATCGATGTTTTTAGACGGAAAACATGAAAAACCAATTTTTGAAAATATGGTTGATTTGCTCAAAAATAGAAATTGAGTTCGGGAGTCGATTACGGATGAGGAAGGTATTAGGCACCTCATACCGCCCGTTATAAAAATGATACCTAGATCAGTTATGTAGATATTTATTCAAAACATTAATTTTACCCTCACATTATTAAACAAAATAAAGAAAGAGAAAAAACATTTTTTTTATTTTTTTATGTCTGACAGGGGAATATCTACTCCTACGTATCTCTAGTTGTAAAAGAGAAATCAAGGTTACGTAGTTCTTTCAAAAATATTTGTTTAATCGATATTCTTTAATTATTTATTTTATCCTAATTTTTATAATATGATAACATAATTCGACAGGGCACGAGTCTCATAGTGCACTATCTTATCCATGACTTAATTAAATTGTTTTGGAAAATGTCATTTGAGGTAACACGATAGGGCACGAGTCTCGTAGTATATTACCTCTCATTGATTTAATTAACTTATTTTTTTGAAAATGTCAATCTAAGGTCACGCGACAGGGCACGAGTCCCATAGTGCACTACCTCTCATTGATTTAATTAACTTACTTTTTGAAAATGTCAATTTAAGGTAACGTGACAGGGTACGAGTCTCATAGTGCACTAACTCTCATTGATTTAATTAACTTATTTAAAATTTTACAAGATAAGGTAATGGAACAAGACACAAGACTTATAATACACTACTTATACCGCTTTAAACCACAGTAATGAACAGATTTAACTATAATGCACCACCGTTAACTATTTATCATTTTATGTAACAAATAGTAATCAATATATTTTATGACATAACATTTGGTTAAACTAAATAGCATACACTTATAAACAAACATATGTGATTCTTTTAAACAATTTAGTATAGAAGCCATTTATGCATAATAATATAACACTAGGTGGAAAAGAAATGCTTTAATATGACAATAAAATCATAAGAGGAGTAATCTTATCTTAACTAAAAAACAAAACTCAACAATTAAAAGGTGAAATAAAAATCCAAGCCCCCTATACACGCTGTCAGAGAGTTTTAACACCCACAAACTCTAAGAGTATATACAAAAAATAGAAATTAAAAAAAAAAAATGAAAGCACATTTTTACCTCAACAACCTACTCACAGCACATACGTCATACCCTCAAGAATTTCAATCTACATGCCTCTGTTGGTATGGAAGCAGGCTATGGACGGAGAGGAGTTCCGAGCAAGGCACCAAGTATCACCAATTTCAACTTGCACTCCAACCGCCTTTTTTTAATTAAGATTCATGACCCTTGTTAGTGTTTTTTTAAAATAGTGTTTATATAGGGGTGATTATGGTTACAATATTAACCTAATGGGCCTACTAAGTCTAATTGCCACTCTTAAATTAATCTTTATTCATTATTTATTTACTCAACACTTTATTACTTTAATTTTTTGAAAAATTAAATTACCCGATCAAAATTGGGTGTTTACAAACTCAAAGTACTAGAATGACCGAGAATGAAGCCAACAAGAGATAACCCTTTTGATTATCAATTTGATCCTATGAAGCTTTCCAATATCTTCCAACATCAAATCTATGTAATGTGCTGCACATGGGGTCCAATAAATTTTTGGTCTTTTCATTTTCAACATCTTACCATCTAGAACATAGTTGCTCCCATTGTTTGTTATAACTTGCATAATATTTTTCTCTCCAACCTCCTTCACAACAACATCAAGCAACTCAAATATTTTATCGCCGGTTTTTACAAAGTCAGACCCATCCACAGACTTGATGAACATTGTCCCTGCAGTCGAATTCATTAGAAAATTAATAATACATCTTTGTTTCCTATCGGTCCAAGCGTCAGACATGATGGAGCATCCAAATCTTTCCCATTTCACCTTATGATCCTTCATCAAGTCTTTTGTGTAATTTTCCTCCATTTATAGGAGTGAGACTCTCATAGCATAGTAGGTTGGAGGTGGCAAATATGGTCCAAACTTTCCGATAACTTCAAGCATTTCACGGAAGATGTCCAACCTTACCAAATGGAAAGGGAGGCCAACTTGATACCAAAGTCGAGCTTTGAATTGGTGGACCCGTCACACAACTTTTTTGTCTATAGCCTCTTTTATATTTGTTTGGCGCAACTTCTCTTTCTTACTTGCAGTCTCTAACTTTCTATAAAAAAGATCTATTAGGCCTTTCTTTTTCCTCCCAACAACACTGCTAGTTGTTTGTGTTATTTCTTCAAGACCTTCATTGAGTGTGCACTCTTCATCACTATCACCCAATATATCCCTAGCATCTTGCACAACCCTTTGATGTGTTGCAACATCCTTATGTTGTTTTTCTTTGAAAATTGCCCAAAGTTCTTCTCAAACTTCCTTGGGACACTCAGTACATGTCTTAACATTGCCTGACCTTTCATCAAATGATTCTTCAATCTAGTAATTCCTCATCTATAGGTACTAGAGCAAAAATTACAGATCACATTGTTTGTGTCTTTTTCTGTTTGTGATGTGCAATATTTCCAACCAACATCTCTCGACCTTCTAGTAGCTAAAGATGATTGACCTTGGTTGGACATTATGAAGAGTTACTACAAAAGTGCAAACAACATATTTAAGTGACAAATTGTATATGATAATTGCAATATATTAGGTGAAATTGCAATATAATAACCAATATAATAATTCATAATTACAATATTGTTGGGAAAAATATGTGATAACTAATATGATAATTGGAATGTGATAAAGCAAACTTAAAAAAAAGTAAACTGAAAAAAACAACTAATTTGGACAAAAAAATCTGAAAAATAAAATCTTAGAAAAATAAACTGCAAAAAAATGTAAACTAGAAAAAAAAAGTATTATAAAGGTAAAAAACAAAATTAAAAATAGATGAAGAGATGAGAAAACAGGAAGAAAAAAAAGATAACGAAAAATATAGAAAAAGAAAAGCAATGAAAGGAGTTAACAAACCTATAAATGGTGGTATTGGTGGCGGCGGCAGAGGCAGTGGCGGTGGAGCAATAGAGGCAGTGGAGGCAGTTTTGAGAGAGAGAGGCAATAGAGTGAAGATGCAAAAATAGAAATAGTTAGGGTTTTAATTTTTAACTCATGAATGAGCCCAAAAAACCTATCCCAACCTATTTTTTTAAAAAAAACTGTCAATGAAGTGATTAAATTTCCGCCATCACCGACATGACGACTTTTTTAACAAAAGGCGGACACGACCATATGGCGGGAATTTCCAAATCGCTAATGGCGGTAGCCCAAAAAACGCCACCGCCATCCGCTATGACCGCAATTGGGCAACACTGATTAGAAATTATGAATTTCTAACAATCTCCCACTTGAGCTTCATATTTTTATTAAAATAATTATATCACATATTCTTTAGATGTGCATATGTACACTATTTATATTTAGATTTTTCCTTAATACAATCTGGTTCATCTCATATATCAACTATAGAACCACTGCGGTCTTAATCACATTCAAGCATGACTCGACCACGATGATCACCATGCCAATATACTCAATGACATAGATCAAATATGGATAAGTGACATGAAAATTTTATGCAATATGATCTTAAACATGTCTATTTCCAACTGGTCCATATTTATTCTTTAGTGAGATCAATCCAAAGTCCTTAATTGCAACACAATAGTTATAATATACAAGTTCAAAATAGAACAATAAATCATCAACTTTATTATGCATAAAACTATATATGACGTCTAAAGTAAATCATAAAACATATAGACTTCCACTGAACTACGGTATTTTAAGGAGCAGTAAATATGAGTAATGCTGATACTGGAAAATTAATAAATATAAATAAGAGTGAATGAAGGGAAAAGAAAAGAAAATGTGTGTTTTTAAATACAAAAAGGGTGTGTGCCTGTTCTGTGAGGAGAATCGAATTGTAAATAAAAGGTGTGTTTTATTCTCGCTTCATCGTATTAAATATCAAATTCTTCATCTTTTGTGTGGTTCCACTCTCTTATGAGAAGAGAAAAAATGAAATATGAAATCTAAATAAGAATGAGATGGGGGATTTTGTCTCCATGTTTGCTCTAAGCTTTTTTGTTGAAGTATAAATTGATAAAAGCTACAAAAGAAGGTCAAAAAGTATTTACATATTTTTATATTGTTATTTAATGAGAATGAAATTTTTTACATGTAAATATTTCTTTTTATTTAAAATTCAATAGTTGTTTATTATTTAGACGAAATTCAATATAATTGCTCTAACTGTATTTACACGACATGGTCTGCTCTTTACGCTGAATTATGTGGAATCTTTACTAGCTTGGAACTCTTAAAGTATAGGGGTTTCAAGAAGGTGATTATAGAATTTGACTCTTTATGTGTTATTTGTTTCCTTGATCAGTGTTGCCAAGACTCGCATTCAGTGCATGCTCTCATTTGGCTGATTAAAAGTTTGATGGAGGGAAATAATCACTATGTTTGGAACCACATCTTTAGGGAAGGAAATATTGTGGCAGATACCCTTGTCGAGTTTGAACTATCCATAGGAATTAATTTGAAAGTTGATGTAGTTCCTGATTTTTGTTGGTTTCCTTTTAAGTTTGATCTCACTGTTTATTTAATTGGGTTAGCTTATCAAACTTAAAAAATCATTACTTGGTCTAGTGTTGTAAGGTCTCATTGATTTCCAAGATTGAATGTTCAATTTCAGGGAGTGACACTTGTTGGGAGGGGTAACCACAAACATCAAAATGAATTAGTTCCTTACCCAAAAAAGTTAAAGATATCTTTAATAGTACCAAAAAAAAAACTTAAAAACTCATTTTGATGTTTCAAGATTTGTCCTGTTTAGTTGAGTTGACTTTTTAAATCATAGTCTATCATACTTTGTAGGTCACGTCTAACAATTTTCAATTATAGTGCAGATTATAGGACCTTTATAAAAAGACTTATCTATTTGCACCTCTGACAACAGCACACATTTTAACTACTAAACAACCATATTCCAACTAGCATCTCTTTATCTATCACCTAAAATTATCAGTCAGGCCCGACCTGTAGATTCGACCTGACCTGTCTCAACCTGATAACTTAGGGATAAGTCTGACCCATCTAAATAAATAAAAAAGGATAGACTCAATTAAAGGGATACACCTGTCGTCAAAAAAGGATGGGTTCAGGTCTATGTTGTCACTCGACTCTTCCCTTATAGTCATATATCAAGAATAGTTGAATAAGTATCTATAATATTCATTATGTTCAGTTCACATAACTCATATACCTGTAAGCTCACACAACATATCCACATTATTTATCATATGATCCTTATTTCTTACCATTTTCTCATTGTCTAATTTTCCTTACCCTTTTTGTTTACTTTGTTAACTCTATTTTAAGTTTCATTTTTCAGTTAATAGCTAGTTATTGTACTCATTATTGTGTGAACTTTTGACTATTGACATGTTATTGTCATTTTAGTTCTCATGTGTTTTTTTATTATTTACAAGAACACTTCAGCTTATGTTGACACTTGAGAGTTTAACTGTTCTGAAATTTTCAAACTCTTCTAAAAATTTTAGTCACGTGATTGTGATAGTTTTTAGTTTAAGGGATGCAATTTACGGTTTGTAGTTTATATACTTATTTATATGATATGCAGATTTTAATTGAGTTTATATACAGATTGTGATGATTTTGATTATGCATGCTTAAAGATTTGAGGAAAAAATATATATTTGTGATTTTGTCTTTTTCCAACTCAGACTCATTCATATCTTGATCCGTCTTATTTTGGATTCGTCCCTCACGCGTCCCATCCTAATTAGGGAGGGGTTCGAATTTAAATTTGACCCGATCAATATTTAAGGACAGATGATGAATATACTTAACTCGTCCCAACATGTGTCAAGCTCACCCTACCTAAAATCATGAATAATTAATTATTAAACAACCACATTCAAACTTCAATATCTTTAGAACTAAAGTTATCATTATCGCTCATAATAAATTTTACATAATTTATTGTTTTAAATTTTAGTCTATATAACTTTATTTAGGAATATATTTTTATATGAAGTAGGAGGCGTGCAGAAGCATCACATAAGGGTAAAGAGGAGACAATAACATGGGGGACTATACCAAAACCCATGGTAAAAATAGAGAATTTCCAAATCTAGAGGTGAATATGAGTCGAGTTGGGTTTTGAAAAATTTATCTCTTACCTAACTTTAAATGTTGGAAGAGACAGTCATACATCTGAAATTGATTAGTTCTTTACCCAAAAAAGGGTGAAGGAACAAAAAAAACCTTAAACATTGGTATGATCATTTTTTTTGAATTCTGACATAGACTTGAAACTAATTCAACCCTAAGGCTTTGTTTGAGAGTTAGGAGGGAAAGAAAAGGAGAGGGATGAGAGGGTAAAGAGGGAGGAGGAAAGGAAGGAGAAGGGAGAGCAAATCCAACTAAAACCCTCCCTTGTTTGGTAGTGTGGAATTTAGATAGGAGGGGATGGAGGGTTAATGTAATACAAAAAAACTATTTTACCCTTCTTCCTCCTTTAAAAAATCAATAGTATGTTATGTATTATATGTTATAGAATAATATTAGTAAGGGTAGTTAGGTAATTTGGCTTATTTTCCTCCCAAAACATCCCAATTTGGGGAACTAGGTATTTTGGCATTTGGAGGGTTTGAGGGGGTTTGAAAAATCCTTCAAACCCTCCCATCTCCTCCACTAAACTCCCAAACAAGGGAATCCTTCTCCTAAACCCTCCCC
>NC_032021.1:6803525-6819031 GCF_001865875.1 Lupinus angustifolius
ATATATATATATATCTGATTTTGATAAAGTCTTCTCAACAATTTATTTATTTATTATTATGGATATGTAATTTGATATATGAAATGATAAATGTACATATATTGCTAATCATATATATGTGATGAAAAGTTAGTGAGTCAATGATATGTTCAACCAAATAGATATTAATACTCTGTAGAGTGTAAATAGAGACACATACAAACATGATGAGTGCGTAACCATAGGAGGGGTCGAGTCGGGTCATGCATGTCCTTTATCAAACCCTAAATATCGTCAGGATCTAATTTTTGAACCCAAATCGGCCCTAAGCCCGATGAGACCCAGTCCTATTTAGATATGATCATGATCAGGATAAACCGGGTGAGCAAGTTGAATCAGGTTGTGCACAACCCTACTTAAATTATTCATAGGCAAACCAAGCATATAGTGGAAGAAAACATCCCTAACAAAATTGAGAATAAGACCCTACCAAATTTAGCTATGAGAGGAAACACCAAAATTAGCTAGCTTATCCACACATATTAACTTCTCTAAAAGTATAAGTATTTGAAATCCAGATTAGCACATATTATGAGACAATTTTTCCGCTAACATTCCAAGGCACAATTTTAGGACTACAGATAGTAACTTAGGGGTGTTCAAATCTATATTGATCCAAAAATAAAACTGAAAACCGATCCAGAATAGACAGAAACCGTAAAAACCGAATGTGTTTAGATTATATTGGATTTTTTTATTAAAGACCGATTGGTCCGATCCGGTTTTCGGATTCACCTCTTGGATTCAAACCGATCCAGACCGGACCAAAGTTGTTTAAGTATATAACCATTTTAAGTATCTTCCACACTTAACCTATGTCCAACTCCTAAATTGTTCCTTGATGCTTAAATTGTTTAAGTGTTGTCTTGTAGTTGTTGTGTTAATACTAATGTTGTTACTATTATTGCTGTTTACTTTAATATCGTTATTTACTTTATTGTTATTGTGTTGCTATTTAATGTTGTTGTTTACTTTTAATGTTAGACACTTTTTAAATATTGTTGAACATTATTTTTTTGATGTTTTACGCTGAATGTTTAGTAATTTTTATGAGTTTTGGGTGTATGTGCAATTTTAATTTTTTATAAAAAAAACCCGATCCAAAATGAACGAAACCGCATATAATATTTAGATCGGATTGAATCGAACATCTTAATACAAACAAACTAGACTGGATAGAACTACATATTAATTACGTGTTTGGATTGAATAATGTTTTTCCAAAAAATCGATCCAAATGGACCATAAACACCCATAATAGTAGCAACCAGAAGAGATGAATAGCTTTCAACCCAAAATTTGTTCCATCCTCTATCTTGTGCTATGTGAACTATTGTCATAACTCAGCAAGAAAGACATTAAGCAGCCATAAAAATCTGCAAAACATCATAATATTGTTCCACTTTTATCCCTTAAAATATCTCCACCATCACTGTTAATTTTTATCCAAATTTGTATCCATCATGAAGGAGGGACAAACTAATAATTCATATGTTTTTCGTTTGTAACATTAGACTTGATTAAGCTCAAATCCGATTGAAAAGAGATATGTTTATCATGAAATTTCAGATTATTTCTACAAAACCAAATCAAACGAATTAAGTTAACAACCACCGCAGAGAGAATGGTTTGAAGTTGAGGGCTCCAACCTTTATCAAAGATGGACAATTGGGACTGAGTAGAACTAAGATCAATAGAACAACCAAAAATATCATTTAGCCAAAGCCATATATTTTTGGCAAAGCAATATCATAACTTGATATCCTATTATAAATTAACCACCAAGTGATGTAAGACTTAGGAGGAGGAATTGATTCATGCCAAATAAATTTAGACTAGTTCACTTGGGGTTTAGATTTGTTTGTAAAAGTCAAAAGAATCCCTTATGAGTTGCGTTTTAGAGGGAAAAGAATGACAGAGAAGATTTCAGAGTAATCTCACTAGTGTATTTCGTGGCTTTCAAGTTTTCCTTTTTCATTTTACCACTCCAAAATTCAACTCTCAAACATAAAACTAAGCAAAGGAAAATCTGCCACAGAAGCTTGAAGGTTATTATGAAAACTGAGCACCCTTTTAACAACAATGTTCCCTCTCCAAATGAAATTTCTAATGCACCAATAAATATTTTTAATCAAAACAGCAGGCCAAGCATACACACTAAAGTTGTAAAGAGTTGGAAAATATGTCTCACATTGCCAATCTCATTATTATGGAAATGATTTAAATATATGTTGAATTACTTCTCTTATTATCAAATAATTTTAAAATGAAATCTTAACATATATTATGAAAGCTCAACATCTTTCCTCTCATCGGCCAAAAGAGAAGAATAATTTAGCAATCATTTTGTCAGCAATAGGTCGTAAATGTAGCTTCCTAGGCTTCTCTTTAAAAATAGGAACACCTAGATAAAGTAAAGTGCAATGATCCAGCCGCAAAACCTAACATGTTAGCTATATTGTTTTAATACATGATGATATTATGGACTTATATTAAAAATAGATAATAAAGAACAATAATTTTTTTAACAAAAGTAAAAATAATATAATTATTTATCATATAGAGGTTTTCACACAAACAAATTCATCTGAAGGTGTTGATAATAAATATATAAAGGAACTTCCTACATATATTATGATGATATAAATACTTTGATATATAGAGTTTTGAACTTGAGTTTATACTACTATTATTATAATAAATGAAGCAACATGATATTATTCATGATAGTTTCTGAAGATTTATATATATTCAGGGGTATAACTTGGTTAGGACAGGTGGGGGCAACTGCCCCTGGATTTTATTTTTCAAATATTTTTTACTTTTTTTTTTGTTTTTTCAAATGTATATTTTTATTTTGTGCAAATTGTGTAGTTCTTATATGTGTAGATATTGATATTACTTATAATACTATTATTTTATTTGAGTTTATAATGATTTAACACTTATAAAATATATTATGGATCACAAATTGTTTTTCTCAAACTTTGGAGCAAAGGTCCTAAGATTTTATAGATTTTTATAAATAATTTAATATTAATAACATATGTATTTTTGTTCAAAAATTATACCTATGAATTTCAATGTGAGTAAGAGAAGATTCATTTGAGATGTCAATTTCAGCATTTTATCGTTAACTTCTCATGTTTGAAAAAACTTTCAACCATATGTGAATTAAGTGCAACTTTGACAATACGAGAAAAATGAATGGATATTATTTGTTTGATCAAGTTATTCATCTTATCTTAACTATTATTATTTATCTACTACATGAAGATCATTTTCAGGAACAAAAACAATCAAACAAAACTATATAGTAAAACATAAGACAAATTTCTTGTAGACAATATGGTGACTTAAAAAATAAATAGCTGAAAATTTTACCATTAATTCAATCATCTATGAGTTGAAGTCTTTAATGAAAAGATGCTCTTTAAATTAATATATATATTTCTTTAACATCTTTAATAGCTATTTATTGTTCTTTATATTTTTTTTGTTACTCAATTAGTCTTAATTAAAAATTATAATTAAATATTGTTGTCACTCTTGAATTTTACATCAAGATCTACCATTGTATATATTACAGCAAAATCACAAATTATATATTAGGAGGTGAGAATCCAATAAGAATGAAAGATTTAATAAATGGTTTATATTAAAAATTACATAAGTGGACTTGAAACCACATCTTAACTCAAATATACGACATTAATATATGAGTTTGATTGAATTGAACATAACAAGTGTGTCAAAATAAGTTATACATTAATATCAAATTATATATATTTTAAAAAATAAATTATATAGATTAAAATTTAAATAATTATTTTTTTATGAGTAGATGTGTCATAACCCACAACCAGTTTAGTGAATAATGTTTGATTACTAAAAGCCAATGATGAAAACATGTCAAGGTAGATTTTTTGGAAAGTTTAAGTCTAATTTACTTATAAAAAAATCATATCTAACCTAATCTAATAGGTCACGTAATAAGGCTGGATAGGTTGCAAATCATATTTGGAACCTTACTTACAACTAGAGATGGTAAAACGGGTCACCCGACCTGTTTCGCCCGTGCTCGCAATAATTTATGTCATGCCCCCAGACAAAATGTCATATCCTGACCATTTTAAAATGGGTTAACGGATATGCGGGTGACCCACAGGTATTGATAATAAATATAAAATGAAAAAATTAAGATAATAAAATAGAAAAAAATTAAATAAAGTAGTTGAAGATAAAAAAAAATAAAAAAACTTTGATATTTCATATGAAGTTGAACAAATCATACTACATTATAACTTTTTTGAGACATTACATCATAATTTATTTGAATTTTGCTTTTTTGTTACATAAAGCCACTCTCATTGCCCAAAAAAAAAAATACCTGAGGCATGGCGGCAAACAGGACGGGTGAAACGAGCAAAAAGACAAATTTTGTATGTCCTACCGCAAGAATTTGCGGGATATGTGGGCTGGTCTGTGGACTTTGTCCAGTTTTGCCATCTATACTCATAACACACTTTGTCAAATGGACATCTGCAATACCTCGAAGCAGGTTAATCTCTGGTAGAAAAGACTAGAGAACATCAGCAATCCCCTAAAAACAAATGTATCAAAGCTTGACTTATATTTACATTTACAGCACAACTAGGACAATATGAATGTTGTCATGTACTCCCTAATGGAGAGCTTGACTTGGCTATTGAAATAAGCAGCGAATAAGACAAACTTAATTAAGAAAAATTCATTCTTGGAAGAACTTCTATTGAACAGAGGACTAGAGCAGTTCTCATACCAAATTAAATGATTAAGCTATTTTTCTTGCATATGAAACAAATGAAGCATCACCAAGTTGAAGGATTCAACTTTCTTGTTAGAAACCTTGCGGGTGACCATCCTGGGGGCTGTATCTTGGCACTTGCTCCAGGATCCGGGAAGACATTCATGATAATCAGTTTCATGTAGAGTTTTCTTGGAAAGTATCCTAATGTTAGACCTCTAGTGGTGC
Source organism: Lupinus angustifolius (assembly GCF_001865875.1). Classification (NCBI taxonomy): domain Eukaryota; kingdom Viridiplantae; phylum Streptophyta; class Magnoliopsida; order Fabales; family Fabaceae; genus Lupinus; species Lupinus angustifolius. The sequence continues at coordinate 6,808,579 of NC_032021.1, forward strand.
TTCCTAAAGAGATATTATCAACTTGGAAAAAGGAGTTCCAAACATGGTAAGTGGGGAACATACAATTATATGACTTTTAAACTGTGAAGGCAAATAATAGATCTCAGCAATTCGAAGTGTTAAAATAGTGGGTGAGGTGAAATAACATAATTTTCTTAGGATATAAGCAGTTCTCTTCTATTATATGTGAAAATGGAGCTAGTAGCTCATCAACAACTTGCCAAGAGATATTGATAAATGTTCCTTCGATTCTCAATTTAGATGAAGGATACAATCCAAGGAATGATAATACTGATATGGTACATTCCCTTGCCAAAGTACAAACTCTTAGAAAAGTTGTATTGTCTAGAACCCTATATTAGAATCATGTCAAGAGGTCTTTAACATCTTAAATCTTGTAAGGCCAAAGTATGAAGATGGAAACGTCTAGGCTAATTGTCAAGCGCATTTTCAGTAGAGTACATATACCTTATTGTAAAAGAGGCTTCTTTGATTTGGTAGAAGACACTTTGCAAAAGGATCCATATTTCAAAAGGAAAATGATTGTTATACAAAATTTGCGTGAGACGACTAGCCATATACTAAACTATTATAAAGGAGATTTTCTTGGAGAGCTTCCCGATCTCGTTGAATTTACAGTGGTGCTCAATCTTACCCCTAAACAGAAACATGAAGTTGAGAAATTAAAAATGTTATGCAGGAAGTTTAAGATTTATTCTCTGGGAAGTGTTGTCTATCTTCATCCTAAATTGAAGCCCTTTGCTGAAAAATGTGGTGAAAATAGCATAGCTGTTAATGTAAAGGAATTGGATGATATGATAGAGAATCTAGATGTGAAAGATGGAGTGAGGTTAAAATTCTTTCACAAGATGTTAAACATATGTGACTCCGCGGGGGAGAAGCTTCTAGTTTTTAGCCAATACCTCTTACCTCAGAAATATTTAGAAAGGTTAGACATGAAATGGAAGGATTGGAGTCTTGGTAAATAAATCTTTGTCATCTCAAGAGAAGCAAGTACTAAAGAAAGAAAGTGGTCGATGGAGAAATTTAACAATTCACCAGATGTTGGGGTCTTCTTTGGCTCAATCAAGGCATAGGAGAGGGAATATCATTGGTTGGGGCATCCCGTGTCATTATTTTGGATGTTCATCTCAATCCTTCATTTACCCAACAAGTTATTGGTCGAGCATTTTGGCTAGGTCAAAAAAAGTCTTTGCATATCGGTTAATAATCGTCGATTCTCTGGAAGAACAAGATCACAATACTTATTTCAAGAAGGATTTAATTTCGAAAATGTAGTTTGAATGTGTTCCACCCTGGATAAATCTGGGGTGTTTCTAGCTTGCCTCTGGTATATGGCTTAATCTAGCTATCTCCTGTTGACCCGCCTAAGGCGGACCAAACACACTACAAGTGCCATAAATGCTTCTAACACGTCATTAATGCCTATGACTCGTCATTTAATGCATCTCTAACCCCACCATAAATGTGTCGCTGGCTCACCTTCATTGAGAGCTGACATTCCACTTGCCATGCCATCTACACATTCACCTACCCCCGACAGTTCGACAATTACAAACATGCAGGGTGAGCAAGGACAACCGAACATATCCCCATTGTACCCACCATGCACTAACCAATGGTCAGGCACCACATCAGCAACCCCAAACTCTATAAATAGATGATCCCACATAGGGAATATAATTAATTCTCATTCTCTCATTTATTGCTTGCACTTATTGCTCTTGCTCTAACTTCTCTCTTATTTACTTTCATTCTCTCTCCAGAGACTCCATACTGACTTGATCGTCGGAGAACCTTTTCTGGTACCTCCCTCAGCGGGTCCAGACGACATCTCGACCAAGACTTATGATCATCTCTATCCTATCGGGCACTTGATACCGAGCGTACCCGATCAACACTAAAGAATATTGGTGTCATCTATGGCTTACCTACAACAAGGTGATCATCCATAACCAAGCTCAACCACTCAGCCAAGCAGGACCAGTCACCACAAACATTCCCCCAAACCACGACACTCCTTCCATCGACCCTCTAGCACTAATACAGTCATCCCAACAAGCAAGTCAAAGTCATCCCCTCAACCCCACCCCAGAAGCACCTACTACTCAACAACTCTTCCAAATGATCCAAACTCAAGGCCAGATCATCCAACAGCAGACCCAACTATTAGCCGAACTTCGCCAACATAGACCTGAGCCTCGTAGTTGACCCTCGTGGCCGGTTGCCAATGAGCACTCCGTAGAGTCTGCTAAAGCTTCCCGGCTTATACCCTCCCTAATACAAAAACCACTCAGATAACTCATCCCTTTGACAATAGCTCCTCATTAGCAAGACACCCCTTCACCGAAGTAATCATGTCTTCACCACTCCCTAAACATATAACCCGCCTAAACAACATCGACCAATATGATGGGACCACCGACCCACAAGACCAGCTAGACGCCTTTGAGGTCTTTATGCTTTTCCATGGGGCGACCGACCCCATCATGTGTCGAGCCTTCCCTCTCAATCTCAATCGCGCTGCCCAGTAGTGGTTTACACGGTTGGCACCAAATAGCATTGATTAGTGGACAACTCTGGCTAATGGATTCAACATCCGGTTTACAACAAACAAAGAACAACCCCGATCTTGAAATACCCTGTCCGGAATATGACAGAAACTGCATGAGCCCCTTCGAGGTTACTTAGATAGGTTCAACATAGAGGCCATGAAAATCCACACCTTGAGTCCAGAAGTAGCGGTACATATTTTGGTGACAGGATTGCAAGATGGCCTCTTCAATCAAGAATTGGCCAAGTACTCGGACCTTACCATGGAAGATCTCCAATCAAAGGCCCAACAGTTTGTTAATCTGAGAGAAATTCATCCCACCCACCAACCTTCCGACCACAAAGAATACCAACCCCCCTCACGGGAAACCAAACAACCAAAAATCTATGAACATCCCCGAGATGACCAATCCCAACCACCCAAGAAACCAAAATACTCCACCTACACTCCCCTCCATGCCAATCGCACCAGGATACTGCAAGAAGTATGGCCACTCATCTGGTTGAGCTCCCTATGCCCAACCTAGGGATAAAGTTGGGGACCCAAGACCGTTCCAAGTACTGTGATTTCTATACCTCTTTTGGCCATGTTACAGAAGAGTGTATCGAGCTGCGGGACACCATTGAAGATCTTATTCAAGCTGGCCATTTATAACACTTCATTATTGGGGCTTGGTAGAGGCAGTCTCTACCACCACATCGATCTAGTCCTTCTAGGAGACCCCCCCCTCCAAAACTAAATAGAGACCGCTAAGATAGGTACCGCCCTAGTAACCAGCTATAGAGGAGTCCAGTGGACATTAACACTATTTCAGGTGGCTTCGCCATAAGGCGCACCTCCAGGGTAGCCTAGAAAATGTATGTTCAGGAGGTCATGCAGGCAATTGTCCGGAAACCTCGCCAACATCATGAGAGTAGGGTGGAATCCCCGATCTTCTTCGATGATCGTGATTATAAAGGTGGTGTATGCAGTCATGACGATCCCCTCGTCATCACAGCCAAGATGAATAACAAAAACGTTGGGAGGCTATTCGTTGATCATGACAGTTCAACAAATATTATGTTCCAAGACTTATTGCCTTATAACGATCAGCTAGTCAAATTCACTAGGCAAGGGATCACCCATCGTGGTTATGTTGACATCCAGCTTACTATCAGGGAGCAACCCCTAACCAGAACAATCCAGGCAAAGTTTCTGGTCATTGATTGTAGCTCTTCCTATAACACCATCTTCAGCCGACCAACATTGAATCGTCTCGAAGTAGTAGTCTTCACTCCACATTTGTGCATGAAGTTTCTCTCATATGATCTCTGAGATTGCATTGTCAAAGGGGACAAACACATTGCAAGAAGTTGTTATCTGACGAGCCTTCGCCCAAGTCACACTCCAAAGCAAATGCCACCCCTGATGAAAAGACAGTAGGGTGTGCACCTGGTCGAATTGGACGCTAGAATAGACGAAGGAGAAATTCGCCCTCAGCCCAAGGGATAAAAAACTTCTCTTCAATTTGGGCCCACAAAAGAAAATGTGGAGTATATTGGCAGAACTTTTGGTGAGGCTCAAAGGTCAAAGTTAATTAAGTGTTTGGAGACTAACCACCAATCTGTTTGACCCCTCAATTGTTTGCCACTAACTAACCACCAATCTGGGGACAAAGCCAGTGGCACAGAAGAAAAGGAAGATGGGCATCAAAATAATAGTTGAGGTCACTCGGCAAATCTCCGAGCTTCTAAAAGCTAGGTTTATCCGGAAGATTGCTTACACCACCTGGTTGTCCAACATCATATTTCTTAAGAAGTCGTAAGGGAAATGGAGGATGTGTGTAGACTATAAAAACCTAAACAAAGTATGCCCAAAAGACCCATATCCCCTCCTAAACATTGACCACTTAGTAGACAACTCCTTCGGGTATCAATATTTATCATTCATGGACGCTTATTCCACGTACAATCAAATATCCATGTTTCCCCCAGATCAAGACAAGATTGCTTTCATCACACCCAAAGGTGCATATGGCTACATAGTCATGCCTATTGGGCTAAAAAACACGGGGGTCACATATTAGAGGATGATGAATACTGTGTTTGGGGATCATATTGGGAGGCATATGGAGTTCTACATGGACGATGTGATTGCCAAGAGTCTACCTGCAGAAGACCTTGTCTCTATCTTGGACGCCATTTTCAGTCGATTGCATAATTTTAATATTTGCCTCAATCTGAAGAAATGCACTTTCGGGGTTGAAGCCGGAAAGTTCCTGGGATTTTTGTTAATAAGCCGGAGGATAGAGGCAAATCCATCAAAATGTCATGCAGTTATAGATATGTGCAGCCCTCACTCGGTCAGAAAGGTTCAACAGTTGAAGAGCAAAACTTTTGACTGGTCGGATGCATATGAGAAGGTCTTTCAGACCTTCAAACAATACTTGGCTACTCCTCCAATGCTTTCTAAGCCTGAATCTGCCGAAACACTTTATGTCTACCTGACAGTAACTGATGAGGCAATGACAACCATCGTAGTAAGAGAAAGTGCAGAAGGTCAGCATCCGGTTTACTTCAAAAGCAGAGCTTTGCAGGGTCCTAAGCTCAGGTACCATAACTTGGAATAAATCACCTATGTCCTCTTGGTGGCAACAAGACGGCTACGACAGAATTTTTAGTCTCATCCTTTAGTGGTTAGAACAAATCAGTCAATTCGGAAAATCTTGCACAAGCCAGAACTAGTTAGACGAATGATCTCTTGGTCTATTGAGCCCTCACAATTTGACATATGGTATGAGCCCAAGACACCTATCAAGAGCCAAGTCTTGTCCGATTTTGTTACAAAGCTGACCACGCAACCAAATAATTTTGGGCAGGTTTGGACAATCTATATGGACGGCTCGTCCAATCCCTAGGGTAGTGGGGCTGGTATCTTTGTGGATAATGGCCTAGGCGTGACCATACAACACTCACTAACCTTCACCTTTCCTATTCGAACAACCAAGCCGAGTACGAAGCCTGTGTCGTTGATTTGTAGTTAGCCAGAGAGGTCAGTGCAGAAAATGTGGTCATATGTAGCGATTCCCAACTCGCCGTCTCACAGATAATGGGTGTCTACCAAACAAAGGATATGTTATTGGGAAAGTACTTGGAAAAAGTTAAAGAACTGATGGCTAATTTTGAGGAAGCCTCCATCCAACATGTCCCAAGGAAGCAGAATGTCCGAGTGAATATCCTATCAAAACTGTCTAGTACAAAGAGTTAGGGCAACAACAGGTCGGTGGTTCAGGGAATAGTTTTGCAACCCAGTGTCATGGCGGTTGAAGAGATACAAATCCCAGTCAACTTAACCGGCCACATCATCAGGTAGATACAAAACGGTGACCTTCCCACCAACTAGAAAGAAAGATAGAGGTTCCTACAATGCAGTCCATGGTTCACAATAGTGCAAGGAAGTTTGTATTATTAGGGCTTTCCTGCTCCCATGCTCAAATGCATCGGCCCTGATAGGGCACAATATGTCCTCCAAGAGATTCACGAAGGTAGTTGTGGCCACCATCTTGGTGCAGCATCTCTAGCTAAGAAATTTCTCCGAGTAAGATATTACTGGCCAACCATGGAAAAAACGCTTTCGATCTGACCAAGAAATGCATACTCTTCTAGTTGTTTGATGATCTCCACAACTACTATGACCTTGTGGTCGTTCTACAGATGGGATACGGACATCCTGGGGCCATTCCCGCCGGCAGCCGGACAACTCAAGTTCCTAATAATGGCAGTAGACTACTTCACTAAATGGATCGAAGCTGAAGCTCTATCCATTATCACTTCAGCCAATATCCAGAGGTTCACTTGGAGAAATATTATCACGCGGTTCGGGGTGCCGGTCACGATTTTCATACATAACGGAACTAAATTTTTAGACAGAAGATTCAGAGAGTTATTGTCAGGCCTTCACATCAAACAACATTTCACTTCGGTCGAGCATCCTCAAACCAATGGTCAAACAGAGGCGGCTAATAAGGTCCTCTTATAATGGATAAAAAGAAGGTTAGAAGAGGCCAAAGGAGCCTGGCCAGAATAGCTACATCATGTCCTCTAGGCCTATCACACAACCCTTCACTCTACCACCAGGGAATCACCCTTCAACCTCACTTACGAGGCCGAGACCATGAACCCGGAGGAGATCGGCGAGCCCACCTGGTGGATGTTGCAATTTGATGAAGCTGTCAACTTGGCTATCCTGAGGCACAATCTAGACTAGATAGAAGAGAAAAGGGATCGAACCTGGATTAGAGAAACTGTCATCAAAAGAAGAACTACCGATAAATACAATGCTAATATGGTGTCCAGAGATTTTGAAACCGATAGTTTAGTGCTCAGAAGGCAGACGTCGGTAGAACCAAAGGCAAGTTAGCACCTAATTAGGAAGGACCCTATCGAGTAACAGACAAGATCGGAAAAGGGGCCTATAAACTTGAAGAGTTGGTAGGATGAGAGATCCCCCGCACTTGGAATGCAATGAATCTAGGACAATTTTTTGCTTAAAAAATGTAAATTACATATATTAGTCCCTTTAGTAACTGGACAAACCATGTAATCAAATGCAGCTTATATGTTAACGAGGTATTATTCAAATGTTTTTTATAGGCCTTAGACGGGCAACCAACCATTCACTCCCCAAAGTCGTGGGCATGTCCCCCTTTGATGGCGGTCTAGTCCTAAAAACCCAAGCAAAGACTAAGTCCCATTGGTCTCCAACAGTCTACCCCTCAAACGCGTGGGTTAGTTAGTCTTTGATGACGGTCCAATCCTAAAACCCAAGCGAGGACCAAGTCCACTTGGTTTCCAATAGTCTACCCCTCAAAGTCGTGGGCCAGTCCCCCTTTGACGATGGTCCAATCCTAAAACCCAAATGAGGACCAAGTCCCCTTGGTCGCCAATCATATACCCCTCAAAGGCGTGGGTCATTCCCCCTTTGACAGTGGTCCAATCCTTAAACCCAAGCGAGGACCAAGTCACTTTGGTCCCCAATCATGCACCTCTCAAAGACGTGGGTTCGTCCCACTTTGACGGTGGTCCGATCCTAAAAATCCAAGCGAAGACCAAGTCCCGTGATCAATAATCAGGCCATTCCAGGTAGTCGTCACTTCAAAAAAATTAAACTTTGTAGCTCATGATCAGTTAGGCACGTGTGGAAAACCCAATTTATCAGTTATATGGAAGTCCAATTAAAGGTCACTACTAATCAACCAAATTTCAATTATAGAGATCTTTCTGACCATCCCTTTGAAATCGTTCGAGTTCAATTAATTCAAATCCAGTTATGCAAGTTTGGGTATTCATAACACAGTTCAATTAGTTCAAGTTGACAGATACGAGTCTGGGTAGGTGTCACTAAAATTACTCAAGTTCACTTAATTCAAGCCTAGTGATGCGAGTCCGGGTACTTACACACGAACATTAGTCAGTTACAAATGGAAACTTTCATTGATCAAAGGGCGATTATAGGTTCCTAAGAAATACAAAAGACAAAAGAACATCAAATAAAGTCTGAAACACTAAGCTTCCCTGCCACCCCTAGTTGGGACAGGGAGGACATCTAGACCTTCATCATCTTACACCACCAGGTCACCCTTAGGGGTAACCTAAACATCTATTCTCGTCAAGGACCAGTCAACACCAAGGAAGACTAAGCCGACATGGGCGAAGGCATTATCCCAACCAGCATTGGCCGCCCCTTCGACCTTATCCTCCAGCTTCATATAAGTCGCCTTCATGTTAGCCAACTCCTTCTACACCTGAATAACTTCAGCTTAGGCCAAATCCCCTCAGCTCTCATATCTTTTTAACTTGTCCCAGAGTTGGAGCTTCTCATCTTCGCTCCTTTGAAGGCGATCAGCAAAGGAAGTCACCTCCCGTTGAGCGGCGCCCAAGTCCACCCTAGCCAACTTCGTAGCCTCTCGAGTATCTCGCAATTGCAAGGATAGTGTGGAAAGTTGCTCACCAACGGCAAGGTTCTTTGCCTCCAAGCTGTTCAGGGCCTCAACATGCTTCTCCTTCAGCTAATGAAGCTCTTTCGAATGAAGCTCTTGAAGGTTGGCCAATGACTCATGGCCAACCCGAGTAGCAAGCACTCCCTCGCCTTTGAGTTACTTGGTGTGTTTTCTTTTTTTGGTTAAGTAAGTGAACTCGGTTTTATTCTTTGTTTGCCATCTCGGCTTTGTTGAAATAAATTCCAACGCTGGTATAATGGTTTCAAGAATATTCCAGTTACAACTTACTGCTAATAATCATATGAATAAGTTATTCCTTCTTTGCCCCATCTCGGCTTTGTGGAATAAATTCTAACGTTGGTACAATGGTATCGAAGCAATCCCCTATTACTACCTAAAATGAGAGGAAAATATGGAGGAAAGAAGAGGAATAAACTATGAAGAATTTAGAATGTATATACAATGTTTACAAATGAGAATTTCATGCCTTTATATAAGCCAAGGTGTTGGGCACTCAGCTGCCCTATTTGGCAGCTAAGCAGCTGACCATTGGCCCCTACTTGACCCCTATGGTGGGCTAGGTTACATGCATGGTGACACCTCCTCCTTCTTGTCATAGCCTTATGTCATCCATAAGGTCATGTTTTTGGCCTTCAAGCAAAGAAAAAGTAGGATGTTCCATGAGTTGACCTAGCTTTCTTCAAAATTGGGTTTGATGTCTAGGTCAGACTGGTCCACGTTGGGCACCAGTTTTGTCCACGCTAGGCACCAGCTTGGTCCAGGCTGGGCGTGACCTGGTTCCAACTGGGAGTGGACCTACCTGTCTTGGCCTGGTGCTTAGCTGACCTAGCCTGGTGCTTGATGCTTGGCTGACCTAGCTTGATGCTTGGTGTTTGGCTGACATGGCCTAGTGCTTGGCTGACCTGACCTGGCCTAGTGCTTGGCTGACCTGACCTGGTGGTTGGTGCTTGACTGGTCTGGCCTGGTGCTTGGTGCTTGGCTGACCTGACCTAGTGTTTGGTGATTGACTGGTTTGGCCTGATCTAGCCTGGTGCTTGGCTAACCTGGCCTAGTGCTTGGCTTGGGTGGACAACTTTGTGCTTGATTTCTTCACGGTGAAGCAACCTTTTTTTCTTTGGTTTGTTACTTGATTTTTGTTGGTTGCTTGGCACTTTTGGGCTGTTTCCTTTAAGTTAAGGTAAGCATTTGATTTTTGCAAGTTTCTTGGCCTACCTTAACTTAGGTTTCTTCAAGACAAAGTAAGCTACCTTTCTTCAAGGCTAAGTAACCAAATTAAGCACATAGCATGCCATGCTTTAACTTGATTTCTTTTAGCAATTCATTTTTAGCTTTTGTCTTGAATTTTTGGCTTGAATTCTTGTCCATCTTTGAATTTATTCTTTAATATTCAATTTCCTACAAAACTCAAAGAAAACTTGGACAAAAATTAATAAAGAACCAATTTATTTAATCATGCAAAATTCACCTAAAAAGTGTTAATTTAAGTTGGTTTTCTACAATTTGCATAGGATAAGTGCCATAAAATGATGGTGAAAAGTGTATACTTTTTGCACTTATCAGCCATTGAAGCCACTAAAACTCCAGCCTCTCGGGTTCTCCGTAGTAAATGTGCTAGAGGGATCCTATCCATGGTCTCCTTCACCAATGGATTGACCAAGTCCTCCTCAACAGCCTTGGGGATATTGTAAGTATGTTTGAGCCAGATGGGGGTTGACTTACCCTTGACCGTCCCAGAAGACTTACCATGTTCTTGCCCCTCTTGGCGGACATCTTCCACTTCAACTACTTTAAAAGGAGTAGCAGCTTCAGCAGTCAGGTCGACCGACCGACTTGGAGATGATTCAAGGGGAATGATGGTGATGGGAACATGCTGGCTCAGG
>NC_032021.1:6819131-6838775 GCF_001865875.1 Lupinus angustifolius
GGGGGGGCTCCCTCGAACCGCCTACATGACTGCCTTCCCTTCGGGGAGTGGTGGATGGATCCTCAGGTCAGGCTGATGAACTCTGCACGGGCTGCTTGTTAGCTTCCGCGTCCATCCTCTTTAGGGCAGCCCGTTTCAAGAGCCAGCTTTGATAAGCTTGATCCTTCATGGTTGCTACTAAAAGAAATAAACAAGAGAAAATTAGATAGACATTATAATAAGCAAAAATTGCAAGATATATATAATCAGATATCTACTGACTGCTTCCTCAAACACCTGATCGTCTTGGACGAGCTTGTAGCATGGGATCACTTGTCCCTCCTCGATCCAGGATAGCATCTCATCAGTCGTTCTCTTCTCTCGATCATCTAGTTGTTCGTAGGAGAAATTGAAGAAGTCGCTAGGCTTTTGATGAATTTTCGCATTCCAAGAAAAAGGGAAGGGGGAGGTTGTCGGGACCAAAAGCCTAAGTATGGTGCATCCCCCGGGCTTCCATGCGGAAGAAGTATCATTTCCAGTTCTTTACCGACCTTTCAAAGGGAATGAAGAGGTTGCGGTCGTTCTGAGATTGCAAAGACATCCACCCTTGGCGCCCAGCCCTAGCTTCGTCTTTGTTCATGCCATGGGTAACTCGAAACATCCAGAAGAACAACTGGAGGGTGCAGGGCCGCTCCATAACTCCGTAGAACAGCTTGAACGCTTAGATGAGCCCCCAAGAGTTAGGATGCACCTAGCAGGGGGCCACTTGAAGATGTTGTAGTACTTCGGTGTACCACCCATCAAAAGGGATCTTCACCCCTATCCGCCAGTAGACATGCTCGTTAGGAATGGCAATGGGGTGGGTCGGGGTCGGGTTTTCATATACCCAAACCCGAACCAGAAATTCAAAACCCGAACCCGAACCCAAACTCAACGGGGTTGAAAATAAAAATACCATCACCGAACCCGAAAAATAACCCGAAAATGATAAAGTATTAAGGAAAATATGATATTATTTTCGTGTAATTTTTCTTTAACATTTCTATTTTATCTTGTATTATTTCATTTCTTTTATGTTTGAAGATCTAATAGTATGTAAAGTAAAATTAGAAATTAAAAACAATTGGCAAATGATAGAAATTTCAATTTTAAATTGAATTACCTTACTTCGGGGCGGGTTCGGGTTAGGGTCTTTGTTATACCAAACCCGAACCTGAAATTTAAACCCGAGTAAAACCCGAATCCAATGACATCGGGTTTTCCCCATTAAATTTGGGTTCGGTTCGGGCGGGTACCCACGAGTTCGGTTTTTATTGCCATCTCTAATGCTCGTACATGTAGAAGCTCCACCGATTCTGGTTCTCCACGAGTATATCCTGACAGACTCATTCCTGGGTAGTGGGAGAAATACGAGATACCTAGATCTTCATGGTCCATCCACCAGTAGTGGGAGCTAGGACCCGCCATACCCTCCGAGATGGTAAATTGATCAGCATGATCGGCAAAATTCTGCCACATGATAGACTTGTCATCATAAGAAGTGTCAGACTCCAAACTTGACATATTATCCAAGACTGGACGCCACTTCTCTGAGAGAGTTGCTCGGTCCATCAAGGCAACCTCACTACCAGCCTTCTTCTTTCTTAGGTTATGTAATAAGGCTGGCAGGGATAACTGCTTTGGTCGCCTCCATGGAGACCGACTACTACCCGGGGTGGAAGCAAGTCGAGCTCGCTGACGGCGACGATGGGCGATGTTAATAAAAATAGGTGGAGGTCCAGACAAGAGCTCCACCTCATCAGGGTTAGAATCCCCGCTTAACATTAGTATAATTTGAAAAACTTATGTCTATAAGGAAAAAAGGAGAGGAATTACCGAGTTACTGAGAGTCGGAAGCTTTGAAAGAAATAAATGGTTGATGGCCGAATTCAAGTATTATGCGAGCTCGACAAGAGGTAATTTCTCTGAAGAAGCAAAGTGGAGAAGAATGAAGGAGGTAGCCCCTATTTGTAGGAGGAAGGTTGGACCCCGGCCATACCTGAAGCCCAACCTAGAATCTTATCTTATCCATCCATAACCACTCAAGGACGATCCAACGCTGGCTCAACAAATGAGGAGAAGAATCCAAAATGAATAGATGCCTTGGTTAGACACCTGAGGTCACCAAATGAGACATTGTCAGCCCTCCACGTGTCAACCAAGAGCAGATAACCATCATGACCTACCCATACACCTAGGTGCTACCCAACCCCATCAGATCAGAACATCCTAAGTCTACCAGCCCGGCCCACTTTCGACCGACCTGATAGATTGGGGGCAACTATTCCACTCCGGATAAATGTGGGATGCTTCTAGCCCGCCCCGGATATATGGCTTAACCTAGCTATCTCTTGTTCACCCACCTAAGGTGGGCCAAACCCACTTCAAGTGCTATAAATGCTTCTGACGTGTCATTAATGTCTCTTACTCATCATTTAATGCATCTATGACTCTGCCATCAATGTGACGCTGGCTCACCTTTAATATGAGTTGACATTCCACCTGTCACGCCGCCTGCACATTCCACCTACCACCGACAGTTCGACAATTGCATACCTGCAGGGTGAACAAGGACAACCCGACACATCCCCGTTGTATCCACCATGCACTAACCAATGGTCAGGCACCACATCAGCGACCCCAAACTCTATAAATAGAGAATCTCACACAGGGAGTATAATTAATTCGCATTCCCTCATTTATTGCTTGCACTTATTGTTATTATTCTAACTTCTCTCTTATTTATTCTCATTCTCTTTCTAGAGACTCCACACTGACTTGATCGTCAGAGAACCTTTTCACGTACCTCCCCCGACGAGTCCAGACGATATTCCGACTAAGACTTCTGATCATCTCTATCCAACCAAGCACTTGATACCGAGCTTATAAAGGTGAGATAGTTAATGTGAAAGAATGCATTGATCTTTTTCTTGAAAGCCCAATATTAGGGGGAAATGTTAAATCTTTGTATAGAATGTTAGTAACCACTTTTTATTGCAAAATTGTGATTGAACAAACTTCATTTCTGATTAACCAAGGTAGCCAAGGGGCTCCTTATATTCAAGAGTTTTAACATTGCTTGTGGAGTAAGCTAGCTACTTTAGAAACAGAAACACTTAACCAAAAGGAGCCAATTTTAATAACTCTCAATTGACCCTATTCTAGAATATCAAGTAATTGCCCGTGTAAAACACATGTGCTTAAAATAAGCCTATGCGCCCGTATGACTAGAGGTCTGACCGAGGTTGATGCGTGCCAATCTGATGCACTCTGACTCAAGGCCTGACCATATGTTCCTAGCCATACTGGTGCATTGTGTGTGTGCTAAGTCACGAGATGAGCCATAGGCCATGCTATAGATCATGTCACAGTTGTTGTTCCTTGTGTAGTGTTGTCTTCATGTTGCTTGGGTCTCAAGGGATTGTGGATAGCATATTGTTGAGTGAGTTTTGGCTCCAATACTTTTCGTTACCATTTTTATTTACATATGACAATCAGTCAATCACAGTTTTTTTTTCCTTCCAAAAATGATATTCGCACCTCAAAATATTTACTTTATTCTTATCTTGTTCGAAGAAAATATATGTAAAGAGAAAGTGTGTTTTCCTTGCTTCCTTATTAAAAGGAACTGTTATAAGAATGTTAATGTTTTTGTTTGGAAATATCGGTACTGTTTTTCTTTCCTAACATTTAACTTTATGTACATGTCAGGTAGACTGTGGCATTATGTTCAATGGACTTGGAAGGCCACTCTCTTCTGCTGTTATATGTGTACTTTTAGCGCTGGATTTTGGTTCATAATAACGTAGGAGTTACTTAGCTGAATTTGCTGTCTCTTTAGCTAGTTATGTGTGACTTATTTGTGTCTTTGAAGTTAAACAACAATTGTAGTGTTAAGTATATGTTTGTTTCTGTGTTTATCCAACACATATCTAAACATAACTTCATAACCTACTATAGCAATCAGATTAATCATGTGTGTCTATGGCTGCAGCTGATTTGGTTGTTCTTGTTTGTAATTTTTACAACACCAACTATTCCCAAACAAACCCTTAAGGTCTCTATCCTTCCGAAGTATAAGAAATAAGCAATCGTGAAATCAAAGTATAAGCAAACATGTAGTATGTTTTTTTGTGATGTCCTACCTATAGTTTAGTCAATTTTCGGTATAATGATTTCCTTTTTTGTTGACGCCACTTGATCCTTGATCCTATAGTTGAGTCAATTTTCGAAAGATGAAGTCGAATTTGTTTCTATTTTTTATTTTATTTATTTACAAATCGTGAGTAGTATCTAGCTGTAACAAATAGGCTTTGAGGCAGTCCTAACAATCAGTGGCGGATCTTGACCATAATTTTAGAGGGGGCAACTTATGATTTATACATAAATAACATATGAAATCATTAGAATATATATAAATTTTTAATGTAAAAATGAGTTATTCTTTCATGTTTAAATTCCCAAGAAACATGATAAAAATATAACATAACAAATCTAGAAATTTCAAATATTCCTAAGCACAAATAAGTTCATTATCTCTTATAAATATTATATGTATTTTAAACTCAGAAGAATCGAGCATAAAGTTACTTTTTCAATCCTTTCAAATAGAGAATCAAAATAATGTATGCTTGAGATTGATACAAATATTTTTTAAGAGAAAAATATATAAAGATAGAAATAACGAAATTAAGAATATCATACATAACAATGGAATAACCCAACTAAATTAATTAATAAAAAAATAGTTCACTAACAAAGAATAACAACGTCCATGAGTAAAATTTGATGCAAGAAACAAACAAATCATAAGTAATCATGTCATGACTTCATAGGCATATGATAATATGTCATGAAAAAAACAATTGAAGAAAACTGATTTATAAAGAGCAAATATGACATTTTTAAGGTGAAAAAATAGATGGGTTTGAGTTGGAGAGTTATCTAAAGCGATATTAGGGGAGGAGAATATGTCATGTGATACTAAAGAGAATGAAACTTCATAAAGGGTGAGAGTTTTGAAGAGAATATTGAATTTTTTCTTATCCATAAGTCGTGTAAAAGTATTATTCTTTGGGAGAAGAATATATGTATTAACAATATATGAATTTTATACTTTTTCAATTCATCACCTACCATTCATATTCAATCTTTATTAACTCTTTAAAAAAATTAATCTAAATGAATGATGAATGATGTAGTGAATGTATACAAATTTTTACATTAATAATATATAAATTAAAGTTTTGTTGTTAAATTTTAAAATATACCAAAAACAATATCTTTATAATATTTTTTTGAAATATTTGAGGGGGGCAACTGCCCCCTCCTGTCCTAGAGAAGATCCGCCCCTGCTAACAATTGAGTCCAACTGTTTACACTTCATGTTTTGCAGTTCTAACAATTGAGTTGATTCTCAGCAACTTCATGTGTAATCATTTCTCATGTCACTTTCCCATTAATATTTTCAAGTGAAATAGAGCTTAACTTAATTTAAGTATCTTGTTTATTATTATTACTATAAAAATTGGAAGTTATTATTATTATTAATGGAAAGCAAAGGGTACATTTATTGGTACCATAGAAGAACAATAACAGCATGCAAGTCTACAAACCAGTATATATTAGTCTGACAATTGGAACCCATAGCCTGTTGAGCAACATATTAGTGGAATAAACCAAATTGAACATGCCATGCTAATTGTGTCAATAATGGTTGGAACAACACAAGTGCATAACATCCCTGAGTTTAAATAGCTTCCCTTTTTTAAGTGATTCATACAAACATTCTAGCATGGTAATAATGTAGAAATTGAATACACTCGAGCAATATTTCAATTTCAATATTCTGAAAGAGATATCTTTTGGCTTCTGATTCATGATGAAATTTGTTGCCTTCTTTTTGGTACAAAAAAATACTTGTCCATTTGCCATTGATTAATGTTATTTGATCTCATACCAAAATATAAGTTATTTCCTCCAATAAATAAAATCATGACATATATACTATTTAATCATTTTCTACAAAAAATATTTCTAAAATCTTAAAAAATAGGATACATGTCATGATTTTACTAGCTGAAAGAGATAACTTATCTAGTATAAAGAGATATTTTATTTCCTTCTTATAATCAAGAGGCTTAATAAAATCAAAATCAAAAGACTACAAGCTCAAATGCCTAAGTTGTAAATGTTGTAAGGACGGTAAAAAAGATCACAACCTTAAACTTTGTCATCTAACAGAAAAGTATCAACTATTCCAGAGATAGAACTACAACAAAAGCTAAACTTAAGGAAGACTTGGAAACATTATTGGATAATTGATAACACTGCAAACAGACTAAATTTGATTGAAGAATATTTGTTCATAGAGCATACCTCGAATGAATGACACAATACCAATGCTATGCAAAGGAAGCAATTAATTGAAATTTTGAAATGAGCATTCAAAAACTCAAGAAAAAGAAACAAATCCTTGACGTTTTGGTAATTCTGGGGATCTAGCAGACCTTACACTACTAGACCAACAGCAATTATAGTAAAAAAATATCAGAAAATTAAACATTGCATGGCCTGATTTGCAGCTTAAAATTTCTATTAGTTTAAGAACATTTTTTAAACCCAATAATCAAATAACTAACAAAAGCAAAATTAGGTATAGAAGCTTAGACAAACTCCAGATATTCCAACAATTGAGATTATAAATAAATACTGACATCAATCCCTTACATAAATAAAACTCATAACAACCAAGTTGTACTAACTGAAACCAATTCATAACAAAACTCGAAAAATACAAATTCATGCCTAAGCCGCAGTCTTCTTCAGCTTAGCAAGCTCTTGCCTAACAACAGCAGCCCTCTACACAAAATTGAAAACATATATATTAGCTTCGCTAGATATATAAGAAAAAGAACACAACAACCAAATATTTGTTAACACAATAGAATAGATCATCTCTGAAATTCCTGAGAAAAATACAAGCATTTCACAAAATTCAAGGGCAATGGCAACACTAAAAATATCGGATAATAAGAATTCTATGCATTTAATTGAAACAAACCTTGATCTTTGTCAACATTATCTTGAACCTATCAAAATCATTGAGGGCTGCCCTTCTCTTCTGAACAATCAATTTTCTGCCCCATGAGCTCTTCTCCCACTTGTTCTTAACATCTATTAAACAAGAGAACAAATCATAAATTAAAAGGAATGATATCATTAAAACAAATCTTTCTTGAATAAACGGTACCTACCGGCAGCCTCCAAGGCACTAATGAGGTCCTTCTTCTTGGGGATCCTCTTGATATCAACCTTAAGGTCAGTGAGTGAAAGCCTCTTGAAATTCACTTGGGACCTCACGATATCAGGGGCATCAACTAGAGCCTGTTAACATAAGGTACATAAATTATGCTAAACAGTTTTTCAACATCAAATGGTTTGTAAGTAGTTGCAACAAGCATACCCAACATATCAAGAATTCAGATACCTCTAACTTGTTCAGTGGAATGTAATTTTTTTATAACCTACCAAATTGATTCCAAAACCTAAATTGCACAAATATTATGTACTCTATGAAAAAACATGCTCCACAGTTTCAACAACATATAATAGAAAGCTTGCATATCCAACACATCAGAGTACATACGTGTCTAACTTAAACAGAGTGTAATTTTATTCAGTTACATGGAATTTCATACAATTAGCTACGAAATTGAATCCAATACCACAAATTGCTCAAATATTCATATTCACATAATCTATAAAACATATTGACAAGTAGAAATCCTTATGAGCCAACTATAATCCAATCTCTTCAAAACCAAAAACCAGACCACAAGTAACATAGTAAAACCCAAAACAAATATTTTCCGATTAGTATAATTAACCAACAACCAAATGAAAAAAGTTCAGATTTTTAAACTTCAAATCTCTAAAACAACCAAACCAAATAAATGGGATACCCATGAATCCGATGAAAAGTAACAATTCATAAAAAATAAAGAGAGATAGAAAATGGGTGTACCCTGTTCTGGTCAATAACATCAACAATGACAACGAGTCTTCCATACTCTTTTCCATAGTTAATTTGAGCAACCCTTCCAATCTCAACGAACCTCTTGAAAGGCTACACAATCAAACAGATCAGAATAAAACAACAACATTTACATTATAATCAAGAAACCCAGATTCAGAAACACAGAAAAGAAGGATTGAGAGAAAGAAAATCACCATTTTCAGCTACTGTGTTTGTGTGACTGCTGAAGCAGAGAGAGATGAAAAGGGGGAGAGGACGGTATGGGCCAGACTACATAGGAATTAGGGTTTTGTTGAAACTGCAAATTATAAAGAATGGACACAGAGGTGGGTATGGGCCAGACTACAGGATCATTGGGTTTGTAAGGTAGAGAAAGCCTAGAGGGTTTTCTAAATTGTCAGGCCCAACCCCAATATGACTTGTATATAATTATGTAAATTTTGGTACAATCTCCGTGTAAGTAAGGGACTCAGGGTGAAAATATGGAAATTGTCTGTCACCGGTCAATTATTTGACTTATTGATAAGTTATGTCAGGTTAGGTTTTTTACCTATCTAAGTCAAACTTAAGTTTTTTAAAAGGATTTAATATATATATATTGACAGTGGAAATTTTTTTACATTGTTAGTAAATTATTCACTATTGATTTTTTAACTATCATTGATTCTTAGACAAAAGTAATACAAATCAATAGTGGATGATATGCTCACAATGTACAGATTTTAAACTCTTTTTAAAAGAACATATTTAGTTTAGTAGATTAGACTTTAGACAAAAGTATGGGTGTATAAATTTGATTCGGTTTGGTTTTTGGTGCGTTTTAGTGACCGAATCGATAAACAATATATGGTTCAGTTCTGCTCAATTAACCGCAAATTTAACTATAAGAATCGAACCGCTTTTGAATAGTACAATTTGGTTCCACGTTTTTACAATTATTTTTTTATAAAAAATCTTGCATCAATTAAAAATTCAAAATGTATTACAAGAGATATTGTTTATCTATAAAAGGATAAACATTTCTACTATTATTATAAAAAATTACGAATCATATATAAATATGTAAAAAATTGAAACACACAATTGTTAGTTAATAACATATATAACAATTATGTAATTGATGAAGAAAAAAGCGAATTATTACATATAATACTACAGTCCAAAATTAGTTATATATATAATAGTAATATATATAACAATACAATTCATGATTAGTAACATATATATATACAATTAGTAAAATATATAATAGTTACATTTATAACCTTACATTTTACTATTAGTAACACATGTAACAATATATGATATATGTTAGTTTCAAGCTCAATATCACAAAAGTTGGAAAATATGTTCCAAATCATCAAGACAATAGGAAACAATTTAGTAACTAATAACATATATAATACTAACTTAATAACAATTTAGTAACATATATAATACTACAATTTACACAAAAAATGATGATTTAAGCTATAAAATTGGTTGAAGAATTTAAACAATAATAAAATATTATTCCCTAATCCCTAGTATCTGTTTCTTTTGTAACGCCCCAAAAATTACTCCATAAAGGCATAAATATTATGCAAAAATGGGTAATTTTTTTAATAATGTATAATTGTTTCATTTTTGGGACATCACTTTAAGTAACATAAATATCAGAAAATCAAAAACCGTTACCTAATGGTAACAAAAAATATCTCAACATATCTTTGAATAATTCTTCATTGGAAGAACGGAAAACGTTAGTACGAAATACAAGGCGGAATGAAATCTTCGCCTAAACTAAAACTATATAAAATAAATTGAGCCATTCAGCACATCAAAAGTACCCTACACAGATACCCTACTCAAAAAGCAAAACACAAATGAAAATGGCTACTAACGGTTAGCTCTAGTGTATGCGGGTGCGCTAGAACACTCGCTCGGATCCTCCTCCATCTCATAATTAGAGGAGAGGTCAACTACCTCGATGGAGTCCTCTATGCAGAATAACTCCACACAATCCTCCTCTTCAGCTTCCAGCTTCTCCTCAGCCTCCATCTCCTCCTCTGGGTCATAGAACAAATTCTGCAACCTAATCCCCGCTCTTGCATCTGCCTGAGGTTCGGGCATGGTCCGTCGAGCGGCTCTCCTCCACAATGGGGAACTGATCACATCGTCCCAACTCCGTCGCCTCATAGATAGGCGAGCAACAGCTAGTCCGTAAGGAGTCACAAACTGAGTAGATGATACAGGTGTCAGCCTCCGACTAGGCAAAGTGAAGGAAGCCTCCAAGTCCGCATAATGGGATGAGAAGCCCATCGTGGAGCCATCACAAACCATCTCCAGCTCCAAGGCACAAGGGTCTGTGTAGGTGCATCGATCCCCATCAATCCTCCATGCCCTCTCCTAGGATATCGAGAATTGGTAGCTTCGAATCCTTGTTGAATGGTCCATCTGAACAAGAACACGTACCGAAGACAAGTAGAAAGAAAAGGGAGTAAGAAATCAAATGAATATTATAATTGACAGCGTGAAATTACACAGAATATCACATCCAGTATACATGCATAATATATACAATATATTTCACAAACATAAATGTAAATGATGAATTATGTTGTAACTTAGACCATGAGGACAAATATCCATGAGCTCAATGTATTTATGGTGTAACACCATGTTTTTCATAGCACTTTTAATTAAGTAATTAATATTAATGGATTAATTATAGAAATTAAACGGTAATGTTTTAGGCTAAACCTCAGTTAAGTTTTAGTCTTGTATTATTATTTTATTGTTTTCCCTATTGTTTCAAGATTTTTGGAGAATAAAAGTTTCCGAGACAATTTCGGGTCGTTTTATCGAGTTTTCGCCCAGTGTTTGAGTTCCGTAACTCGGAATCGAATTCCGATTTCACCGATGGCTTCGAAATATTATTTCTAGTCAAAATAGACACCAATGTAGTCCGTAAATCATCTCTATATATTTATCACCTCGAAATTCAAGTTTCGCTGTTTCGAGCAAATGTCCTAAATCGGGAGATTGTATATTTCCAGACAAAATTATCCGAAATTATTGGGAAATTACATCATATCAATAAAGTTGGAAGTCATCATTTCATGAGTCACTTACTTGTTACACAAGTAATGCAAAAGCTTCCAAAAGCCCCTAAATCACTCAACAAATCCTCTCACTCCACCACCATTAGACACATCACCTATGCTAGTCTAAACCTACTTACCTCATTAAATTTTATGATTTTATGAGGGTGAGACTCTCCTAAAAATACCTCACCCCATTCTCTCATTTTTACACTAAATTCCCTATACAAACTAAGGTAGTCTTTTATTTTCTCTTCTTCATCTTCTTCTCATACTTCATAGAAAGTTATGAGTTTTTATTATATTATTCATAAAGTAGATTTATATTTGTTCTTTTAGTATTTTATGAAGACATAACTAAAGGGGATGATAATAAAATCATATCAACCTTTATGTAGTTTTTGACTTTTGTAAATCTTGAAATTTCTTCATTGTTCTTAGATGGAAAAAGATGGAAAAGCTATATTTTTGGACAAGGTTAGATGAGTTATTTGTTTGGAAATATTAGAAACTATTGTTAGTATTTGAATATGTTTAAAGGTGATGATTTTAACATCAAAGGAACCTTTAATGTGTTTAGGAAAAAGTTTGTATTTTATTCTTGAAAGTTTATGATGTTGATGAGTTGTTGTTTAAAATGTTTCATTTTTAGAAAGTATTATGTTTTAAAAGTGGTTTAGCATATTTCACTCTTTGATTTCCAAGTTAAAATAATGATTTGGGATAAAATATGATTTATTAAAGTCTTGACTTCATAAACTTAAAGTGTTATGAAGTTTTGGATATTAAACTTCAGGTTTTTCCTAAAAAATTAGGAGATGTTAAGATGTTCATAAAAAATTGATGTATTTATTTTTGTTGACTTACTTTAAAGTGGTAAGAATAACTAAAAGATGTTTAGTGTAAAATATTAAATTAAGAGTCATTCTTTTTCATGACTATGAAAATAACACTTACTAACCCTTGAGGTTTTTTTCCTAAAAACGTAGGAGGTGTTAAGATGTTCATGAAAATTTATTTTAGTAGTATAGTTGAAATAATGAGATTTACCTAAAAGTCTTGACTTTATAAACTTTAAAGTGTTATGAAGTCTTAGAAGGTAAAATGATTTACAAATATTGAATCTTAGTTAAGTGAACTAACTTTAAAATGGTAAAATTTACTTAAAAAAATTGATTTAAAAGTATTGATTTTGTTTAAATCGACTTACTTTAAAAATGATAAGTCTAGCTTAATGATCTTATTTTAAAAGGTTAGTTTTAGTAAAAATGTTTTACTTACAAAAAATAAGATTTATGAACTATCGGAAAAATGTAATAAAGTGGGAATACATGTCTACAAAGGTTCTGTCTAAGGAAAGATTTGGTATTTAAGGGTGCCTTTATGACCCACCTCTCTTTCTTGGGAACTAGCCTGGTATATATCCACAAATTACGACATAATTCTGGTATAAGTTTTATTGAAAATCTTACTTTAGAAAGTGTTATTTAATTGTAAGACTTTCAATGACAAATGATGATTCAAGGATATTCAACCATGAATCGGATGAACGAAAGCAATTAAATTCATTTTAAATCGGAAGTTTTATCTTTGCATAAAAAGTTATTCAATTAGCGTCAGTTAACAAATTAACGTTATTTTGGCGTAATGAAGAGTTCGAGAGGAGATCGGATCAAGTAAGCTCACCTGCAAACAGAGAACTTAGCGACCCGACACACTCAGGTGAGGGAGAAAACATCGTGACAAAGTGGTATCCGAATATGCATCAAGAACTCCAAACTCCCTCACAAGGTTGGAATTGCCTTGGGTATTAAGAAAGCTTGTACTTAATCAATTTCCTATTTGTTTGGATTATGTACAGCAATATTTCTTATACCGATTTATGTTATGTTTATATATGCAAATACCATGTTTAATCTTGAATTATAATGTTTGAATGATTATTATGGGAATGATATGTATGTGATAATTGTTAAATTCAAGGTTTAAAAACATGTGATATAAATGAGAAATATTTTCCTCGAGAAAAGTAATTAAAAAGATATTCAGGCTCTTCTCGCTTGAGCGAGAATTGTCTATAGTCTTGAACGAGAAGTGTCTAGATAAAACATGTGTTTGAGCTCGGAGCGAGACAACTCTCGCTTGAGCTAAAATAGGCACAAAGAGAACTGATTGTTTTCTCGCTTACGCGAGACAGCTCTCACTCAAGCCACAAATGCCTCAAAAATGGATGTACCGTCGCTTGAGCGATAGGCTCCATACAGACATGACTTCTTTTTAAGTCGTCTGAACGATAACTCTCATATATACGAGAGCCTAATGACATGTTTTCCATCAAAAAGTTGTAAAGGTAAATAACTATATGAAATTCTTGAAAGTAATAAAAGTAAGGAATTGCTTTGTTAAAGGCGAGCCTTGAGGGTGTGATATTATGCCCACACAGCAAGATCGTTTGACCGTAAGAGGCTTGGCTAGAGGAGTCGTCCATGATGATTCAGCGATGGTTCGCAGTGGTGCTGAGAAGTATTATTTTGTGCCCATGCAGCGAGATCGTCTGACCATAAGAGGCTTGGCTTGAGAGTCGTTCAGGATAATTCAGCGATGGTACGTAGTGGTACCGAAATTATTCTCTTTTTGCTAATTCGTAGTGGTACCGAAATTAGTGGTTCGTAATGGTTCGTAGGAGATGTCTTATGATGGGCAGATCGCTAGAAAAGACGGATTAAAAGACATAATTTGCTAATTTTGGTTAGGGTCATATCCATGGTCAAAAATGAAGTAGTGGAGAGGAAATGTACAAGAGACGAATGAGCCCCGAGATGTTGAGAGGGACGACGTTGATGGTGGTGATTCGTTAGCAAAGTCTTGTGGGATAGTCTAGGTGAGACGAGTCCCATGTATTCCAATATTCTGTTGGATCGGACAGTGCTCACAGCGCAAGCTAGACGATCTCTGACAACCCCTCTTTGCAATCAGGATCAATGAGAGGGATGCCCAAAAATTGTTTGATACGACACCGTCCTGAAATGGATAGTTTCGTTGGAACATATCGATCATATATCCTTGCGAGGAATAATTTTGGTGCGATCAAATCAACTTGTTGTGGGAACTGTACTGTTGGTTATTTCTGAATAGTTATTGGGAGGATAAATGAGTAAGGATAGTGGACTCATGCGTCGCATTGCATACATGATATTCTTTGATATTGATTCTAAATTCTCGAGTTTTATACTTCATTCATCGTTATTATATGCTTGTATGATCACATGATATATTTTTACTCATGTGTTGTCCTAGTGTATTATTCCGTGTAATTCCATAACGTCGATGACAAGTTTTTCATAGATGTTTTACTCCCTCTCTTTTCTTCTGGTGTATTTGTATGCATGTTCAGATGGACTCATCGGTACTGATCCGAGGTTATCGCTTTACTATGTCCCAGGAGGGGACATGGATTGTTGAGGGTAATCGACACACTTACAAAGGTCCTTACGACCTGGAGCTAGATTGGGTAAGCAATGACTCAGTTCTGCATCTTCCACCTTACTACGCAGTTCAGGAGGCATCATTCACTTTGCCCGACCGAAGACCTGCAACCGCCAGACTTTCTGTATCGGTTGAAGCTCGAGGTATACCAGAAGTTGTTATGACCTGGCCCCAAACATGATTCTCATCATTAGGATCGACGCCAAGAGAGACAGACGGAACCATGCCAAGGGGGTACACCCCGGACCCCTCGATGGATTAGGGAGCGGATGAAGTGGAGGAGGAGGAAGACAACGGCGAATGTGTAGAGCTTATCTGCATAGAAGATTCAATTGAGGTCATTGAGATCTCTTTTGACTCGGTGGTGGAGAAAGACCCTAGCGAGGCTTCTAGTGCACCTCCGATTTAGGAGGTTTCTCTTTTGTTTTGTTGTGATAGGAACCTGTGTGAGGTAATTTTTGTAATGCCAATGCCCTGACATTATTTTCTCTATATTTTCAGTTTTTTATTTGTGGCGATGATTAGATTTCGCCCTGTAAACAATTTTGTATTTATTCAAGAATTTTATGAATGAGAAGTATTCAGAAAAGAATTGTGTTCATTTGATTATCTTCAATGTATTAAGAATTTTATTTTTGTAAGGTTTGAAAATGTGACGTCTTGAAAATGGAATAAGGTAAAAGTGAAAATGATTTATAAGTTATAGGTTAAATAAAAGAAAAATAAGGAAAGAAAATTTACCCATCTTTCTAAGAAAAATTTACCCACTCCCTTAGTCACCATGAAGTGAGCGTTACAAATACTATGTTTATTTCATACATCCTTACACCAATATCCTCTCAATAAACTATTCTGAAATAACCGAGAGTATAGGTCCCATAATAAGCTGATTTGAACACACCAAATTATTCTTCGCAGGGATATATGATCGATCTGTTCTAAAAGAACTGACCATTTTAGGATGGTATCGTATCAAATACTTTTTGGGCATCCTTCTCATCGATCCTAATTGCAAAGAGGGGTGGTCAGAGATCGTCTAGTCTAGTTTGTGTTGTGAGAACTGTATCATCCAACAGAATACCTCATCCAGGAATATAAGGGACTCATCTCACCTAGACTCTCCCTCAAGACTTTGTTGACGAACCACCGCCATCGCCGTCCCTCTCAACATCTCGGGGCTCGTTCGTGTCCAGTAAATTTCCTCTCCACTACTTCATTATCCATAATGAGTATGCACACTAACCGAGGTTAGCCGATTAAACTTTTAATCGTTATTTTACATGATCGGCCCAACCTAAGACATCTCCCAAATGAATGCTTCTTGTAGGACTTGATCTTACATCATCATGTAATAGAGGAATAAAATCCTTACCACTATGAACCATTGCTGAATTACCCTGGACGACCACATGACCAAGCCTCTTACGGTCAGACGGTCTCGCTGCATGGTATCATGTAATCCTTTTTGGGCATTATCCTAATCATGACATCACCATCAGAAACCTTGCCCTAAATAAGCACAAGAACAAAGGTATTTGTATAAGTTTGTGATTTGGGAACCAGACTCAATCATATGAGCCATAGTCTCTCCCAAGTTTTAAATACACTTCATACCCATGATAGGACTATTGCCTAAAAAATCAATAAAAAACAATCAAAATTAATGTATGTCTCTCGCTCAAACGAGAAACTGTCACTTAATCGACAAACTCATCAAAACAAACTCAATTTACTGCCTGGCTCTCGCCCAAGTGAGGGACTATCGCTCAAGCGATAAATCCACCAAGAACTAGTCGAATATCTCTGTTGTTTTCGATCCATACATGTTTTAGTTTTTCGAGTGGTTTTCCTTCGTGGTTAACTACCATATTACTTGATATTTTAATCTACCCTAAGGCTTACAACTTAAGAAGTTATCCGTACTTAATTCAGGCACACAAATATTTGATTAAGTACGGGTTTCTTAATACACAAATATAACTCCAAACTTTTGAGGTAGTTTAGGAGATCCGAGTGTCATATTCGGACACCACTATGTCACAATATATTCTCCCTCACCTTAGATTTTTGTGTGTTTGATTCCCTTTAAGTGTGAGTGGGATGGTTGTCTGACTATTCTACACTTGTTCAAGGCTATAATTTTTCAAGCCGAAAACAAGTGAAAAGATTCAAACTTTACATGGTTCAAATCTCCTCAAATGTTCCTTTGATTTCATAATCATCCCTTTTCACTAAAATCAACAAAATGCATACTTTTAAACACTAAAAATAGCCACATGAACAACAAAGAGTTCATGGTTTCAAAAACAATTTTCTAAGTTCAAGAAAGCACATATTTAGAGTTTTGAGCATAAAAAGAGTTAGGAAGATTATTAGAAAATTTCAATGGTTGAAAATTTTCATAACATACATATAAATATCATACTAAAATTTCATTAACATCTAATCGTTAGATCTTAAGAGATGAAGAAATAAAGAATGAAGAACTACCTTGAAGTTCTTAGAAATTCAAAAGTGAAGAAAGAGTGTGAAAATGTCAAGAGTTTTCTCCAAGCTAGGAGTTGGCTTTTAAGGAAAATAAATCAGATTTAGGAAGGGGAAACCAAAGGTTTTTCAAAAAGTGGATTGTGTAAGAGGTATTTGAGTGGTTTAAGGGATTTTGTGTAAGAGGTTTAAATGATTTTGAGTGGTTTAAGGGTTTAAGCTTCACTCATTAAAGTGATTTGACCTCTTCGGAAAAACATTCTCGATTAAACCATGCCCGAGTATTGTCGGCTAATACTCAGACGGATATTAAAAATCTCTCGATTTCGATTTACGGTTAGAACTTTGAAACACGAAATTCATAGTGAAAAATATTTAGAAATACGTTCTGGACGAACATGATGTCTTTCTTGACTCGAAATAATATTTCGAAACCAATGGTGCAATAGGAATTCTATTCCGAGTTACGGAAATCAAAAACACGTTATCGGGCCAAATTCAGACGAATTTGGGCCCGAGAACAGCTCAAAAACTTTCTGTCGCAGAAAATTACGACCACAAAATAGGAATTCACAAAAAATGACTAACACCCAACTATGGTTTAGCCTAAATCAATACCGACTAATTTATGAAACCATAAACCGAACTGAACATAAACGGTTCCTTAAAAAAATAACTGAACCGAATCACGAAACTAAATCGACCCACATTTTGCGGTTTGGTTCGGTTCCATCAGTTTCGTGGTTTAAACCGGAACCACTTACACCCCTAGACAAAAGTTCAGAAGTAGACAACATAAACTATTTTTTCTTCCTAGTTACTCCTTAAACTTTAACTATTGATGAAATTGGTCACTACATACATACAATTTTACATTACTAACGACAAAATTGAAATTAATACATTATATGACTTTGTATAATACTTAATGTATTGCCACAATTTTGATATGTGTACTGTTATCGACCTTTTTCTTTGCTCAACAATTTGTTACCGCAAGCATAGCAAAACCTGCAATTCAATTGGAAATTTTTTGGTAAATAAGTTTAATAGAAACAAGGTTGTATAATTTATTAAGATGAGTTATAATAATTTCATTGATATGAATATTTCAGATTCTATTTTTTTGCTTCAAATATAATTAATCTATGTATATTTTGGTAGAACTTTAATTGATGATTTATTATGACATTTATTCAAACTTTACTATTTTTGTTCAACCATACTAATTCATTTGCTTTCATTGATAAGTTCTTCATTGCAAAGATTGAAAATAATACATTGTTCAGTAAATATATAAAAGAATAAGCATAAAATAAAATGAAGGTTCATATGTATATAGTGTCAATAACTGCATATTATTTATATTCTAACTTTACTACAGCTTGCGAAAGTGATTGAGCAACCGAAAACAATAATGAAGAGCGTATTTATTTTATCTTTTCACCATAGACAAATCATTAGTAATTTAAAATTGTATATATGAATGTACAAATATCACCAAAAGTAATAGTTTAAGGGGTAATCTATTTACTATTTAACAAAAATCTATTTACTATTTAACAAAAAAATCTCTCTCACATACATGTGTCATCATCTCCTTGAATTGCCACATGTCACACTCACAACAAAAGTTTTCTCACTCAAAGAATTCTACCACCTCCAATACACCCCACCATACTATAACATTTGTTATTATCTCTTGATACATCTATTTATTATTTATTCTTCTTCTTTCTTCCATATTTTTCTCTCTCATTTTATTACTAATTAGATAACCTCATCTCTCTTTCACTCATTCATTTCATTACTCTACTTTTCTTCAACCATTTTTCTCTATTCTTGGTTTATATCATTCTTCCATTTCAAAATTTCTTATTTTAAAATGATTTTATGCATGTAGATCTATTCATTGATTTTTTTCTTTGAAGATGTTGTATTAAAATCTTTTTTGTTTATTTTGTAGATATGTTATTATTGTTGGATAACTAGAGGAGTGAGATGTCTCTAATGACTAATGACAAGGGCATCGATGATAGTTCACCCTTGAAGCATCATTGCAGGTTAGTTTTTCTATTTCCATTTGTTGTTTCTTTATTCGTTTATAGAATTTTCTATTCAAAATAATCATTATTGTAATGTTGAAAATGACATGAACAGTGGCGAGATCGTGAAGAGGAAGAAAAAAGTAAATAATCTCTAACACTTTGGTATTTTCATCATTTCTCCTTAATTTTCTAAAAAATTTGTTAAAATGTCATTTTGCTACCTAATCTTGAGCAAAAGTAGCATAATATTGATTATATGTTTTTTATTTTTGTTTTACATTTTGGTTCATCTATTTTATTTTACAGCATGAATTATGTTACTTATGTTATGATTCATGCTTTCATTCTTCATCACATAATCTTTCATTCTTCATTACACAAATAGATAAATATAACGAAAACTCGGGTTATGATTCATCAAATTTCACCCTCATTCACCAATAGGAATGTGGCTTCCTATTTGTTCTCTCACTTTCTTATTCATTAT
>NC_032021.1:6838875-6876406 GCF_001865875.1 Lupinus angustifolius
AAATGTGAATAAATGGATAATAACTCAATTTGATTCTAAAAAATTTATAAGTTAGGATTAATGCATTATTTAAAATTTGTAACAAAATAATAATAATTAGGATCATTTTGTATTGAACAATAGGAATGTGACTTTACATTTGTTCATTCCCTTCCTTATTCATTCACTGTGTTTTATCCCATAATTTAATCTTATGCCTTCCATTTGTCTTCTTATTGTAATAATAATAATTTGATATGATTATCTTTTAGTTAAAATTCGAAATAATTTTGTTAATAATTGTGTAATGGTACATGATTATTAAGGTAATATTTATTAGCAAAATTTGATTTCATTCATTACAATTTAAATGTGAATAAATGCATAATAGCTCAATTTGATTCTAAGAAAGTTGCAAGTGATGATGAATATATGAGTTAAGATTTTGAACAAAGAAAAAATAATTGAGATTGTTTTGTTTATTTTTCTCACTTAACTTTGTAAATATGTTTACCTACATTTTAACTATGCAAATGCACCGGTAACATGTGCACTATTTTATTCTATAATTTAATCTTATGTTTGTCATTTGTTGTCTTGTAATTGATAATAATTTTAATTGATTAAATACTTAAATGCAATGATTATATTTCAATTAAAACTTCAAATAATTTTGATAATAATTGTGTAATGATAGGTCAACATTAATGATGTCATATTTATGAGCATAATCTGATTTCATTGATTCTTCTTAACTCCTCTGTCCTCGTTCTTATCAGTTGCATATCAAATTGTCAAAAGTCTCTCATCTCATTCATTCTTCTTAAATATAAGATTTAATATATATATATATATATATATATTACTATTCTCACAATTTTTATATAAGAATTGTTCTCATTGAGCAGCTTCCTATATATATAAAATCTTAAATAAAATACACATATAGGAATTACATTTTTAAGGAACAAATATATTAAATAAAATACAAATATATTATAACTGTTTTATAACTTACAATTGATTGAGAGAGGAAATATATTTTCATAACTTATAATTGGTTGAGAGAGAAAATATATTTTCAAAATAAACGAATCAATATAAAATTAAATGAAAAATAAAAATATTCTTTAAAGTGTATTTTTTATTAATGTGTGTTTATTTTGTAGATTTGTTCTTATTTTATAGACTAGTTCTCATTTTCATTAATTTTTTTGTTTATTTCTCGTAGATTTATTTATTTTGTTGTTATATATTTTGATATTTTGTAACAATAATTATGAAACTCATGAATGTACAAGTAACATATTTTTTCTTAACCATATGAATGAATGCACGAATAACATGTGTTCTTAACTGTTAGAATGCACGAGTAACATGTGTGTTATTAACCATTAGAATGCACGGGTAATATGTGTTATTAACCAAACGAATACACGAATAACATATGTTTTATTAAACATATGAATACACGGATAACATGTTTGTTCTTAACTATGTGCCACAAAATTATTGTCCCGTGCAAATGCACGGGTAACTTAATAGTTAAGAAGAAGAAAAAATAGTTTACAATACCTGCTTGCTAAACATATAAAGTTTAAGAGAGTTTTCTGATTTTTTCCATAGACTTTAAGTCATTTAGAAGACTTACTAAGTGGAAAAGATCAATCTATTTAATTATATTATATAATCCATTAGGATAATGTATCACTTAGCCTCTCCTTTGATGAATATTTGTTTAATGAAAATTTTGTCAAATATATGATATTGTTTCACTATATAAAACACATTTTCTAGGTTTTGCTAAGATTTAAATTTTCTCCAACATCTCAATAAAAATAATAAATAATGTAACAACAATGTAACAACAATATAGTAGAAAGTCTTTTATAGCTAGTCATCATTCCTAAAATATGATAGAAGACATGAAAAAATAATTAATGGATAATATACACATCATATTGGTGTGACTACCGATATTAAATATTATTAATTTAATACTTTTAACCTAAAATGGAAACATATTAATTAAATGAACTATTTGTTGAAATCTAGTTGGAAACTTAAGTTTTTGTAAAATATTATTAAAATGGATGTTTACCTGCTAAATTTCTTATAAGAACAACAATGACACCAACAAAGTATGGCTCACCTTGATATAAGTGACCTTCATATCTCACTCAAAATGTTATAGCCACTATTTGGCAATGTGAGTTTGTAGTTTTTTTGTCTGAGTCAATAAGCTATTAAAGTTTTTGGTAAACAAAATTAGAAGGAAATTTGTAGTTTTTAAAATTAGAGCTTGTAGCATTTGAAAACTATTTGAAATAGCGTTTAAAAAGTGAGAGTAATTTTCACTAATTTGTTTTCTAATTTTATCCTCCTTTTTTAAATTACATTAGTTATCACCGACTAAAAAACCCTATTGTTTTTGCTGTCTCATTTTCTCCAAATAAAAAAGTGCATATCCAATAATAAATAAAATATTATTATAAATGTTTGAAAATTTTGATTATAAATTATTTATGCATTTAATTACTCCAATTAATAATTATTTAATTAATCAATAACTAAATAGATTATGCATGTACAGTTTTAGTTTTTTTTCCAAATAGATTCATCGAATAATCCTAGTTTAATAAGTTATTCACACAGTTAAGAGTTAGTTCTGTCAAATAAACCCATAAAGCATCATAACAATTTTTAGGTTCCTTTTATTAACCATGATTACCATCTATAGTTTGATGTGTGAGTTATTAATGAAGAAAACAATGCTTTGATTGTGGATTTGGTAAATTTGGGTGGTGAGGGATAATGGTATATCCAACTAGGAATTAAGGTAATTTAGATAGATTTGCCATTTCATATACTTTTATGTCTTATCTTCTAATTTTCTTTGCTAATGAGTTAATAAATTTTTATGTGGGTTTCATTATATTATTTTTCTTATACCCTAGTTTTTTGTTCACAACTAAACAGTACATTAGTGATTAAGAGAAAATATAAGAATAAAGGAATTTTTGATAGACTCTTCCTATAACATAAACACCGCGCATCATACAATTAAATGATAATATATTAAATTGGGTCGAAATGCATTATTGAATTCTTTATTTTCTTTCCTAAACATAATCCTAACTCCCAAGCAATGCGCTAATCGATCGAAATTTGCCTACCAGTTTCATTAACTGAAATCAAGCCTCCATCTTTAACTCTTATGTATATTCTTTCAAAACTCAAATTGTGGCTCTTCATTTTTTTATGGATGTGAGTATCAAAGTATACAAACTTTCATTGATAAAAAGAAATAAAATTACGAAACATAAAGGAAAATGAAAATTACACGACCCATTAGCGAGAATTGAATCTCACTCAACCGGAGTCTGAGAAATCCTAAATCCCATGCTCGTTGAGCGAGAAGTGTTAAAGATGAAGATGACTCATTCTTAGATAGTTTTCGGTTATGGTAGTTAGGATTAGTTTCACTTTAAATAGTAGCTTTAGTTTCAAGCAACTACCAATTTTCCTTTGTATAAATTCTTTGCACTTTGCCTTTGTGCATAATTTCAATTCCAATAATGAAAGTTCAATATTTTCTTCTCTTTTTGCTCTTTCAATTTCCTTCTTTTCTTTCTTGCATGGTTGCTAAGAAACTAAGATGGTATCAGAGCAAAGTATCCATTCTTCATATTTTTTCCCTCTTCTTTCATTTTCTTGGTCTTGTTTCAGCTGCAATGTTCAAAAATGATGTTAATGGTTCCATTTTTAATTTCAACAATCTTCTTAGCAAGAAACATGCTCCAAAGGAAGATATGCACAACAAGATCCATACATCACAGGGTTTGAGGGGCATAAGGGTGAGATTGTTCATCAAGATCGTATGGAAATTCTTTGATCTTCAAGATACATTAAGGTTTGATAAGGCTAATAACACACTTGACTGGCTCTTCAACAAGTCCAAGAAAGCAATGAAAGAATTTGCTAGAAGCAACAACAAAAAGTAGCAATGATGTTAATGCAAATAGCTTCTCCTATTTGGTTCCAGAGTGTGAAGTATTTTCAATGATAAGTCAAGATTCCATTGATGCTACTCCAGAAAGTGTAGTGATAGATTCAAAAGGGTAGTAGCGTTGTAGCCCAAGAATCCTTCTTATTCTTCTTGGTTACTCTCTTTCTTTATCACTCTCTTCTACAATCTTCATATTCTCTATTTCTCTAAATTCCTCTTAATATCTTTGAGCAAATTTTGTCAATATTTCTCTTAATTATTCTCAATATTCTTGGGACAAATATTGCCCATATTATTCTCTTGTTATTCTTGAGCAAAGTGGCTCATATTTCATCTCACTTTTCTCTTGTTACTCTTTAGCAAAATTGCTCATATTTTATCTCATTTTTCTCTTGTTATTCTTGAGCAAAATTGCTCATATTTCATCATGCCAAAAAACCAAGATGATATTCTACTTGAGCATTATTCTTAAAAAAAACAATCATTCTTTCAACACTTTATTTAGTGGTTCTTCCAAACTCCATATCCGACTTTCACGTTTTCTACCTTATACCCAAGCTGAGAGTTAATGGTATTCACTTTTCAGCTTGAGGAGATGTTAAAGATGAAGATGACTCATTCTTAGATGGTTTTCGATTATGGTAGTTAGGATTAGTTTTACTTTAAATGGTAGCTTGAGTTTCAAGCAACTACCAATTTTCCTTTGTATAAATTCTTTGCACTTTGCCTTTGTGCATAATTCAATTCCAATAATAAAAGTTCAATTATTTTCTTCTCTTTTTTCTCTTTCAATTTCCTTCTTTTCTTTCTTGCATGGTTGTTAAGAAACTAAGAAGAAGATCTCACTCAACTGAATCTATTAGATCACTGAGCAAAACCAACGGTCTCTGAGCCAAAAAAAACCCTCTTCACTTAAAAATCAAATGGTGAGAGTGGTGACATAATAACTCCTCTTTAACACTTGCATGTCAATGATATCCTCTCGCATGTATTCCCCTTAAACAAATAGAAAGGCAAGAATAATGTAAAATTTATCTACTGTTAGTACAAAGCTTTATGCATATTCGTTACATTATTCATCATTTATTTAGATTATTATTTTTTGAATAATTAATGATGATTAAATATGAATGATAGATGATGCAATGACAATGTATACAATTCATACAATATCAATGCATACATTTTTTTCTCACCAATAACGTCAGTTTAGAAAACAAGATTCATCTCTAACTATCCAAAACCTTATATAGGTGAACATTTATTGTACCACAAAGAGTGTATCACTCCATGTATTACTTCTTGATTGATTGGAAAACATATATTCAAGTTTGAAATTTAATAATATAGTATTTTTTTTACCAATAAGTGAAAATGATACATAAAATGACACATTTTTGAAGATAGAAGTGCTCCCATTTTATTCATGTAAGTAAAATTTGATAGCCATAGAAGATTGAAGATTGAGATCTTCTTGAAAGACTCTCCACACAATGAAAATAACATCATTATGCAATATTAATGCTCATAATAATAATGCGGAGGTTTTTTTTTGTTTTTCACAGGTATCAATGCACCGGAGACAATTCTGTTCGAGTCGAGAATATCCACAGATACGTAGGGTTAACTCTCCCAGCGGGTATTTTTTTCATCCACAAGACTCGAACCCAAGACCTTGCTTAAGGGGAATTAAGCATGTACCACTTGAACCAACATCCGTTGGTACTAAGGTGGAGTTTTACTTGTCTCTGTTTTACCCTTAACCCATTTTGCGTGGCCTAGTTTAATGATTGTTCTTAAAAAATATCAGCAAATCTAAACAAAAGAATTTTTTCATAAACATAAATTTTAGTTAACAACTATGACGATAAATCTAGTCATTATTGTAACACTTTTAAAAAGAATGCATACTTATTAATAGTAGTATTTAGCCAATGTTATGTTGTGAATTTTTTTCGCAATTGTTAAAATGGTAGGATCCATGTGTGAATGAGAAAGAAAAGATGAACAAGAAAGAATGAAGAAAAAGAGAAAGAATAGAGAATTAAAACCTCCATTAAAATGTACATTTCTCATTAATTGAATAAGAAGTGAGTCAATATGACTTATTTATACAAGAGAAAAGAAGAAAAGAAAGCCTGTAAATCAAGTAACTAACACAAACGTAACTAGCTAATTCCTAACTTCCTAACCAACTATCATCTTCCAAAAATATCCCATAATATATCTTTAATATCCCTTAAGCCGGTGAGTGAAAATTTTCACTCTCTAGCTTGTAATTGATTTGAAGTAATAACAACATTTAACCATCTATGACAGAAGCTATATCATCAAATGTTTGATCATTCATAGCGGAAGCTATATCTTTGCTTAACCACTATGAACATAAGCTACCCGTCCAATGCTTAACCATTCATGACAGAAGTTATATCTGAGCTTAACCATCATGGACAAAAGCGAACCAACCATTGATGATGAAAGAGAGAGAACGGATCAGAATTTTGATCCTAATGAGATATTTCAATGACGAATAAGAAAGATGGGTAAATGATGAATAATAAGAAAATGATGTAATCTTGTATAGGATAAATTGGTCATAGTACTCCATTCTTGAAGAACTTGAGGATATCAAGAAGCTAGCTTATGTACTTGAAAAGAATTCTAATCTGACCTGAAATCTGGCTTGATGTAAGTGCACTAGGTAGAGTTGAAAATGCATGTCATGGTGAGTTTCTTGCATGGTTATGTCGTGAATATTTCCTTTTTTACATGAAGAACATCAACTGCATGGAACCATCAACACCTTTCTTTATGTATGGAACCATCAACACATTGAACCTCTTCCAATAAAAATGATGAAATCAGAATCAACCGCAACATCAAGATCAAGCATCACAAAGAGAAGAAATGACAAGAATTCTGCACTGAGCAATTTCTCTCTCTCTTGCAGCTTCTTGCATGTTGAAGACTTTGACATATCTTCAATAGCTTCTTGCTTGTTGAAAACAAGAACAATCAAAGAAGATGGAAGACATAAGTGGAAGCACATAATTATTGCTCTGATATCATATTAAAATGGTATGAGGCATGTATGAATCAGAAGAAGATGAACAAGAAAGAAGAAAGAAAAAGAAAAAGAAAAAGAAAAAGAAAAAGAATAGAGAATCAAAACCTCCATTGAAATGTAACATTTCTCATTATTATCATTGAATTGAATAAGAAGTGAACCAATATGACTTATTTATACAACATAAACGAAGAAAAGAAAGCTTATAAATCAAGTAACTAATACAAACCTAACTAACTAATTCTTAATTTCCTAACCAACTATTATCTTCCAAAAATATCCCTAATATATCTTTAATAGTAATCATAACTTTATCCACTAGTGAAAGTTAATTTGTAAATACGTTAGTGTCTTGATATTTTTTGGGTACATTAGTGCCTTAACATGTAAGAGGATTTTTTTATTTTAATTCTTTTTTGAATTAGACACCTTTGTTAATTTATTTCGTTGGATATTGTAGTAGAGAATAAAATACTTATTGGTATGAGAATATAACTTATCTCCTTAAACCACTTAAATGTTGACACGCAACTCTTTAACTCACTTATTGACACATATCTGTTCTATTTTATCCACATTTTCTCAATTAAATGTTGCATAAATTACTATTAAGAGAATAAATGGAGAAGCCATGTGTCAATGTTTAAGTGATTTAAGGAGATAAAATCATCTCCTCACATCCACCAGTATCATTGTAGTATATATAAAACCACTTAAAAATTGAGGAAAAAATGTATACACTAGTAGTGTAAAAATTTTATACATTGTCGTCCACCATCCACCATTCATTTTAATTATTATTGACTCTTCCAAAAAAGTAATATAAATGAACAGTGAATAATGTATTTATTATATATAAATCTTTACACAATACACTTTAAAAAATTAAAAGCATCGTGTAAATATGCTATTCTTAGACTCATAGTATTAACTTCAAAGTTTTAGAAATAAAAATTTAAACTCGATGCAACTATGAAGAATCACTTACAAAATCATGATTATTAAACCCCCTCCATAAAGAACAAATATTTGACATCCAACATACAAATTTTTTCTTCAGTAATTCTTTTACCTAAACTTTATCTGCCAAAACGAGTTAAGTTGTATATGCATATCCTCATAACTAAAACTGACTTGTAATGAGTCAAGCTTAAAGTGATAAACATCAATAAAATGAGAATAAGATTAGAAAAGGAGAAAAAGATGTATACAATGATAGCGTATGAGTTTTATGCGTCACTGCATCATTTATCATATTTAATTATCATTGACTTTTCAACAACAACAAAAGTTGTACAAATGAATAATGAATGATATAATGAGTGCAAATAAATCTTTATGCCAACAATGGATAGATATTACCCGAATAATAGATTGTAATCACTTAGAAGTAATCAATCTAGGTATTCATATTGCTGAAGAAAAGCCTTTCAAGGGGGCTTTTCTAAATATAGACTTTTCTCCATACACAAAAGCAAATCAACCAGGTTCCAAACACATCCATATTACTTCATTAGTGGTATTCATTACATTAGGAGGAATTACATATTCACCATCCATGTTACATGATGTTCAAACTGCGTAAACACCTCAAGTAAAGGTGTTACCTTCATTTTTGTTTTCTCATAAGATAACAGATTGTAAGTTATAACAGATGAAGCAATTGTCCAAAAATATCATCACTTGCTTTGCTTAGCAACAGTTCTCTGAACAGTAGAAACACCATCTACAAATTTTGTCCGGAAAAGAACATTTGCATTATTGAACATGCCCTCCTTTAGTGAAACCACAATAAACTGCAAATCAAAAACAGCAGAAAGAAATGAAGTTAATCAATTAATTGTGTGCTGAATTGCCACTTTCTGGAAATTTGGAAACAATTGCTGAGAACATGAATGTACTTATTCATAAAACAAAGAAAAGTCACAATTCTCTAATGATTCTAGTGTCAACCAAGACAAATTTCCTCTTTTCTTTTAAACCTTTTTGATAGCCAACTAAAAGTTTCATGGTTTTTGTGGTATTGGAAAGACAAGGGATTGCTTGAAATGATAGACAATACACCACAGTACCAAAAATGATCCTCTACCTGGGAGTGTGGAAAGTGAGCCTTTATCATTCTCCCTATGTTTTGTGTGTGACTCAAATCAAGAGCTGCATCAACCTGCAACAGTTATACAATTAGCATTCAGCTATACTGTGTAATCATTGCTTCGAAAGTACAAAAGAATAATACCATATGTGGTCTATTTTAATTATTGAAGCCATAGGATATCTAGGATTGTAAGAAAACACACAAATTCATGAAAAGAATACCTCGTCAAGGATGTAAAGTGGAGCAGGTTTGAATAGAAGAAGTGCCAGAATCAGCGAAAGTGCAAGCAGTGATCGCTGACCTCCACTCAGTTCAGACAATGACTGTTTCCACACACTTCCAAATGCAACACGAACCTCAAGACCATCAAGAAAACTGCATCCTTCTGGAGGTTCTAACTTAGCCATTGTGCCTGGTAATAGTGTAGAAAAGATGGATCCAAAGTCACTGCATAAACAAAACAACAAAAAGATACTCAACCATTGTAATAAAAAGAAATAATAAAAATAGATTAATCAGTACAAGATAGAAATTAGCTTGAGCAAATTCTCACCTGTTCACTTTGGTCCAGGTAACATTTAGTGTCTCCTTCTTCTTCTCATCTAACTCTTCGATCACCTTCTTGATTTTAGACTTGTCATTCTGGGCAAGACAATAATTCATTGAGCAATTATGCAAGATAGGAAGAAAATTGTAGAAATAGATTAAAAGTACCTCAATTATGTTTTTCTTGGACATCAAGTCATTGTACTCATCTTCTGCCTTTTCAAACATTGCCATTACTTTCTTATTGACCCTTTTCTCAAGCCTAAAGGGGGGAATGTGTAAAAAAAGAAATGCCACCATGGTAAATGAGCATATATTGTAGTTGTGCATAACAATTCTAAAAATAAAGACAGTTTCGAAGCAACACACCCAGATTGTTCAGCCTGAAGCCTCTCAAGTTCTTCCATTGCTTTACCAGGATTTCGGGAAGAGAAATCATAATCAGTCCCACTTTTACCAAAAAACTGTTTTTCGGTAGCAATCCATGCATGCTTCTCTACCAATTTATCCACTCTTGTAGAACAGTCTTTCTGTTCCATCTCCATCCGTTTTACCTTGAACAATTAAATAAAGAGGTTGTTGTTGAGCACAGAAGTTCTAACTTCTAAGGGTATAGGCAAGAGCAGTTAAATACTACCTCATTTTCCATCCTCTTCCGTTCGAGATTACCCTCAGTAAGTTTGTGTTCAAGCTTTTGCTGCTCCTTAATAATACCACTGATTTCCTTGTCACAGTCCTTCATTTTCTGGCGAACTGAATTCATCTGTGACTGAACTTGATCGAGTTCATTCCTTGCAGAGACAACCTACACCTTAGAGGTTTGAGGCCACAATTCTTGCTCTAGAGAAAGATCCAATAAAAATAAATATCTATGCTTACCTTGGCTCTTTGTTCCTCTACTTCTGAGGCAAGATCACTAATCTGTGTTCCCAACGAAGCTAATTGATTCTCCAAGGAACCTTGCTCCTTGACAACAGCTTCCATTTCCATTACAAGCCTCTCCTTTTCATTATCATGTCCCTATCAACCAGCAAGCAAAGCCATGCAAGAAATCATTACAGTCATTATACATTAAGACAATTGACAACTGCAACCAAATAACTAACACACTAAACCAAACTTCTCATTTCACCCTAACAAGATTTGAATGCATTTCTTACAAACTGGAACTCCACATGTGCAACCTCTTGACCATCACCTTAGAGTTGGCAATTATGTAGCTGCAATAAGCAGTTCAATTCAATCAAGATGATGACAAATCCTTTACCTTCAGATCTTTTGAAGATGACTGCATTTGTGACTTGATGGACTTTATCTTTTTGTCCAAGTCTTTTAGCCTAGTCTCTCGATTATTATCATGGTCTTTGATTGATTTCTCAAGTGATTTAACAGTCTTGACGCAATCTTCATACAGGACTTGTTTTTCCTTGATTGCAGATTTTGCTTCTTCAAGCTCTTGCTCAATCTTCTTCACTAATTCCCCAAGCTACAAAGA
The DNA here is from genome assembly GCF_001865875.1 of Lupinus angustifolius. Lineage (NCBI taxonomy): Eukaryota > Viridiplantae > Streptophyta > Magnoliopsida > Fabales > Fabaceae > Lupinus > Lupinus angustifolius. Next base: position 6,850,067 of record NC_032021.1, read on the forward strand.
TAAATGAAATGGGGTGAGATGAAGCTGATGGAGAGATGAATAACAAGGACAAAAAGAATCCTACAAGGGTACAACTATATAAAATCAAGGTGAAATTGAAGTTTATTCTTGGTTAAATTTGGAAGGAAATAAACCAAAACCTTGTGATGCTCATTTTGCTCAGCTCTACTCTGAAACAATGAAAGATCATATGACTTGAGTTCTAACTGTGCTTTGAGGTCTTTAAATTTCTCCTGAAGAGGACGGAGCTTTGTAATCTGTGTATCAAGATACAAGGTCAAGTATCAAGAGTTATAAGATTGTGATTTATCTTTGAAGTTAAAACCATGATATTAGGTATGAGAAATGCGAGTAGAAAAACAACTAGACTCCACCTACAAGATTACCAAAAGTAAAAATATCTAACATAAATTTATAAAAAACCTTAGTTTAAAAGGAAAGAAAAATGCGTGTTCAATTGCATACATAAAAGCACCTTTAAATGTCTTTGTATTTTTGTAAATACATTAAGACAACAATGTTTTGTAGACCATTCTACCATTTCTATAGCACATAACTGCAACTAAATGAATCATTTAACAGACGCCAAACAGAAACAATGTCTCACCAACTTGCATGTACTTCTAATTGCCACTACTTTCATTTATCCTCACTAGTCATTGCACCACAATTCCATATGCAGGTTTTACTCTCCAAAATTCGTCCATCTCTTGGTGTTTTCTTTTTTGCCCAAACCATACGGATCGAGAAGTTTCAGAATTTAAAGCCCTATGAGCATTGGTTCACTCTTTTCATCTCACTTCTTTAGTGGACAGTAGGATTCCAACTCTAGATTATCCTGAAATCTATTATCGCATTGCAAGTCCACTATTTTCAAATTTCAAGTCATCACCCATTCTCATCATCTGACTTCTTCATTGGACAGTAGGATTTCAATTCTAGATTATTCTAGAGTCTATTATTGCATTGCAGGTCCACTACTATTTTTAAATTTCAATTGATCACCCATTCTCAAGACAGCGCTAACTTTCTAAGCTGGGGAAGTCCAAGGTCTAAAACTTCACAAAACAGTGCACAAAGCTCTCTTTTCTAATTTCAGGTTTTTGTGCTGCTCTGGCTGTGAGACTAATATTTATTTATATATTCTACAGAAGCAATATATATCATGCAGAGTGCGGACAATTTCAAATATTTTGAGGAAATTGAATTCATACAATTCATTCTTAGCAATTTCTCATGTACAATTTTAGTTCATTTAAAGAGGAGTGAAGAGGGAGAGGTGGGTGACATGCAGTGATTTGGTGGCTTGGTTGAAGTGAAATACCAGAATTTGTAAGGACCAATTCTCTACATTCTCGTCTCTTTTGAATAAAGCAGACTCCGGGGTTTCTTCTGGTTCTCACCTTGTAACTATATTTAGAAGTGGGCTTAACAGTTATATATTCTATAGAGATAGACTGATCAATTTGCTCAATTCATATGATAATTGTTTTATCCTATTTTCTTTCTCTTATTGGATTTTTTGGCCTATGCTCCAGCACATTTCTTATAAAAGATATTAGATAATAATGCATCTAAACGTTATAGAAATTGCCCACCTGTGATTATATCGAACATGTGATGTGATATTCAATGCAACACATGACGCAGGTACCTGGTATCTTCTAGTGACCCCAACCCAGCCCAAGTGAAATAGTTAGGCATATCATTCTTTTAGTTAATTTATATATGAAATTAGTTTTAACAATGTAAAATCCTTATTTTATTAAACTTTCTGAATATAAGTTTGTATATCATTCTAGAAAAATGGGAGTTCAGGATCTACCTTTGCCTCAATTTCTGATAACCTTCTCTGATGCACCAAAAGTTTTGACTCGGCCTCAGCCAAATCATGAAGATGCTTCAAAAGATCACCACTTCCCCTGTTATGAAAGACCAGTCACAACAAACCCAGAAGTGTATACAATTGTTATAAATATCATCGGATAAAAGCATTATATAGCAAAGTACAGAATCCCATAAAGTAAAATATTAAAGTTCCTGTAAAATTGTGCATATATTCTCTGCTGGCAATCTACTGGACAGAGAACAAGAGATATATGCACATTCCAGTGAAGATTGCAACAATAGAAAAAAAAAATGGCACCATACTTCCGGCTTCCACCAGTCAGAAGACCACTTGGCTGAAATATATCTCCTTCAAGAGTGACACTTGTGGTGTGAACCTCCCTATTGAATGCCACCTGTTAGACATCCAGCAAAGTGCAAGCCAAATTGAGAATCTATATAGGTAAGAAACAATAATCTATATAATACTAAACACATTAAGTTTAAAGCAATTAACACCGGCTATAACAGGAACATGCTATACTAGGTAAGTACAAACAGATGAAGTACCACATTTGAAATGGGATTCACCTAGTTAAGTAGAGACATTATAAGACAGAATTCAAAAGCAATTCTATTATGCATTGAAGCATATGCACAGTAAGAAAATAATAGTATGTCTAGGGGCAATTCTAAATGAAAGAGATGGGCCATCTGTTTGGGTGTGAGCAATTATTTGCTGAGTGTATATAGAATTGCCCTATGTCTAGAAAACATTGATAGAGACAGGCACATATATAATCAGCAAAAACTTTATAGAGACAACTATCAAGCAGTTATTCATGTTTAGTAATAAATGGAAAATGAAATGCTGCTGATTTAAATTGCAGCAAGTAGTATAGATATAATATCAATTAAGGGTTTACACTCCACACCACAATGTAAAATTAATGCTTCATGTAATTCAGCAGCAAAAAATATGGTCAATGCTTATTACCTCTTTAGCAGCATCAATGGTTTTGCAAACAAAAGTTGAACCAAATACATATTCCATTGCATTCTGGAACAGACACAGACTTTAGTTAGAACAGAATTGAGTTTAATATAAAATGAAAAACAATCAGAACATCAAAATTTGTCAAACTTTCCAGAGAGCTGACTATATGGCCAGCAAGATAAAATACAAAATAGGACTTGATGCAGCAAAACAAATTAAAATGACATGGAAATTCTTTCAGACCCGTGATCGTATTAGCTAACATTTAAGAAGAAAAAATAAAATGGACAATAAATGTTATAATAAATTGAAATTCAAGGAAGCATACCCTCAATTCTTTTTCATAACCAACCAAAGAAAGTGCTACTTCAGCATTCTCCTTGCCAACCTGAAACAAAAGTAACAAAAATCTTCAGTGAAGTTACTTAAGCAATCAAGACACTGAATGGAAAATTAAGTACATAGATAATTAAAAAAATATTGCATGACTAACCAATCTAACAGCAGCTTGTTGAGCTCTAGATGGAACAGCATAGGATTGTATTTTGTTCAAAGGTATTATTGTCACTCTTCTTCTAAGATTACCATTCTGTAGTAGTTGTTTTCCAGTACTTTCTGTGTCCACAACAACATTAAACAACTTTCCACCGGCTGTAACCTGAAAATGATCACAGTAAAGGGGTTAATATATGAATTTTCATTTATAAATTCGGAAACAAATTATCATACTGTCCGACCTCTAGGGCAGTCATTGTGGATGGATCCTTTACTTTGATGAGTCTTGCAACAACACCTTTCACCTTAGACCTATCAAAGTTCTTGACAGGATCACGATATGTAAATTCAACATTTGCTAAGTATGCTGAAACATTACGTATCTCATCCTTCCACTTCTGCACACATTCCAGCTCAGATGAACGGTCCTGGAAGTTGTTTTACAGAAGAATTTATTGAAATAAGACTTATAAACCACTTTAGATTGAAAACAAACCAACAGAAGAAACCCTAATCTAACCTTTTGCAAAGCTTCCATCTCACCCTCTTTATAAGGAAGAGACTCTAATTCCTTTTTGACATTTTCAACATCTTTCTGTCTGGCATTTAGCTCATTTTCTACAGAAATAGCTTCTTCACGTTTTGACCTTAATTGCTTCGTTTTCTCTTTGAGTTCCTTTTCACAATGGTTAATTTTGGTTTTCAGCTGTTTCAACTCTGTTTCAGCACTCCCAACATCTACCTTCGCATCGCCTAGTTGGTCCTCTAAACATTTCTCCTCATCACCACTGCTCTTCCCGGCTAAAACACCCTACCAAAATTTTGAGCAATAGGATCAGATAAAAACGTCAAATTAACAGAAATTCCACTATCAAACAACATAATCCAGTATCTGCATCCTTTACCTGATAGTCCTTTTCGTGCTCTTCTAGACTCTTTGAGAGCTCGTCAACTTTCTTTTTCAGATCAGCAGCTCCCTCTTCAGCCATTTTAACAGCAGAGGCCTTCTCTTCTACAGATTGCTTCAGTTCCTCAATATTTTTGGCAATCTTAAAACATCCAGATTCGAATAAAAAATATCAGGTACACAAATGGAAACATTTTAACAGATAAATAGATGAAATTAAAAAATAAAATAAAAATATTAATAAGAAAATTGAGAAAAGCATGAACCCAAACCACCACCTACTTACATTCTTTTTGTTGGCTTCTTCACTCTTCAGTGTGTCTTCTTTATTATTTAGTATAGATGTTTCCTTCACAAGATTCTGCGAAAGTTTATCAACCTTCTCTGACAAAGGCTTCAGTTCTTCACCCATGCTTGCTTCCTTTGCAGCAGTCAACTGAGATACTTTGTTCTCCATTTCCTTTACTTCCACCTGAGTTGTATTAGCAGTATCATCAATCTCAGCTATCTTAGCTTTAACTTGTTCCACCTCAGATATCGCATTGTCTTTAATCCTCTCTGCTTGAACATACTCATAAGCTATGCAAAATCTTCTTAGCCTATCTAACTCAGCATTGCCATTAGCCCATTGCATGTACTGTGTCCTTTCTTTCCTTAGCTTCTCCAGAGCAGGCAATATCTCCTGGTCAAGAAGCTTGTTAATCTCCTCAACCTTGCTCTGCTTCTTCTCAAGTGTTTTTAGAGCAGCCTCTTTCTTTGTCTCATACATTCTTGTCCCTGCAGCTTCCTCGAGCATAGACAATATCTCTGGTGGTTTCATATTTAAAACCTTAGTGATTCGCCCTTGCATTATAAGAAAATGTGGGTTATTCACATTTAGCTGCACAGAATGAAAAAGGTTTTGAACTTGACTTGGCTGTGCAAGTTTTCCATTGATCAGATATTTGTTCCTTCCTCCAACCACAATCTGCATTGTACCCGAACACGTCAGATTGCATAGTTTTAAACTGAGAAATTGCATAGCTCAAAATCTATGCATTATGCAGCATGAATGACCTTCATACCTCGAAATGGTGCTGGTATATATATGTATCGTATCAGATACTTAAATACTTGTACATACTTTCAATTTTTACTTCTAGATTTTTTTCTCCTGTCCAAACATGAGTACCATGTCATAATGTAATGGTTCTTCCTAGTTAATAACTGAAAACTAAATTTTGATTTTAAAAAAAGCTATAGTCAAGTAACCAATGATTAAAACAAGCCTTAAAAAAGACACGGTAAATCAACTGAAACAACTCCTAAACTTAAAACTCATAATTCTAATATTTTCATTTTCACTAATATGTCTACTGATTAAATATTAATTAAACCATATGAGAAATTGCAAGGTTAGACAGTAGATAAATTAATCCATGATTAAAACAATCACTTAGAAGGTAGTGGCAAAATCGGTTTAAACAACTGCTTATTACTTATTGAACAACTGCTTATTACTTATTGAAAGAGCAATATCATTTTTATTACTTATTAATGTGTGTCTGTCCGTTGCTGCAAACTCTCACGAGTCGAGCAAATTGAAAGGTGGATAATAAATAACTTAATCCACTATTAAAACAATCACTTAAAAAGGTAGAAACAGAAAATCAATTCAAGCAACAATTAAAGTCAATACCCATATTTCTTTCACCAGAATGATGCAAAAGCAGAAAATATAAACGAAACAAATAACTCCAAAATTCACAAGTAGAATAATAAATAAATAAATAAAAATATAGAACCTGTCTTGTAACTGTAATCTCAGAATGATCTTCATAACCAAGAGGGCTACGATTCCTATCAGAGTTATCAAACACAATCGAAACCGTAGCTTTGGTTATTCCTGCTTGACCTTGTTTATACACAAGTTCCTGAAGATTGGAAGCCCTAACCTGCTGCAAATTGGTAATTCCCAAAACAAAGCAAATTGAATCGAGAATGTTCGATTTTCCAGAACCGTTCAAGCCGGTGATTGCGTTGAAGAATCGATCGAAGCCCGGAACTATGGTTCTGGTGGCGTAGGATTTGAAACCCTCCAAGCATATTTCCTTGATGTACATGAGTTGAAGAGGGAAAATGGAGGGAAAATGTTGGGGTGAGGAATTGGAGAAGAAATTAAGGGAATGTTTGGTTCGGATTTTTTGTTATTCTGGGTGTGAGAGAGTGACAAAAGGCGGGAACTTGTTCTGAGAATTTTTAAATGATGTTATATTGTTGACTTTCAAAAGTAAGGGTCATCTTTCAATGAGTAAACTCTATTATACTAGAAGAGTAATACTTGTTATATTTTTTATTAGAAAATATATATTTAAGTTTAAAATTTAATAATAAAAAATATAATATATGAAGTGACATATTTTTTAGGATAGATGATGTGTTACTTATAATTTTTTCATCAATTAAATGAATGTGTTGTAATTTATCTTAGGTAAACTTTTCAAACTTTAGTCATAATTTTTTTAGTAACATTGACACCTTTTTTTTTGTAAATGAAGGTGATGAAAGAACATATTTGAATTGGTATTTTACTACGATTCTAATGATAGTGAAGGACTTGCCCCTCACTTTCTAGATTCATTAAAAACTTCAAGACTACCAAATCATAAAATCAAATGGAAATTTCAATAATATTATTAAGAAATATAGATTAATTTGAATAATTATGCAATAGAACAAAAAATGATTATAAGTAGGTTGTCAAATCAATGAAATCATGTTATTGAGGCAATAATAATGGCAGGTAAAAATGTTGATAAATTTATAACATACTATAAATGAATAGATCTCCATTACAAGTGTTTTGGCCTTTCAAATTAATGAGGATACAATTTCCATTCATTATTTCATATGTTATAATAATCAATAAGTTGCATAATAAGTTCTAAGCAAGTGTTAAGTTATACTTACCTAAACCTATTTTTAGCCATGGTCTATCCTCTTTTTAAGAGTTCAAAATATAGAAGGTTTAAAAATAAAGATTATAATACATGACAATGAAGAAAAATCATGTTCTACTACAATCAATGTGGTTTTAAAGAGGTTTTTCAAAACCTATAAATAGGTAACTTCAACTAGTATGGTTATATTGTATTATTACAAGTTATTCTACTCATTATATTAAAATTTCATTTATTTTCTCCAAATAAAATATCTTGATCCTATTCATCTAATTTGCAGGTGAGATATGTTCATACATTGAAAAATTGACATCTACTTCTAATGTAGTTTGAATATTAATTTTATGTTAAATTTCACATGTAAATAGTTTTGCTAAATTGAATATATATATATATATATATATATATATAATATAAAAGTGTGTCTTACATAATATTCCAACACTTGTGTTCTAACTTGCATAAAAAATTGTCTCCATGTGAATACATAAGTAACTTAAAAATAATGTATAAGCATACATGTAAGAGATGAGTGAATTAGTGATATGTATTATTAGTAATTACGTTGTTAGAAAATGTGCTTACATTTTGAAAAAAATACATATAAAGCATTAATAAATATGGAATAAAAAAAAATGGAATAGAATATCACATTTTTATCTTACATGGGATAAAATATACTTTTATTGTGTACATTCAAATAAAAAGACATTAAATGTCTACAAATTTTAACTTATTTATGAGATATGCTAAAGTGTCGTTATATTTTTTAAGAGAAAAATACATAATATCATTTTAAATTTTATGTTTTTTTTTTGTAAATAGTCAATCATGAACCATTTTTACTTTCTAATTATTCATTAGACTTTATCATTTAGTAAAATTAATCATTGTATAAATATATTGTTAAATTAATGATATCTCAACAAGAAGATTATTGCCACTCACAACAATAGCATTATAATAGTGCAAGTCAGATAACATTGATATTTGGATGAAATCACTATATTGAGAAAACAATGATATGTAAATTTTAAAATTAAAAGTGACTAATGCAATAATATTTGTATATGTTAAAATAAAATAATTATGATGTAATCATCAAAGTTAAAAAATGCATAAGCTATAATTTTTCCTTGATATAATTAACATTATTTTCATTGATATAATTTAACATTATTTTCATTGATATGTAATTTTTCAAAATTAAACGTGGGTAATCCAATAATATTTGTATATATAAAAATAAAATAATTATGACATAATCATCGAAATTAAAAATTGCATGAGCTATAATTATTCATTAATATAATTTAATATTATTATGTAGAAATCAATTTTATTAACAAATAAAATTTATTTAATAATTTAGAAGAAAAATAGTTTATAGTTGTCTTTTATCAAAAAATATAAAGTTATTGCACTCACTCATTTGGTCCGTTAGATTTAAGAAAATGAATGACTGAGATTGAGTGTAATTAGTGTAACTTAATTTTGATGTAAACGAATCCCTCCTCATATATATATATATATATATATATATGTGAAAATCACTTATTTCAAACCACAAATTTTCTCATTATAAAATCCTGAAATTCTAAAGATTTCAAGTTTCAAATTTCAAAATGCAGGAGTGTTATCACGTGTAGTTTAAATATTTTTAATGTTTAAATTATTTTCAGAACTTGGAAGATTAAAAAAGAGAAAAATTTGACAATTACATTAAATAGTAATTATTTGAGCTCTTATTTGTTATTCTTTCAAAAAAAATATTAATGAGTTTTGTTATCATATTTATCCATTTTAAAGAGTAATGTATATTATTCTACAGATTTTTTCAACAACATAAGAAAATAATATATATCACTTTTAAATCAATTATTAATAAACAAAATATTATTTTTTTATAAAAATTTATATAAAAATATATCATTCTCATATTAAATATACAATTTCATACTCTATTACCGGTTATACATGCTTAATATAGAATTTCACACTCTATTACCGGTGATACATGCTTACCAGGTCTCTAAGAATGTGTTCTAACATGATTTTTTTGTAAGCATAAATCACGTGATTCTTAAGTTAAATATAAACGACGTGGCAGGACTATATTCGTCAATACACTAAAAAACCGAAGTAATTGCAAAGTGTAACACCTCAAATTTGAGACGAAAATTAAGGAAAGTTAACTTTTGATTCCACTCTCTGAACTATGTACTAAAAAGCCTTTCAAAAACTTACACAAAATAAAAATTTGTTCCATTTTTTATTGTACTATACACTACTGCTATTAACTAAAATTAATATTGTAAGACCCTATTATAAATAACTAAAAGTTTGAGAGTTCAGATGCAACACTCATTAGTGTAAAAAAAAAAACTATTATATGCTAACATTAGTAGAATAAGTATTATTCTATGACACAATATTTTTCTCAAATACTTGTCTCTAAATGTTTTCTGTGTTTGGTAACAGAAGAAGCGTTTGATTTAAGCTTCCTTAGTCACTATATAATCAAATCTATCGGTGCTGTTGTACACTTGTCCTACATTACTACATACATTACATGCATTGTCACTTTCTTCTTCTTTAAGCCTTTTATCCCTCTCTACCTCATTATTCATCTACAGCTATACACTAAGAAATATCCACAAACAAATTTTCAACCATGCATGTGTTACTTGGTAAGAGAATTATGTAATGTGATATGTATAAAAATAGAATAAAGTGATTTTTTTGTCACATTCTCTCTCTTTTTGAGTTTTTAAGTGATGAGAGATTTTTTATTTTGCTTCTTTGCCATAAAATTCATCTGGGTTTGTTCAGATTTTGAGTGATCTATCTGTTTTCAAGGGAAACGTGTGGAACAAACTGTTTCTTTGAGTCAAGTTTCGAACGTGACATGCAATCTTCGTGTGCTTTGTTGCTGAGAATGTTCATGACATGCAATCATCTGGGTGTCACGGTTAAACATGCGATGAGAAAATTGCATGTGATGAGAAAATTGCTTGTGATGAGAAAATTATTACTTTGTTATCTCAGCCATATTATAAGGGAAATTTCACTGTTAAAAATCTGACTCTAATTTCATTTTATCCAACCATTTTATCAATGTGTCTTGGACTGATCCAAGTTTTCAATTTCTGCAGGTAAAAAGATATTGCTTTAGAAGTGGGAGTGGATCAGAATAGAGGGATTTTCCAGGTTGATCATCTCAGATAGAGCTTAGTAGAGGCACCTATGAAGTCAAAAGGGGAAGCTGGGGTGAGTGAAATAAAATTTCCATTTGATTCTGTTAGGATTCTATTGCTAGGTATAGAACATGATGAGTCCATAGTCCCACATCGACAGTATGATATTCTGGTCTGGAGTTTAAATGGCCTTGGACTCTCCAGCCAGTGGTGTGGTTCTCCCAATGTTGGTGTTGGATCCCCTTGAATATTTGAAGTTGCATGTTTTTTGGTATAGCCAAGGGTATCCTTCACCCTATGGTTAAGGAATTAATCCTTTTATGGTGCGTAGCTGACCCTCCCAACAAATGTGAGCAAATCTTGTTCATAAGAATCGAATTCTTGACTTTTTGGTCTATATGGGGATCTAGTGAGGCCGTAAACTACTTGATCAACACCTTGTTGGTTTTGAAGTTGCATGTTGCTTTTGAGTCATTATTATTCGTTGTTGAACAAGAATTTTTTTGTGTGACACCTAGTTGTAACATTAAATTTGTTGTTAAAGTAAGAGGAAATAATAGTCCACATTGCCAAGGTTTTACACTATAAATGCATAGAGAGAGAACTTTTTTATGCTCCGGTAGCATATAAAAGTTTCTAGTTGATCTTTGGGGTGTAATTTGTGTTGATTGATCCTTGGTGGCAATTTTTGATGCCATTTCCATTACTCAGGCAAAGGCAATCACGGCATTGGGTGGCCAAGTCTGCCAGATATGTAGTGACAATGTTGGGAAGACTGTGGATGGTGATGAACCATTCGTTGCGTGCGATGTTTGTGCTTTCCCTGTCTGCAGGCCTTGCTATGAGTACGAAAGGAAGGATGGGAAGCAGTCTTGCCCCCAGTGCAAAACACGGTACAAGAGGCATAAAGGTAAATGTAGCTACAATTTTGTTATATGTTGTATGTTAATATTTCACAATTCTTCATTCATATAGTGCTAGTATGCAACCCACAAAAGAGTAAGACTATAGTAAAGTAAGATTTTAATTCTTTAATATTGCAGCATGTTGTTTATATTCATATGCCGAGGAATTGGCCGATTGGCTAGCTTCCCTAACAGACATGCATCTGGCTTCTGTTTTTATCTGCAACATCCTGTCAAATATTTGAAGAACCAATACTTTCTCATTCTAATTAGTTATCACGTTACTTATTTAATTGATCCCAGGAAGTCCTGCAATTCTTGGAGACGAGGAAGATTACAGTGCTGATGGTGGTGCTAGTGACTTCAATTACGATTCAGAAAAGCAGAAAATTTCAGAGCGCATGTTGAGCTGGCACATGACCTACCGTCGAACAGAGGAGGTTGGTGCTCCAAATTATGACAAGGAAGTTTCTCACAATCACATTCCTCATCTCACCAGTGGACAAGAGGTCATTCTGCTAACTTCCTTACATGATAGTGCTCTATACCTCCCTTTCTTAAAAAAATTCCACTTTCTCCTTCAATTTCAGCTCTCGGATTGAAATTGTTAAGTTTTAAGCCTCACGTCAGTTGATATAAGGGTAGCCATTATAATGACTTGGGTAACACTCCTACTATGAGCTTACATAGGAGTGAAGTTTGGTTCAGTGTCTATTTTGACCAAATGTATAATGTTGGCCATGAGGGGTGTGTGTTAAGTTTAGCGTTTGGGGTGGAGTTAGATCCCCACTACAATTATTCTAATAGAAAACATTCATTCATTTATGGTATATCTTCAATTTCAGCTGTCTGGAGAGTTAAGTGCAGCCTCACCTGAGCGACTCTCAATGGCATCTCCTGAAGTTGGTGATGGGAAGCGTGATAATCTTCCATATTCATCCAATGTTAATCAAACTTGTATCTCTCTACCCATCCTCACTACAATTTTTGTCTATTTTGATTGCTATGTTGGATCAATACTTCAAAATGTTTTCCGTACAGTTATCCGATATGTATCATGTTGGATACTTGGGTACTTTAAAAATACTTTTCATCCATACACGTTTCAATTATTTTATAAATTTGTCCGTATCAAAGTATTTTCATCATGTGGTTGTACCTATGTTCGGTATCTGTATCCATGCTTCCTATCCAATTGTAATTTAAGGTGCTTGGCCATATTCTTTTGCAGCAAATATTAGGGTTGTGGATTCAGGATTGGGAAATGTAGCATGGAAAGAAAGGGTTGATGTCTGGAAGGTGAAGCAAGAGAAGAATGTTGTTCCAATGAGCACAGTCCAAGCTGGTTCCGAAAGAGGAGCTGGAGATATCGATGCCTGTACTGATGTGCTTGTGGATGATTCCTTGTTGTGAGTATTTTCTTTTTTATTCATAAGAATAAGAAATGGTGCTACTCTCTTTTAATTGTTAGACTATTTTTATTGCCACATATGATTTTTATACCATATTGATTGTCATTCTGCTTTTCAGCTGTTTAGATTCTTATATAGCAATATATTATGATCGATATCAGGAGGATTTGGTAATAAACACTAGTTGTAAAATAACTATATATAGTTGTGTGTTCAATAAGCAATGCCATTAAATTTAGTCTCTTGTGTGTGAGTTAATCATATTCCCTATATAAGAGAGGACTCTTATATGATTTTTCATTGTTATGCAGGAATGATGAAGCTCGGCAACCTCTTTCTAGGAAGGTTTCTATTCCATCATCTAGGATCAATCCATATAGACTGGTCATTGTTCTGAGGCTGGTTGTTCTGTGCATTTTCTTGCATTATCGAATAACAAATCCAGTGCCCAATGCATATCCAGTGTGGCTGGTATCAGTTATATGTGAGATTTGGTTCGCTTTATCTTGGATATTGGATCAATTCCCCAAGTGGCTTCCGGTAAACCGTGAAACATATCTTGACCGACTTTTGCTGAGGTTGGGCCTTTCTAGACTCTCCCTTTCCCCTGTATAAGAAAATGATTGTTGAAATTGTGATGTAATTTTCCTTTCCGAATATGTTATTCTTTTCATACAATTGCAGATACGACCGGGAAGGAGAACCATCGCAGCTAGCAGCTGTCGACATTTTTGTCAGTACTGTTGATCCATTAAAGGAGCCCCCACTTGTAACTGCCAATACCGTGCTATCTATTCTTGCTGTTGACTACCCCGTGGATAAGGTCTCCTGCTATGTCTCTGATGATGGTGCTGCTATGTTAACATTTGAAGCACTTGCCGAGACATCAGAATTTGCAAGGAAATGGGTTCCTTTCTGCAAGAAGTTTAACATTGAACCACGTGCACCTGAGTGGTACTTTGCACAGAAGATTGACTACTTGAAAGATAAGGTTCAACCATCATTTGTCAAGGATCGTCGAGCAATGAAGGTATGAGATGGACGTGCATTTGGATTATTCTGCGGTCTAGGCGTGCATGTGTGCTACTCGCACCAGTGTTCGATTTCATAAGAGCATCTTATTTTACTTCCTTGTTTTGTTTCAGAGAGAATATGAAGAATTTAAAATTCGTATTAATGTACTTGTTGCAAAGGCAACAAAAGTTCCAGAAGAAGGGTGGGTGATGCAAGATGGTACACCATGGCCTGGGAATAACACCAGAGACCATCCAGGAATGATCCAGGTAGTTCACTTATTCATCTATTTATTGGTTGGTAATAAATACTGTCGATGAATATGGCTTCTTAGAACTTCTTGTTCTTACATTTGTTTCAAATTATTTTTTAGTTTTTATTTTACCCATAAGGACCACATGTTACAATTTTAAAGTGATGAAATCATGTATACTAACCAATAGTTTTTAATTCTTTAAATGTTCTAACTTTCTGTAGCTAATTACATATTAATAAAATCCTATGATGCACCTTTATTGGATTTTGGTTGCGATGTCATTCACTGTGATTGAATTCTATATCTGCAGGTTTTCTTGGGTCAAAGTGGAGGAGTTGACTCTGATGGTAATGAACTTCCTCGTTTAGTGTATGTTTCTCGTGAAAAGCGTCCAGGGTTCCAACATCACAAGAAAGCTGGTGCCATGAATGCACTTGTCAGTGGCATTTACAATATAAATGTGAAAGTTACTTATCTCACACATGCACTTTGATCTCATGATGGTGAATTATATAACTTTTGCAGGTCCGTGTATCTGCCGTCCTTACTAATGGACCCTTTTTATTGAATCTTGATTGTGATCACTACATAAACAACAGCAAGGCTTTGAGGGAAGCTATGTGTTTTATGATGGACCCCAACCTTGGGAAACATGTTTGTTTTGTCCAGTTTCCACAGAGGTTTGACGCTATTGATAAGAATGATCGATATGCAAATCGTAATACTGTTTTCTTTGATGTAAGTATCTCCTGCCATATTAAATTGACTTTTTTGTTGATGTTATTTGGTTTCTGTTCCTGGTTTTGATTTATGTCGCTTATAATACCAATTGTGATTTAACCTTTTGTGATGTTCTTTTTCTCTTCCTTATTGACACTGTGTAATCAGATAAACTTGAGAGGTTTGGATGGCATTCAAGGTCCAGTTTACGTGGGTACTGGTTGTGTCTTCAATAGGACAGCTTTATATGGTTATGAACCTCCTCTTAAACCGAAGCATAAAAAGCCCGGGTTGCTATCTTCGTTCTGTGGTGGAAATCGGAAGAAGAGTTCAAAGTCTAGTAAGAAAGGATCAGATAAGAAAAAATATAGCAAGCATGTTGACCAAACTGTGCCTATCTCTTCCTTAGAGGATATAGAAGAAGGAATAGAAGGTAGGCCTATTAAATTTTCCATGGGCTTCTCTGTACATTGCACTGATAGGTCTGCAATTGAAACTAGTTTCCCATGTTTAGTTTTAATTAGATTGTGATATCTATTGTCACTTTCTTAGGAGCTTCAAATCAGCTTCCTATAATATCTTAAATTGGATGGCCCATGTTGAAATTGTGTTAACATAATCACCCTTGTACAATTTTCCTGCTTTTCAAGTAAGTCTTTAGGGCATATCATTGGGAAGTAAGTCTCACATCGCATGTCTCGTTCTCCTAGGCAGTGTTTAAATACCTCTTGGGCTACCTCTCTTATTGCCAATTGAGTTTGAAATGAAACCTTAACATGGCCTATACATTTTAGAAAATTACTTTTAATTGCTTTCAATTAACTATACCTATACTTGTTTTCAGGTACCGGATTTGACGATGAGAAATCACTACTTATGTCACAAATGAGCCTTGAGAAAAGGTTTGGTCAGTCTGTTGTTTTTGTTGCATCTACCCTTATGGAGAATGGTGGTGTTCCTCAGTCTGCGACTCCAGAGACTCTTCTTAAGGAGGCTATTCATGTTATTAGCTGTGGATATGAAGATAGAACAGAGTGGGGAACTGAGGTATTGTATTGTCGTATCTCGTATGTTTAACTCCCTTTTAAATTTGCTTTTGTTCCCAGTCACATTCTATCAGTTGAGCAGATTATTGCCAGCAACGCTTTCAGAGACCACTGGTCCAATAAATTAAACTATAAAGTGTCAATATTTCCCTTAATGTGTTTTTACATGAAGGCATATTATGATTTGAGTCAGTTGTGTCATAGGAAAATACTTAGGAGCGGGGTTTGCCAAATGGACAATGATAAATCATTATTTATCTTCTGCTCTACAGATAGGATGGATATATGGTTCTGTCACAGAAGATATTCTGACTGGATTTAAGATGCATGCTCGTGGTTGGCGATCTATATACTGCATGCCTAAGCGCCCGGCATTTAAAGGTTCTGCTCCTATCAATCTTTCCGATCGTCTGAACCAAGTGCTTCGGTGGGCTTTAGGTTCTGTGGAAATTCTCTTTAGTCGACATTGCCCTATCTGGTATGGTTATGGTGGAAGGCTAAAGTGGCTCGAAAGGTTCGCATATGTGAACACCACAATCTATCCGGTTACTGCCATTCCTCTTCTCATGTATTGTACCTTGCCCGCTGTCTGTCTGCTAACTAACAAGTTTATCATTCCCCAGGTATGTTATTTCTTTATTATAATTAGTACATTGCATGTTCTTGTCAATTTTGTGCCGATTCCAAAAGTGCGGCCAATGCATGAGGCCCCTAGTGGGGTGAGGAGGGTAGATGTATGTAGTTTTACCCTTGCAAGCGAAGAGGTTGTTTCTAATATTCAAAACCATGACCTCCGGGTCATAAGTCAAGCAACCTTACCCTTGCGCCGAGTCTCAGACATCTAAATGGTTATCAAGATTAGGTCCAAAAAATTTCAAAAGGGATTCCTTTTATGGGATAATCACAATCATAGGATATTCAGTTATCATACTTCCTATTTAGGATGGTTACTTATAGAGTAATTAAGAATGTCCGTACACAGTTAATGTTGTATTAACCAGGATCTCCTACAAATTACTTAATTAACATCCAAGACCCTGTGAATTGAAACTTGTTATGGAAACAATATAACACTCTGACACGTGGTCTTACTCTTAACTTATTTTATTTTGTTTGCAGATTAGTAACCTTGCAAGTATATGGTTCATCTCTCTCTTTCTTTCCATCTTCGCAACGGGAATCCTCGAAATGAGGTGGAGTGGTGTTGGAATTGAGGAGTGGTGGAGGAACGAACAGTTTTGGGTTATCGGCGGTGTCTCAGCACATCTTTTCGCTGTATTCCAAGGTTTACTCAAAGTGCTTGCTGGAATTGACACCAACTTCACTGTCACATCCAAGGCATCAGATGAAGATGGAGACTTTGCAGAACTCTACATGATCAAATGGACAACACTTCTCGTTCCACCCACAACACTTCTCATCATAAACTTGGTAGGGGTTATTGCAGGCATATCCTATGCCATTAACAGTGGTTATCAATCATGGGGTCCTCTCTTTGGTAAGCTTTTCTTTGCATTTTGGGTTATCATCCATCTTTATCCATTCCTCAAAGGTCTCATGGGACGCCAGAATCGAACGCCGACCATCGTGGTGGTCTGGTCCATTCTTCTTGCATCCATTTTTTCACTCTTATGGGTCCGAGTGGATCCGTTTATTACAAGAGTCACTGGTCCTAATGTTGAGGAGTGTGGAATTAACTGCTAGATCAAAAGCAACAATCTTTGTAGGTGGGAGTGTTGTGTTTTGGATTGTGATTAGTTTTGGTTCAGCTTTTAAATATGTTTATGCATGTTTAGTTATGGCAGTTTATATAAGCAGATACAGAAAAAATCAAACTAGAACTGAACTGTGTAAGGTTTTTTGTTTTGTTTGTATGAGTTTGAATAAACATGCCTTCCACTTATCTGGTGAATCTATGTTATAAGCTATTAAGAAGCTAAATTAATATATATGGCTTAGCTTATTGGACACACTTTTGTTTGGATGGAAATACAGGATAGTGTCCATTGTCCATATTTCTTTGTAATGTTTTCATATATAGTGTAATGTAAAATAAATAACATATGATAATTTTAGGATAACAAGATTATGAGGAGAGATCATACATCATAGTATCATACATATGATCAATTTTATGATAACACAATTATGAGCACATATCATATTATTACTGATTCAAGATATCTCTCTATATATTGTATTTTTTTTAAAACGTAATATACATTTATATTTATTTTCCAATTATATCATTATTTATTACAGATTTTTTGATTTTTTGACCCTTATTTATCCGTCTCTTTTTAATTCAATTTCCAATGATATTATTTTAGTCAAATTGTATTTAACTATTACTAAGGTGTTGGTCCAGTGATATAAGACTTTGTTAGATCCTCGTGATAACCAAAATATTAAGAGTTTGATTCATGTGAGTTTAACTTGTTGGGATGAATAGTAATATATTCCGAAATAGATTAGTTTTTTAGTCATATAGTAATGAGATATGTACAATAAAAATTGTATTTAACTTCTATATCATTTATTGATTTTTTAAATTGTGTGCTTAACTTTAAACAAAAAAAATTGTGACTTAGCGTAATTGTTAAATACTAAATGAACATAATGGTGATTTAATCTCTTTATTAATGAATTTAGGCAGGTGTTGGACTGGTCCTGATCCTATATTCCGGGCCTAATTGGCTAATACACCATTGCTTTCGAAATGACTGGGTCGTGTCCAAGTGGGAGTCCGGGTTCGCGATTCAATCCATATATGTAAGAAAATGTTCAGAAGGTTTTCTAAAATCTGCTGTCATAGAAAAAACTTGTTTAGTAAGTTCAAAAATAGCTTATAAAAAAATTGGAATTAACTTTGTATATTTATTATGATTTATAATTTTTTTGACATAATCAAGAGTATTATTACCAACTCTTTTTCTTGGGTAAGAAACTAGTCATTTTGAGTGTGTAGATACTTTTTCCAACAAGTATTGCCCAAACTCATAGGGATCTAATGAGGTTTTGCACTATTAAACCTTAATTTACTCAATTAATCTAAAATTTGTTTAAATTTATGTATAATAGACTATAAATTGAGTTGAGATATTCTATCACATTTCCATATGCTAAACCAAATATTTAACGGTTGGATTTTGATAAATATGTATCAAATAAAAATCAAGTTAATTTTTAAGTTAAAATTACATTTCGTGGTACTTTATTGGTTGAAGATAGAAATAGGATATTATTTTAGAATATACGATTGATTTCTGTTCCTAAATTGCAACCATTCTACTACAACACCTTTCCTTATCAATTTTCTGATAATAAACAATCATTCCATTCATCTAGTAATTTTTTTATTTCGTGTATTTATACAGTTCTTTATCAACCGTAAAGTTATGACTTATACACGAAACGGAATTGGATTAGGTAAGAGCAAGTCCTTCCTCAGCAAACATAACAAACAAACATGAAACTTACAGTTCTAACATGTAATCTTATCTTATTTTCAAATATCCAGAAACATCATGTGACATGATAATGTTACGTAAGGGACACGTGACATCCTCCAATGCAATGCATGGGCTTCCTTACGTGTCGATAGAATGAAGCCAATGAATTTGTTAGCGACAGAATAAATAGATAAATAAAAATGAAGCCAATGAATATCATTTACATCAAAACGACAAAAAATCTTACTGTACACCTCAAACGGTGACACGTCATCATTACACGTGTCAAAATATGCAATTGAAGCCAACAGTAGTAGCTTAACGCGTGGCACCACGGAACCATTTTCAAGATTTTTCATAATCTTCTTACTTTATAAATTAGCTATCACATGAATATCCAAAACTAAATTCAGAACTTGATCCATAGGCTACTACATAAAGCTGAAGATAATATTTTCCAAAGATTTCGTTGAAAAGAAGAGGAAGAAATAAAATGGTTGCTACTGAGGAACCAATCCTCTCTAGGATTGACCGTTTGGATAACATGGTAAGTGCTTCATCTTTATGGTTTTTTATTTAGCTTAGCTTTAATATTTGCATGTTAATTAATCAACATCATCATTCATTATTCTTCTACATATAGAAATTCAAGGAGTTAATTTTAAATTTGTCAACTGCTTATAGTGGCTTCAAAGTTCAAAATTCGTAGCCAAAGCAAGTACAGGTGGCAAAAAAAGTATTTGCAGAAAAAGCTTTAATTTATAGGTATAATAAGAAGCGGTGGAAACTGGAAATATTGATTTTTCCTTGTGTATGGAAGCACTGAGAATTATTTAGAGAGAAGATTATGCAATTCTAAAAAATATGTGCTTCGAATTGACTTAGAGAATAATTGTTTACCAACTTTAAGTTAAAGTTGTACTAACGTGTAATAAGCTTTAGCTAGTGAAATTAAGGAGATACCCAAACTCCTTGTTTGGGAAGAATAGACATAGGTTCACTATGTTCTTATGCTAATCATCATAGTTATAAACATGCTTGGAATTGTGGGTTGTTTTTTTAAAGGGGGAATTTGGAGCCATTAACATCCTTAATTTTTGTAATAATTATTAAAAAAATAAATAATAAAACTAGTGATTCATTTTATTTTTGTTAAGGCTCTTTCACCATTGTTCTACCTCACCTTATGTATTATATGACTCCTTATCCGTACCAATCTACTATAAGATGCTTGGAATTATGGGTTATTAATTGTTTTTCAAGGGACAAGGAATTATGGGTCATTGTTGGGACCATTAAAATCCTTTATTTTTTTAACCCTTTTTTATAATAAATAATAAAATTATTGGTTCATTTTAATTTAAAAAATATTCCAGTTAAGGAAATTGGAGGAAATTAGAGGATGCAATCTATCTCCAAAGAGCTCATGTTCCACTCCAACAATTAGCGAAAGTGATGGTCGTTTCTCATCCGTTGATTTCTCCCCAAAGAGCTTCGAGAAGCACTGCCGTCCGATCGAGAACGTGATAATGGAGACCGAAGTCAAAGGAACTCTCATAGACAGGCTCAACCAAGTTGAGGATCGAATGCTTAAGGTATATATATTTTCATTGAAAAAGATATTAAGAATCTATTATACATACATCATCCATAGACTCTTTTAAATATATATAAGTATCAATAATAATATAATGATTATGTTATAGATATTACAGTCATTATTTTTTGATCAAAGAATATCATTTGGATATTATTCTATCCCATCAAATGTTAGATTGAATTTAAAGTTGTATGATAATGTGATGGGGTCTAATGAATTGAACGAAAGTTATGTTTGCAGGTGGAGGAAGAGTGGGAGGCAGATAGGAAGAGAGAAGAGAAAAAAGAGAATAGCCCAAAGAAAAAGGGTTTCAAACAGCTTGTGAAGCAATGTGTGAAAGCAAGATCAGTCAAACATGACAAGTAGCTGAAGGGACTAATTAAAAACCATAATAGTTGTTCCAACTTTTCCAATGTTTTCAATTTCATGTACATTTATTTTGTTACTGTATTTTTGTATTTGGGAATCTTCAAGTGAGGGACAGTTTTTGAATTCTGATTTTCATTTTATTTTAATTGTGATCCATTTGTTATAAAAAATTAAAGCTTTTTTAACAAGATTATATGATCTAGTAATAAAGATTATGATATAACATCCCAATCATTCACA
This sequence comes from Lupinus angustifolius, assembly GCF_001865875.1. NCBI lineage: Eukaryota > Viridiplantae > Streptophyta > Magnoliopsida > Fabales > Fabaceae > Lupinus > Lupinus angustifolius. Next base: position 6,871,443 of record NC_032021.1, read on the forward strand.
AAAATTGATAGAAATATATCAAGAAAAATGATGATGATAATTAAATTATCATATTTACTTGTTCTGGAAATCTTAGTTCTGGATAAACTATATGCAGAGGAAAATGTTTATTAATGGAGCAGTGCATATACATGAATGATGGCACCATCATACTCAGTTTTAGTGAAGAATATTGTCTATTTGAGTTTTTCATCTTTAATTCTTGAATTTTTCCACGTACATGGGGTTTGTTGAGATATTTGGATGGTTCTTGACAGAATATAATTAGTTTTTAAGGTGAGTTAGGTCAACTACATCAGTAATAAAAGACTATAAGATCAGTTTTGTTTTACATTTGGCATATCTGAAGAAATATGAATGATAAATAATTTAAGTGTATTTAAACCCTATATCAAGTTCATTTATTTTCATCATTTTTGACTCGTCAAAAAATAATATAAATAAATAAAAGATAATATACATATTATATAAATCTTTATATAAATATTTATATCAAAAATGCATAAATATTTAACTTGTAATAATAGCTTATTTAATATTTTATAAAGATATAGAATCTAATTCCCAACGACAATAAATTTATACATAATCAGTATATATCCTCATTTATTTAAAATATTTTTTTTAAAAGACAATAATTATTAAATATAAATAATAGGTAATATATTATATAGAGTTATATACTATATATGAATTTTCACTAATATATAGAGAAAAGTGAAGGGAAAAAAAATATTAAGATACTAATTAATTGTTTTTTGAGAAAAATTTGTTTAGAAACATATCAAACTATATCATTTGAAAAAAATGTATCTATATTTTTTGTGCTCCTTGTTATAACTAAATTTTAATTAAAATTAAATTTTTAATGTGTTCTCAAAATTTTATTTATTATGTGTACTTATATATCTTACATGTAAGTCTTTTACTTTCTTTTGCACGTCCTTTATAATATCTCAGTTTTGAAAATCCAAACATGTGCCATTCATGAAAGCCAAAAATAGCTATCATCCTTGATTGCAACAATTTTAAATTTCCCATGGTAATGCAATGATTCACCATACTTGCGTGAACAATTTGTTAATATTGAATCAATTGGCCCACCTTTGTTATCTTATCCTATTGGATGAAATTTTCGAAGCATGATATCACTTTTATATACACCACCAATCTCTTAGCTTTGTTAACCATTTATGTATCATCTTCCACATTTTGAGATTTGTCCCCAATATCTATCAATTTCCTCTTACGCAATGAGGTTCCCGCACAAGAGACTCTTAGAATTCAGAGAGGGAGAGAAATTAGGAATGAAGGATTTCATTCTCATTGAATTTTGAATTGCAAAGTACAGAATAAACACAACTTACTATATATAGCAAGTGGTTAAATAACTTCCCTAACAGCTTTCTATAAAAGGAAAGGGAATGAAACTAATGCTAAACCAGAATTCTAAACCAGAATAGAGATAAGGGGAATGACCAAACAACCCCAAACCACATTCAACCATGGAAAACAACATCCCCCCTCAAGTTGGGTGGTGGATGGAACACAAACCCAACTTGGAAACAAAAGAATGAAACGAAGCAGGGGGCAATGGTTTGGTGAAAGCATCAGCTAGCTGATCAGAAGAGGCAATAGGAAGAAGATGAATGAGTCTCTGCTGAATTTTCTCACGCACCACATGACAATCCACTTCAATGTGCTTGGATCGTTCATGAAAGACAGGATTATGAGCCGGGTAGATGGCAGACCTGTTATCACAGTAAATAGTGGCAGGATTCAACAGAGGAATGCACAAATCTGTGAACAAGTAATTGAGCCATTGCACCTCACAAGCTAGACTTCCTAAAGCCCTGTATTCAGCCTCGGAGGAAGACCTACTGACTGTGTTTTGCTTCTTGGATTTCCAGGAAATGAGGGAAGAACCAAGGAAGATACAAAAACCTGTGATGGACTTCCTAGTATCCAAACAACAAGCCCAATCTGAATCAGAGAAACCAGCAAGCTTGAGGGCAGAGGAAGAGGAGAAGAAAAGACCCTGAGCAGGAGAAGACTTCAAGTAATGAAGTACTCGAAGAGCAGCCTTATAGTGCACATCCATAGGTTTACACATAAAGAGGCTAAGTTGCTGAACTGCATATGCTATGTTAGGCCTTGAAATGGTGAGATAAAGCAATCTCCCTACCAGTCTTCTGTAGCAAAGAACATCAGAAAATGGTTCACCTTGTTCAAGTTGTAATTTGACTGAGGGATCAAAAGGGACCTTGGCAGCTAAGGAACCAGAATCCTCAAGAAGAGCCAATGCATATTTCCTCTGATTCAAATGAATGCCATCCTGTGTTCTAGCAATTTCCAGACCAAGAAAGAACCTGAGTGAACCTAGATCCTTGATTTTGAAAGTCTGGTCTAGAAATTGCTTAACTAACTGGATTTCAGCAAGGGTATCACCAGTTAGAACCATGTCATCCACATACACCAAAATGGCAGTGAAAGAGGTGGATGTAGACTTAGTGAACAATGCCTGATCTGCTTGTGAGTGAGAGTACCCTATGGAAATCAAGGCAGAGGACAAAGTGGTATGCCACTCTCTGCTGGCTTGCTTCAAACCATAGAGTGACTTGTGTAATTTGCATACCTGATGAGGATTGGCAAGAGAAAGACCAGGAGGAGGTGTCATATAAACCTCTTCATGCAAATCCCCATGGAGGAATGCATTGTTCACATCAAGCTGCTCCAAAAACCAAGACTTAATAGCAGCCAAGGCCAAGACAGTCCTAACAGTGGTGATTTTCACCACTAGAGAGAAGGTATCAAAGAAATCCACACCTTCCAACTGAGTATAACCCTTTGCTACTAACCGTGCTTTGTACCTCTCAAGGGTCCCATCAGCATGGACTTTAGTTTTATATACCCATTTGCACCCAATGGGAAACTTATCAGGAGGAAGAGGAACTAAGGACCAAGTGTTGTTCTGATTCAAGGCTTGTAATTCAGTATCCATAGCTTCTCTCCAATGAGCTAGCTTAGCAGCTTGCTTATAAGTTGTAGGATCAGAAGCACTAGAGATTGTGAGACAGAACCTCTTGTACTCAAGGCAGCATCTGGAGTAGTCCAATACAGAGGACAAAGGATAGAGGATTTTAGAGGAATGAGCATCAGTATCAGTAGTGTGAGCAAGACTGGAATGATAGTCTTGTAAGTGAGAAGGAGGTCTTCTCTGGCTAGTGGAGTGTCGAGGAAGAAAATCAGAAGTAGGAGATGTCTGTGACTCAGGAAAAATGTTTGACTCAACCAAAGGAGTTGTGTGTGACTCAGAAGATGTGTTTGACTCAACCAAAGGAGTTGTGTATGACTCAGGAGGAATAGGACTAGAGACCATAGGCACAGAAGAAGGAGACTCATGAGTAGGACTTGGAGGATCAACTGAATTATGGGACAAAGGGAAGAAACTCTCATAGAATATGACATCCCTGGACAGAAATATGTCATGAGAAGACAAATCATACATAAGAAAGCCCTTGGTACCATCCTTGTAGCCTAAAAACATGCATTTTCTAGCCCTTTGATCAAGCTTACCCCTCCCTGCAGCAAGGGTACTAGCATAGGCTAAACAGCCAAAAACCTTCAACGATTCTAAAGTAGGTAATGACCCATGAAGTAACTGATATGGACTGGAATTCTGCAACAAGGGGCTAGGCAACCTGTTAATAATATGGACAACATGCTGAATAGCAAAGTTCCAAAGAGTGGAAGGTAAATTGGCTTGAAAGAAAATGGCTCTAGCAACATTAAGGATGTGTTGATGCTTCCTCTCAACCACACCATTTTGTTGTGGTGTAGCAACACAAGACCTTTGATGCATGATCCCCTTGGATGAGAAAAATTCATGCATCAGAAACTCAACTCCATTATCACTCCTAAGAGTTTGCAACTTGGTTTTAAACTGATTTTCAACAAGATTGATAAAATTGACAATGTGCTGCCTAGTTTCACTTTTGGATTTCATCAAGATTACCCAAGTAAAACGTGTAAAGTCATCAACCAATGTCAGGAAATAATTGTGACCAAAGGCAGAAGTAATGGAATAAGGACCCCATATATCAGCATGCAACAGCTGGAAAATTTTATTAGAATGAGTATTGCTATTACAAAATGGTAATCTTCTTTGCCTAGAAGTATGACAAACATCACAAGGTGCATGACTTGTATTACAAACAGGAATAAAAGGAAAAGAACTAGACATGGTCTTCATTAAGGATGATGGAGCATGACCAAGTCTAAGATGCCAGAGAGTGAACTCATTGAGCCCAGAAGAAGAGTGAGAGACAGAGACAGAGGAGGAGGAGGACTTGGACAGAAGGTTGATGACAAACAGGCCTTGTTTTAAACTAGCTGTACCAATCACCTTCTTGGTAATATTCTACACAATGGTACATGAGTTGAGATGAAAAGTTAGATGACAATGAAGAGACTGAATCAACTTATGGACAGACACTAGATTGACATGGAAATTAGGAACATATAAGACATTGAACAAGACAAGAGAATCAGACAAAATAACTGTGCCACAAACAGAAGTACTGACTTTACTCCCATTAGGTAATGTGATCATAACAGGTGAAATACTCCTTTGATCACTAAAATGATGCAAGTTATAAGTGATGTGATCAGTAGCTCCAGTGTCTAATAACTAATCCACACATTTATTACCTGATGTAGGGGGCAATGTAATGGCATTAGTGGCCATCATACCATCAGAAATTGCAGAATTGACCTTGCTACCATCATTCCTGTTCCTTTCAAGCAAATCCAGGATAGATTTCATTTGATCATCAGTGAAACCCTGACTCTTGATGTTCTGAATTGCATTACCATCACCTACACCATTCTGATAATATCCATCATGTCTATGCTCAACCTCTATAGGAAAACTATCAGCAACATTAGCTGATCTTCCTGATCTG
>NC_032021.1:6876506-6897526 GCF_001865875.1 Lupinus angustifolius
ATCAAGGATCTGTCTATGAATTTCAATTTATTTTTGGATTGGAGAGCTAATTTCATAGCTCTCGACCAGGAGTGATAGTTCTTGCCATTGAGAGGAGGAGAAACGAGAGTTAATGCAGGATTCTCGTTAGAATGAAGAAAGTAAGGATTAGAAGGATTCACAATGTAATCTTCGAAGCTCTGATTCGCCATTGTTCAGATGAGAAACTGATTCAGAGGAATTGATTCAATTAGAGAAGAAGAAATTTGCACCAGCAGAAGGAAATTGAAGGAGAAGAAGAAATCGCAATGTTGAAAGAAGAAACAAGGAAGAAGAAGACGAATCAGAGCAAATTTTGCTCTGATACCATCTTAGAATTCAGAGAGGGAGAGAAATTAGGAATGAAGGATTTCATTCTCATTGAATTTTGAATTGCAAAGTACAGAATAAACACAACTTACTATATATAGCAAGTGGTTAAATAACTTCCCTAACAGCTTTCTATAAAAGGAAAGGGAATGAAACTAATGCTAAACCAGAATTCTAAACTAGAATAGAGATAAGGGGAATGGCCAAACAACCCCAAACCACATTCAACCATGGAAAACAACAGAGACAGGCCATGATGTAAGATTGAAACCACATAGATTATTGTGAATTAGGAGATTCATCAATCAAAATATCCTCTAACATGGACTAAGCTAAGCCTTTGAAACTGCATTTCTTGTTTAGTAGGTAGGAATGGGCCTGTTCGTTTCGTCCTCAAAGCTACCCATTCTTCTTACAATTATTAACATGCAATCATTCATTTTTATTTATCCATGACAATAAAAAATTGAGAAAAAATGTATGCCCTAAATGATGAAAATGATTGTAATTCTATTTTTAATTAATTAATTTTCTATTTTATTTCTGTTTTGGTAGATGTAGTATAAATAGGGTGGTTCATATACTTTGTAATCACAATGAGAATAATGAAATATAATGAGAAGAGTTATTCAACTCAATAGAGTTCTAATTCTCATTTTCTTTTCTTTCTTCTTTCTTTAAGATTCTTCAAGATTTTCTTTCTCATTCATGTATTCTTTCATACTTCTTGATTCATCACGAAGATTTCATGCATGACTCTACCATTTTAACATGGTATCAGATCGATAATTATTGGTTTCATGACTTCTGCTTATACTTCTCTTCTAAGATTCATCATTCATATTCATATAATCAACCTCTACACTCTTTGCATTCAAGATGCTTTATAGAATTGTGTTATCAGCAAAGAAGAAATGGGGTGGAAGATTATGGTCATGACATGTTGCTATACGGGTTATGTAAAGTGTTTCTTGCCTTTAATTGTATTGATTATGCTATACTATGTATGGAAAATCTTGAGGTGCCATTTTTTATGACACTGAGAGAAAGGATTCTGGAACTTGCCCATAATTTTGAAGTTTTTTTAGAGAACTTTCATGCGATCTTGATGAACAATATTTTGTGGATTTCATGTTCTTCTCAATGCATTTTGTGCAAGATAGCTTCAGTTAGAAGAAGTGGTCTGGACTTAAACACTTTGCTTGCAAAATGGTACACTGAGATTTTTTTTACTTTAATTGAGGCTCATCCATAGAGTCTTCCAAGTGCCTTACATCAAATCAGATTAGAATTCTTTTCAAATTCAGGAGCCACTACATCAAATTTTGCATTTAGTGGATGTTTTTGTGTGGAGGTTATTGAAACCTCCACAAATAAATGAAACAGGTGGGCCATATAATTAACTAAATGGATAATGGAGGTTTTCATTGAATTAGTGAAAGTTTTCAACCTCCACTATCAATTTCCCATTACAAAACCTAATCAGCAAACCCCAAACACACTCGCCCTCCAAACATGTAGCAAATCCCAAACACGTAGCAACGATTCTTCCATTTCATACACAACAAACCTACTCCTCGCCGTTGATCCACGAGTTGATGACCTCCATCTTTGATTTTTCAGCACTGTTTTGGTACATGCTCGTTCTCTATTATTCTTCGATCTAAGATTTTCTATTTGTTCCCTTTGTTGCATATAGTCAGTGATAACCGTGCTAACCCCATTTTAGGATTGCAAGACCTTAAAATTGGGGCCTTCACTTAGGCCACAATTAACCCTATATTTTGCGAGATAGGGCAACCATACTGGTTTGTTTCCCTTTGTTGGATAAAATAAACACCATTCATGTTTGATACCGAAATCCACATAAACGGGAAGTGAATAATCAATAGGATTAAGCAATGGTCAAGTGATAAAATCCACATTCATGGTTTCTCAATCCACTTAGATGTGGTGCATGACTTCTTTTTCTATAATTAGAAAGAAAAGGAGAAGAAAGAAAACAAAATTAGAAAGAAATAGAGACATAAATAAGAAGCATAGCAAAAGGAGTAACTAATATATGTTCTACTAATAATAGACTAATATGATATGATATACCTCAAGTTTGAGAGAAGAAGCAACACCAATAAGATCAAATAACTCTGTCTTACATAACCATAATAGTTGTGATGAGGAGGTTGTATTAAGAATAGTCCTTAATAACAAAATAGTTATAAGTAAAGCTAGTAAAGACAATGTCATTCTGGTGATAATTCCATCATATATATGGGCTAAGTATAAATCGAGGAAATCTCCATTTGGGATATTCCAACCATTAACAGATGCAAACAAAATTTAATCAACCATAGACTATTCTTAAGAACTTAACATCCCAAATGGAGATTTCTCTATCCTTGCTGAGATTGCAAATTAACAAGATGTAAATTATAAGACATTTCAATACTACAAACACTAAAATAACACATCTTTTAGACAATAGCTCTAGGGAAGAGAATAACATACAACACAAAGGATCAAGTTCAAAAAGAAGAAAAAAAGTAATGCCAAAGTTGTGATTACTATGCTTGTTTTTCCTCCACCCTCTGATTCAAGTCCTGTACAAGCTCAAAACGAGACAAAGCCTCACATGGACAAGATATTCAATATGTCTCTGTTTCTCTGTTTGGTTCCTACAAGGATCATTTTGATTTACTCTTTTAAACATATGAACCATAAGTTATTTTATTCATCCTAACCATCAACTTTTGTTTGCATCTAATAATAGGCTTCAAGATGTTAGTATATATGGGATCCAACAAAACTAATGACCCAATTTTATCATTATTTTCAGTTCCCCTCATCTATATGGGTTAAGTATAGATTGAGGAAATAAAATCGTTTTTTATGAAATCATGTATTAAAAAAAATATTTGCTAATTTATTTATACTCATGTAACTACTAGTAATCAACGGAAAAAACACTTCAGAACAATAAATATATATAGGATAAGTAAAACTATATCAGATTGTTAAATAAGTATCTAAGTGGCTTATTCTCTATAATTCCTATGTCCTTATGTATCAAAAAATCATTTTCCCATTATTTTTCAATTTTCCTTATGCTGAATCCAACTATCTTTTATAGACTGAACTGGATTATTTAAGAATCATACATCATATATGTTTAGATCTTTATGATCAATGCATGTTGTGCTTTGTGTCTTCGCCAAAACAAGTTTATGATGTTATGTTAACCCTTCAATTTCCCTTTCACTATCATCGAATTTTTGTTCTTTATTCCCGGTAAGTCAATTCAATTTTCGTTCTTCGTTTATGCTAAGATTTATTTTTAATGCATAACAGAGTATCAACTAACAATGAATGTATGTGTGCATGTCCTTTTTCTCATTTTACTTGTTCAATGGAACAATTTACTACCATATAAAAGGAATATATGATGTCTAGATATCAAAGAAGAAAAAATATTTTGAACAACTTATATGTGTTGTGGATTATTGTCATAGTAAGGTGTTTTCCATAGAGAAGTTAACATTTTTCTATTTTTATCTTTTAAAGAAGTTAACATGTTAAAGCCTGAGAACTTGTTGCTGGATGCTAATGGTGTGCTTACAATATTAGATTTTGGATTGAGTGCATTGCCTCAATAAGTCCGGGTGAGTTTCTTGACTAATTTTTCTAAAATAAGAATATATGATCTGCCCAATTGGCAACGTATTATCTTATTGTTAATAGGAAGATGGGCTGCTTCATACAAGATGTGGTATACAAAATTATGTTGTGCAGGAGGTATATTAGCTTTTTCTGGTAGTTATCGTATCTTTAGTCTCAGATTTCTAAAAAAAGATGACTCGATGCACGAGTCTCTCACCTATGTTAATAAGACATTGCAGTATTTAATAGAGAAACTGATACCAATATGATTTCAAGTGTAAACTCTGTTTCTTTTTTCTCAAATGGATTTTAGACTTGCTAATGCAATTTTTATTTGCAGATTGTTGCAATTTTCAAGATGGTAGTACTTCCACTTTAAACTTTGTCCTCTGAGAGACTCAAGCATGAAACAGGGTCGGAGTGTTTAATCCAGAGAGCATGAAACCTTTATTGAATATGGTGGCAGAGATGAAATTTTCACATGTCGAAGAAGAATAGTGAAAATTTCATATGTCGAATAAACTTTTGTTATGTATTTTGTTTTTAAAGTGTCAGACTACTTTTAGTTTTTGAGATTTTATGGTTTAATTGGATTTATAGTGAAAGATGAATTATAATTCTTTCAATTCTGTTACACTACTTTGGTTATTTGTAATGAAATTTTATTATTGTTAAGAATATTTGTATTTATTATTGTATATTTAAATAATAATTATAAATTAATGAGATTAAAGTTTTAAAATTATGAAATTAAATTGAGGTTGAAATCCTCTAGAAACATATAATAGTGGAGGTTTAAAGCCTCCATGGTAAACATTACAAAGACGTCATCAAATAGTGGAGGCTAAAAACCTCCACAGATAATGGAGGTTAAAAACCTCCACAAATAAACCGCTACAAATGTGTAGATACCCGAGATTTTCTAAAACTTCCGCTAAAAAATTCTAGAAGTCATAACTATGAATATTTTTTGAAACCTCCGCTAGTTATATTGTGGAGGTTAAAAATCTTCGCTAATCGCATAAAAAACCTCTACTAAATACAAAATATGTTGTAATGAGTTTTTTGATATTCTAAAGCTCTTCAAGAATGGAGTACCATTTCCAATTTATCCTATAAAACCTTTTCTTATCCTTCATCAATTACCCCCAATTATTTCACCAATTATTTTATTTTTCACTACTCTATTTTTTACCTCATCTCTCTCATTAAACACACAACATTATTAAAATGTGCATTTTTCTTCATTGAAGCAACATATTCTGATCAAAATTTAGATCCATTTTATTTTCTCTCTTCATCCATTATGGTTGGTTTCGTTGGTTAAGTTTTTGTCAAGATAGATGGTTAAACTTTAGATGAAGTTGCTTCTGCCTATGATGGTTAAGCGTCAGTATTGCTTCACATGAGATTTCAAGATTGGGAGATGAATATTCATTAACCAGCAAGAGGAGATATTAGAGTATACATGGTGTTCAACACAAGTATTTCAAGCTTGGAATGGTTGATACATTCTAGCTTGCAGGGATGTTGAAAATGATTGTAATTCTGTTTCTAGTTAACTGATTTTCTGTTTTACTTCTCTTTTGGTAGATGTAGTATAAATAGGATGATTCCTATACTTTGTAATCATAATGAGAATAATGAAGTACAATGAGAAGAGTTATTCAACTCAATAGAGTTCTAACTCTCATTTTCTTTTCTTTCTTCTTTCTTTAAGATTCTTCAAGATTTTCTTTCTCATTAATGCAATGTTTCATGCTTCTTGATTCATCAAGAAGATTTCATGCATGACTCTACCATTTTAACAGTAATATATGAGTTTGTTACACTATTATTGTATCATCTACCATTCATATTTAATCATCATTGACTCTTCAAAAAGTAAAACAAATGAATGGTGAATGATGTAGTGATTGTGTTTAAATCTTTACACTGTCAGTATATAAATATTACACTCTAAAAAATTAAGTGTGTTCTTTTTGTGAGTAGCAATACTTTTAAGACATGTTATTAAATTTGTCTAGACCTTAATCATCCTCAAAATTAAGCATGTTATATTTGCTTGAAAATTTGGTAACATTTTAATCAAACATATTGATCATCTATTATGTGTTTGTTCTTGTATGAATATGAGATTCTTCAAGTAGTTGATAGTAAAGTTCGAGATTCTCTTATTTTTTATATAACTGGATGAGACAAACGGTCATTATATAATCTATTTATATTACAAAATGTTAGATTTAATTTTGGTTAAACAATCATTGACTACAATCTGGAATCCAAAATGATCAACACTCTTATGATGTCTAAATACTGAATGATTTGTATAAAAAAACATTGGTAACATTGCTTGTTAAAGATGCTTTTAGGATTGGACCGCATATATTGAGTTGGTAAAGACCTCAACTCAAGATTCATTAAAATGATAATTAATTACAACTATCAAATTATGAAAAAAGAATTATTCATACATAGTTCATAATTAACAAATATATGCTATTTCCAAATCAAATCACAACTTAAGAACTCACTCAATAAAGAGGAGAGATTCGTTTACACCCAATTTAAGTTACACTAGTTACATTCAATCTCAACATTTCATTTTCTTAAATCCAACGGACCAAATGAGTGAGAGAAAAAAATCTTAAATAACTTTTAAGTTTCACTCATTGGTCCGTTGGATTTAAGAAAATGAATGACTGAGATTGAGTGTAATTAGTGTAACTTAATTTAGGTGTAAACAGATCCTTCATCCTCAATAAATCATATCGTGATAAACTAAAACTTGGTTTTCATTCGATTTTGTACACCTCTAGTAGTATTTTGATACTATTGGAAAGTAGGTTTCACAATACATGTTGGGCTACTCCTTTCATTGGTAATTTGTTTTGAGATGAAACTTTAACATGGTATCAGAGTCAGAACTCAACTTCTTTCTGGTTGTCATGGACCAAAAAGATGCCCTTAGTTATGGGTCAAAGGTAACCCTTCGCCTGATCCGACAAGCTTATGTGGAGGCGGCATATTGTAAAGTAAGTCTCACATCGCCTACCTCATTGTCTCTGGAATGGTTAGATACATGTTGAGCTACTCCTCTCATTGCTAATTAGTTTTGAGATAAAACCTTAACAAATTCAATTGAATGGTTCATCAGTCACTATTTTTAGTTTACAGTTGAACATTAATCTCTTAATGATCACTAAAATAATTTTTGAATTTAAATAATAGGATGTATATAAGAGAACCACTCTACCCCAAACATATTTTAAAAACTATCATTGATTGAATATGATGTTTAAGGGAAATAATAGAAGCAGAAATGGGCTATAAGGAAGACAAAAAAAAGAATGAGAAAATGGCTATAAGGGACCCCAAATTGACATTGGCATGGCACCCCTTAGAGGGAGCTAAATTGAAACAATCCAAAATAAGAGACATCAAATTGACATTGGTTACAAGGTGTTACAAATTCATAATTTCTAATTAAGGTAGACATCATATATTTAATACAATTATATCGACTATATATTTTGGATTACAAAACAAGTGATCTAATTATTGATAACTATAAGACTTCTGAAACTGATAACAAATATGAGATTAATGAGCGGATATCCAAATAGTTGACCTATAGGGGATAATCAGAACCGTATAAGTTGACAATAAGGAACAATTATGATCCCCAATACACCAAATCACAAATAGTTTTTACCTCTCCCCATCGGAGAGAAAACCAAGGTCCCAAAAATAATTAAGGATTTGGTTAAGGAAGACCATCATACTAAAACTCTCTCAAAAGGTATATCAAATGAGTAGATCAGAGAACATGAATTCAGGGATTCAGGTATGACTTTATATCCTTGTTTTATATTATGCGTGAAAATTATGATATTCAAGATCCTAGGATTGATATTTCACCAATCATCAGGAGATATCTAACATAAGTAATTTTCATTCATTTTCATATTAGGTTAGGTATTGTCTATTTTCTAAGCAGTAACCTAAGTTACCTAACTAAACTCTTAATGTTTATGCACAGCGGAGAAAAAGCAAGTGTCCATTAGAAGGGCTTCTTTAATGTCTTCAAGGAAGAAACCGTGAAGAAGAAAGAAAGCCAAAAGATGAAATATTATTATCCTTGATATTTTTAGTAAGTGCTTTACCTGAATAACTAACCCTCAAATATAAAGGGAAAGGGAAAGCAACTAACTAACATAAAGTAGAAAAACTGGGCTAAGAAAATAAAAGCCCAAAGGAAAAATAACAAAAAGAAATAAATGGGCTTAAAACAAAAGAGAAGAGCCCAAACGAAAAAGAGAGAAGAGAAGAGGACAGCCATGGATGCTTGAGGATGAAGGTACTGAAATTAACACCCTCCCTCAAGGTGGACGGTGCAGAGAGCAGAGTCCCAACTTGGATATGAACTGATGGAAAGGCTTCGGTGGAAGAGGCTTAGTGAAGGCATCAGCAAGTTGATCTTTGGATGAAATGGGAAGAAGATGAACGATTCCTTTTTGAATTTTCTCACGCACAACGTGGCAATCAATTTCGATATGCTTGGTGCATTCGTGGAAGACAGGGTTGTGAGCAATGTATATGGCGGATTGATTGTCACAGTAAACAGGTACAGGGAGGTTTAAGGGAATATGAAGATCCTGGAAAAGGTAACAGAGCCACTGAATTTCACAAACAAGACTCCCCAAGGCTCGGTATTCGGCTTCTGAGGAAGAACGGCTAACTGTGTTTTGTTTCTTCATCTTCCATGAAATTATAGAGTTGCCAAGAAACACACAAAAGCCAGTGATGGATATGCGAGTGTCTAGACAGCAGGCCCAATCAGAGTCGGCAAAGGCAGAGAGCTTGGAGGTGGAGGTGGAGGTGGAAGAGAAGAACAATCCTTGAGCAGGGGAGGCTTTGAGGTAGTGAAGAACTTTTAAGGCAGCTTGATAGTGAGAGGTATGAGGCTAAGTCATGTAGAGGCTGAGTTGTTGGACCGCATATGAGATATCTGGTCTGGAAAGGGTGAGGTAGATGAGTCTACTAACTAACCTTCTGTAGGAAGAGGGATCGGGTAGGGGAGAGCCGTTAGTTAGTTGGAGTTTGATGGAGGGGTCAAAAGGAGTTTTGGCAGGTTTTGAGGCTAAGGTTCCTGAGTCTTCAAGTAGGGATAAGGTGTATTTACGTTGGTTAAGGTGGATTCCAGCAGAGGATCGAGCAATTTCAAGGCCCAAAAAATACCTGAGATGACCAAGGTCTTTAATTTTGTATGTGATGTCGAGGATGTGTTTGACATGATTGATCTCGGAGATGTTGTTGCCTGTGAGGATAAGGTCATCCACGTATACTAGGATAGCAGTGAATGATGAAGAAGAATGCTTGGTGAAGAGAGCCTGGTCAGCAGAGGAGTGATGGTAGCCAAGAGAGGAAAATTTTGTAGAAAGAGTGGTATGCCATTCTCTGCTGGACTGTTTGAGGCCATAGAGAGACTTATGGAGTTTGCAGACTAGGTGAGAAGTGGGAGGTAATAAACCAGGGGGTGGTGGCATATATACTTCTTCATGGAGGTCACCATGCAAGAATGCATTGTTGATGTCCAATTGTTCCAAGAACCATGAGTGAGATGCAGCCAAGGCAAGAATGATTCTGATTGTAGTAATTTTTACAACAGGGGAGAATGTGTCAAAGTAGTCAACTCCTTCCATTTGGTTGAAACCTTTAGCAACTAATTTGGCTTTGTGTCTTTCTAAAGTGCCATCGGCATGATATTTGGTCTTGTAGACCCACTTGCAGCCAATGGAAGATTTGTTAGGTGGAAGAGGGACTAAAGACCAAGTGTGGTTAAGACTGAGGGCATGTAGTTCTTTCTGCATTGCATCATTCCCGCATGGGATTTGAGAGGCTTGCTTGTAAGAGGATGGTTCAGTAAGAGAGGAGATCGCAAGGCAAAAGTTCCTGTAAGAATAAGAGCAATTAGCATAACTGATACAAGAAGATAGGGGGTAGAGAATACCTGAAGTAGATGAAGTTGGACTGGTATGAGAGTGAGCAAGATTGCACTAATAGTCCTGTAAATGTGAAAGTGGTTTTCTAATTCTGTTTGATTGCCTGATGGGAGTATTGGAGGGTAGGGGATGGATTGGAGGGTCAGGGGTGGTATTAGGATGGAGGTTGAGTTGAAGGTCAGTAGTGGATCCAGGGATGGAGGGGATGTATGAGGCTGAGTCATGTAGAGGCTGAGTTGATGGACAGCATATGAGATATCTGGTCTAGAAAGGGTGAGGTAAATGAGTCTACCAACTAACCTTCTGTAGGAAGAGGGATTAGGCAAAGGAGAGCCGTTAGTTAGTTAGAGTTTGATGGAAGGGTCAAAAGGAGTTTTGGCAGGTTTTGAGGCTAAGGTTCCTGAGTCTTCAAGTAGGGATAAGGTGTATTTACGTTGGTTAAGGTGGATTCCAGCAGAGGATCGAGCAATTTCAAGGCCCAAAAAATACCTGAGATGACCAAGGTCTTTAATTTTGTATGTGATGTCGAGGATGTGTTTGACATGATTGATCTCGGAGATGTTGTTGCCTGTGAGGATAAGGTCATCCACGTATACTAGGATAGCAGTGAATGATGAAGAAGAATGCTTGGTGAAGAGAGCCTGGTCAGCAGAGGAGTGATGGTAGCCAAGAGAGGAAAATTTTGTAGAAAGAGTGGTATGCCATTCTCTGCTGGACTGTTTGAGGCCATAGAGAGACTTATGGAGTTTGCAGACTAGGTGAGAAGTGGGAGGTAATAAACCAGGGGGTGGTGGCATATATACTTCTTCATGGAGGTCACCATGCAAGAATGCATTGTTGATGTCCAATTGTTCCAAGAACCATGAGTGAGATGCAGCCAAGGCAAGAATGATTCTGATTGTAGTAATTTTTACAACAGGGGAGAATGTGTCAAAGTAGTCAACTCCTTCCATTTGGTTGAAACCTTTAGCAACTAATTTGGCTTTGTGTCTTTCTAAAGTGCCATCGGCATGATATTTGGTCTTGTAGACCCACTTGCAGCCAATGGAAGATTTGTTAGGTGGAAGAGGGACTAAAGACCAAGTGTGGTTAAGACTGAGGGCATGTAGTTCTTTCTGCATTGCATCATTCCCGCATGGGATTTGAGAGGCTTGCTTGTAAGAGGATGGTTCAGTAAGAGAGGAGATCGCAAGGCAAAAGTTCCTGTAAGAATAAGAGCAATTAGCATAACTGATACAAGAAGATAGGGGGTAGAGAATACCTGAAGTAGATGAAGTTGGACTGGTATGAGAGTGAGCAAGATTGCACTAATAGTCCTGTAAATGTGAAAGTGGTTTTCTAATTCTGTTTGATTGCCTGATGGGAGTATTGGAGGGTAGGGGATGGATTGGAGGGTCAGGGGTGGTATTAGGATGGAGGTTGAGTTGAAGGTCAGTAGTGGATCCAGGGATGGAGGTGATGTTGGGTTTGCAGACAGGGGATGCTTGGTTCTCTTGGAGATGTTGAAAGGGAAATTGGTCTTCATAGAAGATGGTGTTTCTTGAGATGAAGATGGTATGAGTATGCAGATTGTATAGGATGGATCCTTTGGTGCCAGGGTGATATCCAAGGAAGGTGGCCTTGATGGCTCTAGGTTGGAATTTGGTGCGGTGGGATTGAATTGTAGTTGCAAAGGTTAAGCAGCCAAAGACTTTGAGGTTATCTAGGGAAGGAAGGCTTTTGTATAGGCATTGGTATGGACTTTTGTGTTTTAAGAGAGGTATAGGTATTCTGTTAAGGAGGTAGACAACATGTTGTATGGCAAAATTCCAGAGTTTAGGTGGAAGGTATGATTGAAAAATTAGGGCTCTAGCAATATTAAGGATATGTTGATGTTTTCGTTCAACATTGCCATTTTGTTGAGGTGTCTCAACACAAGTTCTTTGATGGATGATTCCCTTATAGGAGAGGTAATCATGCATCAAGAATTCAACTCCATTATCACTTCTCAAACATTTCAATTTACTACCAAATTGTGTGTCAATGTAGGCTATGAACTTTATTAAGTGAGGTCTGGCCTCTGCCTTGGATCTGAGAAGTAAAACCCAAGTAAATCTGCTATAGTCATCAACAAGGGTGAGAAAATATTTGTGTCCAAATAAAGATGGGACAGAATATGGTCCCCAAATGTCAACATGTAATATATCAAAAGGATGAAAGCTATGTGTTGTACTATAATTAAAAGGTAACTTTTTTTGCTTAGACATATGACATACATCACAAGGAGAAAAAGTGCTTGCATTATGAATATAAGGAAATTGTTTAGTAAGTTGAGAGATTACAGGAGAAGGAAGATGGCCTAATCTTAAGTGCCAAATGTGATTGTTCATAGTATGAGAATTCGAATTTAAAGTAAAAGACTGATTGATAAAGGATCTTGATATAGGGAGGTTAAGCATGAACAATCCTTGATAAGGTCTAGTTGAACCAATCATCTTCTTGGTATGGTTCTGCAATAGTAAGCACTCATGTTGAGAAAAAATTAGATGGCAATGTAGATTATGCATTAGTCTGTTAACAGAAATCAGATTAACATTGAATTGAGGAACAAGGAGAACATTAGTTAAAATAAGAGAAGGTGTGAGAGCTATGGTCCCAGAGGTGCATGTGGAGACATGGTCACCATTTGGCAGAGTGATAGACATAGGTGTTATAGATTTGTAAGATGAAAAATTAGTCAAGTCATAGGTGATATGATCTGTAGCACCTGTGTCTAGTACCCAGTGGGAGTAAGGGTTACCTGTATTGGTGGCAGAGGTGTTTGTTGTCTGTATAGCAGAATTGATGGCATGAGTTTCTCCTTTAGATTGTTTGAGTAGACTTAGAATACCTTGTACTTCCTCTTCAGTGAAGGTTGTGTTGGATCCTTGTGTAGTGGTAGGGTGGGACATAGCAAGGTTCTCTTCTTTGTCAAGAGGGAAACCAAGTGTGTGGTTGGCTAGTCTAGTTGGTTTGTTGTTCTGGTAACCAGGGGGATATCCATGCTTCAAGAAGCATGTGTCAATGGTGTGGTTTGTCCTCTCACAGAAGGTGCAGAACTTGTTTCCCTGGCTTCTGCCACCTCCATTGAATCTTGATCCCTTTCCTCTGTATTGGTAGCTTCCTCTGCCTCTGGAGTTGTTGGTATTAGTGTTAAAATTTCTATTGACAGGTTCTTGCCTTGAATTGATGGACAAGGCTTTGTTTTCAGGTTCAAGGGAGGGCATGATAGGGAGGTTAAACTGTCTCTCTTGTTGGGTCAAGAGGGCAAAGGCTTTGCTGATATTGGGTAGGGGATCAAGAAGCATAATTTGGGATCTAACTTGGGCATATTGTTCATTTAGTCCCTTTAGAAATCGAACCACATAACTTTGTTCCCTATAGGTTCTAACACATTGAATCAATCCACAAGAGCAGGGGATAGCACATTTACAGCTTGGGATAGGTGTGAAGTTTTCAATTTCTTCCCAAATGCTCTTTAGTTGGTTATAAAATTCTGATATGGATAGATTACCTTGGTTCAGGTGGTAGAAATCCTCCAAAATTTCTGCAATCCGAAACATATCTCCTTGGTAGTACCTTTCTTGTAAATCTTTCCAAGCTTCAGCAGCTGAATCAAGCCAAAGGATTGATCTCACAATTGATTCTTCTACTGAATGCCGAATCCAAGATAATACCATGTTGTTGCATCTTCTCCAAGGGATGTGCATTGAGTCTTCTGGAGGAGGTTGAGGTAGGCTTCCATCGATGAAACTGAGTTTATTTTTTGAATCAAGGGTCAACTTCATTGCTCTAGACCAGGAGTGGTAGTTCTTACCATTGAGGAGCGGTGTCACAAGAACCAAGGCAGGGTTCTCACTTGAGTGAAGAAAATAAGGATTTATGTAAGGATCGAGGGTGTTGTTGTGGTTAGCCATTGAATAAGGAGAGGAGGACGATGGGAGAAGAACAACCACAGAGAATTGGAGAAAAATCAGAGGGAGGAAGATGATAAAGGCTTGAAGACGAATCAGAGCATTTTGTGCAAGTGTCGATTAGAAGGACTTCTTTAATGTCTTCAAGGAAGAAACCGTGAAGAAGAAAGAAAGCCAAAAGAGGAAATATTATTATCCTTGATATTTTTAGTAAGTGCTTTACCTGAATAACTAACCCTCAAATATAAAGGGAAAGGGAAAGCAACTAACTAACAGAAAGTAGAAAAACTGGGCTGAGAAAATAAAAGCCCAAAGGAAAAATAACAAAAAGAAATAAATGAGCTTAAAACAAAAGAGAAGAGCCCAAACGAAAAAGAGAGAAGAGAAGAGGACGGCCATAGATGCTTGAGGATGAAGGTACTGAAATTAACATAAACCATAATGTGGTATATGTTTCGAGCTTCCCAAAACAATAGGTTGTTTAGGTAGGGAAGCCTAGACACATGCTCCTCCATAGCCTAACAGTAAGATATTTGATTTTCCTTCTGGAGCCATATATATATATATATATATATCCAAGCCCATGCATTTTGTCATTCAAATGAGGGCAAAAAAAAAACTGTAAGATATTTTATAAATTATTTGAGGTATGGATATAATTTGAAGTCTTTAACCAATAATAAATAATAATTAGAGTAAGGGTAGTTATATATACGGTGACTTGGTTAGGATGAAGAGTTTAATAAATAAAAAGAATGAGGTTGAGAGTTCGAATTTCATCCCTAACAAATATTAATATTTGTCAATAAAAAATAGACCAGTGTTAAGATATTACCTAATGAGTATATTATAAATTATGTAAATGTAAGTTAGTATAAGAACTATTTTTTTAAAATTATACACGATTAGACATAAAGTTGGGCCAGGTTCTGACTTTTGCTACATTACTACATCATTTCAAAATAATTTTAGGAAACATTTTTTAAATTTAATAATATAAGAGCAAACTTGAAATCAAACGGGTATAATTTTTTTGAAAAATAAAAAACTGTGCGAACAAAATCAGCTTCTAAATCCTTTTATATAGGTGACATGTATCACGAAGTAACATTTTTATTATTAATGACTGTTTTATAAGTGGCACATGTCATATTGTGTCATATTGTTAAGTGTATTAGACACATAGACTAATTTATAAGATATATATTCTTTTCCATATTATCTTTAATTTCCATCTTTAAGTTTTCTTCTTTCATTTTAGTCCCAAACAATTAAATTTAATTCACCTGTTTATATGCTTTTATTCAAGAAATGGATATGTTATTGTAATGTGTTACTATTTGTCATGCTTATCAAATATAAAATGATATTGTTATTTGTTAACATAAGAGTTTGTCATTTGGAAAGATACTACTTGAAGGGACTTATTTGTTACTTTCCATTATTCATATTTTGTTCCATTTCTAATACGAGATGATTTCCTTTTTATTAATATGTATTTTACGACAAAATATGAAGTGGAAAACAAGATTGTCGTTTCTATTATAAACCCTTCTTTATCAAAGTGAAGAAAATGCCATTTAGCAAAATAAGCAAGGCGAAGATTCAGTTATTCTTACAAGTATAAATTCCTTTTGATATTATGTTCCTTTACTTTGGTTATAAACTTTGTAGATTCTTTGATGACATTTTTGTTTAGAAACGGAATCAACATTTAATTCAAGACATCACCACAGTTTTAATTATGGCTATTTATTTATTTATACTAGAATGTGAAATTTGTCTTCTAAAAATATAAATATCAGTAGTTTTGTTTTTAAAAAAGGTCACCGAATAAATAATTAAAATTTAAAATAGTGTATAGTCAAATCAGAAAGAGATTTGAAATATCATAAAATAAAATAGGCGGTAGAAAAACTAATGTCATAATATTTTTAAATTTCTTGGGATCCACTTACTTCAAGAGGGGAGCATATTTGTTGTCCCACTAGTTTCTGTCAATCAATATATCATGAGACATAATTGGTCAGAAAAATATTTAATAATAGTAGTTTTAACTTAAATAAGTTTGTCTATCAAAGATGGTACTACAAAAAGTGGGACAACAGATGTGTACCCCTTCAAGAGTAAATTTTTTAAACTTACTCACCATCTTAGTTATCAATTCTTGGGAAATATAATAGTTTAAATCTACCCACTAATTCAAACTATTGAATTTCCCTAGAATCGATGGTTAGAATATAATTTAAGTAGGTGAATCCATCATCTTTTTAAATATATCTTTTTATTTGCCAAATATATAAACTGGAGGATAAATTCTACGTCTTAATTTTTTAAAATTCGATAAAAAATTTGTTTATTCACAAAGGCCGTGAAAAGTTAATTTCTCGTAAAATAAACTATGTTTGAAGGGTTAAATGTCATTAAAATGTTCAAAATTTATGTTTTATTCACAAATTTATATTTTATGTTAAATTTATGTTTTATTCGCAAATTTGTTTATTCATAAATTCACAAATTTACCATTCCTTACCCACATTACAATGTTCAATATGCTCGTTCTAAATTGTCAACCAAAAGTTAGTTTGCATGAATACAAACTTTGCCATATCCATATGATTAAATTTCTTTAAATACTATGTGATTTGCCATTTCTATATGTGGCTTTATTATTTTATAAACGGTACACAAAAGTCATGTTAGGTCATCACAACTTCTAAATGACATAATGTTTTCTTCCATTTCACACTCAGAACTCAGAAGTCATGTTGGGTATACACGACTTTTGAGTGGCTCAATTTAACCCATTCTAAATTTTGGATAAATATATTAAAAATGATGCAAAAATAATCATAGAACTTATTCTCGTTTTGTGGATAGGATAGTTCATTTTTAATCAAGGAGCATGGCTTCGATTCCCACCAATGAATAATTTTATGTCTTTTGTATGTGAAAATTACCACCAATGATATTAAAACCGGATCGGACCAGTCGATTCGACCAGAAAACCGTCAAACCAGACCCCTAATCAGTACAACTTGATGATTGTTCCGAATGAGCAACAAAATTGGTCAAAACCGGACCAAACTGATCGATTTGGTCAAAACCGGTGAATCGAGCGAATTGTTACTAAATCAACCAATTCGTGTGTTCGTCGAGTCTCTGTCGCTTCTAGACGCATCTTTGTCGAATCTAGATTCTCCGTCGACTCCACTTCTTCCACCGACACATCTTCCGGTTCTAGTGACATCTTCTTCAGCATCATATCTTTATCCCTAAACCCTGTGGTAACATTACAAATTACACTCTTACTCATTGAGGGTAAAAAAACTAATTTACTCAAATTTCACAAATATAACTATGATAAGGCAATATATGTATAAAACTCTTTCTCACACTCTTCAATCTTCATAGCACTTTATTATTTGTAGCAATAACATAGTATAAATGACACTAACAGAAAAAGAATGAGTGACATTATCTTTCTTTGATAAGTAAAGGACAAGAGCTTTGACTATCTTATTATACAAAATCATTATTTAGTTGGGTCTTACCTATTTTGGTTTGGAGTTATCCTATAATTTACTCTTTTAGATAATATTTAGATAATGTTTCTAATTGAAGTTTATATATAAATATAAATATGTCTACTGACATACAATTTAATTAATGAACGATTGGACTATTGTACTAGTATCCTAACCAATTTGATGACCAATCTAGTTTTAATAACACTAATTCCCACACTTCCATTCTTATCTATTTCATTTTATACCTTTCCCTCTCCCCTCATTGGCACACATTTCACTCTTTCATTTGCATAATTCAAACTTAGAAAATTTTGTGTGGATATATATAAAATACACAATATTTGGAGATAAATATATTCATATTTTTTGGTGTTATCATTTAAGACTAAAATTTTAATTAAAATTGATTTTTAATATGTTGTCAGGATTTTACTATAATTGAGAAAAACTTGTCTAGAGACATATAATACATCATATTTGAAGGCAAATATATTTATGTTTTTTGGTGTTATCATTTATGACTAAAACTTTAATTAGGGTTATTTTTTAATTTGTTATCATAATTTTAGTGATTGTCTATGTCCCTATACAAGTTTTTCTTTTCCACTTTAATCTCTCAATGCATCCTCTCCACCTACTCAGCCGGTTCAACTTCTTCTCTCTCATCACTACTTTCCCTCCTACCAGACCATCCGGTTTCCCTATACCCAGTCCAAAACCTTCCACTTCACTTAGACTTCATTTCGCTTGTATTTCACTCTCATTTCACACCATTGCTCTTTGTTAGTGTTGTGGAAAGAAGAGAAAGAAAGAGGGATCGAAGAAGAAGATGAGGTTGAATTTAGGAAGAAGATAATTAAGAATTAGGAAAAGAGAGAGTAATCTTTCAATGAATATTCAATGTATGAAATTGTATTGATTAAATGCTTCAATGATTATAAACTAATATACAACTTTCTAAAACAATTTCAACCAACTTAACTACTTTCTATAAATGGTAACTCTCCTAACTACCACAACTAACTCATTTGATTATATCAATTAACACACCCTCTTAATCAAAGAGTTATTGCTCATAAGGAATGACATTCCTTAATCTCATGACAGTGAGCATTCCGTAGTCAAAACATAGTTATTTTAGAAGCTGAACACATTTACCATGTCTCTTAATCTTTTGAACCTATCAACCTTGAGTGCCTTTGTTAGTACATCATCTTTTTGAATCTCTGTTGAGCAGCGAACCATCCTGACTCTACCCTTTCCAACTTGGTCTCTTAAGAAATGAAACCTTGTTTCAATATGTTTGCTCATTTCATGGTTAACATGGTTTTTTTGCCAAGTTTATTGCTGATTTATTATCCACCCTTAGTTCAAAATTCTCAAACTCTCCATACTTCAGTTCCGTCGTCAGATACATCACCCATAATCCTTGGCATGTAGCATTGCATGCTGCAATATATTCAGCCTCACAAGTTGATAAGGCCACCACATCTTGCTTCCTTGAGCTCCAAGATATAGGTGCATCAAAGATAGTGAAAAAATATCCTGAAGTGATCCTTCTATCCTCCTTGTCTCCACACCAATTTGAGTCTGAGTATCCCACAAAAACCGACTCATAGTTCTGCTTTTGGTTTGGGAACAACATACCATAGCATAAGGTTACTTTTAAATATCTAAGGATTCTCTTTGCTACAATCATATGTGCTTGTGTAGGTTTAGCCATGTATTTGCTTATCACTCCTACTCCATAGGTTATTTGAGGCCTACTGTGACATATGAACCTGAGGCAACCTACAATTTTCCTATAGAGTGTTGTATATGCTTGATTTTCCAAACCTGTTTCCTTCAGCTTCATGTTTACTTCAACTGATGCATACTGATTCCCTTTTATGTCTTTAGGAATTCTATGCCAAGGAAGTATGCTAACTCTCAAAGATTTGTCATCTCAAATTCAGATTTGAGTTTTCTTTTCAATGTTAGGATTTCAGATTCACTACTCCCTCTGATAACCAAATCATCCACATAGAGACAGATTAGGATTACTTCTCATGTGCTTGTTAAGTTCACATATACACCATGTTCCACCTTGCACTTAGTGAAGCCAATAGATGTTATGAATGAGTCAATTCTTTTGTCCCAAGCTCTTGGAGCTTGTTTCAAGCCATACAATGCCTTCTTTAGTCTTAGTACTTTGTTTTCCCCTGTTGTTGTTGTCTCAAATCCAGGGGGCTGAGTTATATACACCTCCTCTTAAAGAGGCCCATTTAGGAAGGCACTCTTAACATCAAGTTGCCACAGTTTCTAGTCATTCCAACTAGCAAGTGCAACAATCAATTTAACTGTTTCGAATCTGGCCACTAGTGCAAACACCTCATCATAGTCATAGCTTTTTTTTGCATGAATCCTTTGACCACAAGCCTTGCTTTGTGCTTGGAGACACTTCCATCAGGTCTCCACTTGACCTTATACACCCATTTGACTGTTATAGGCCTTTTATCAATAGGTAGTTCAGCCTCTTCCCAAGTGTCATTCTTGTTGATGGCTTTGAGCTCTTCTTCCATTACCTTAAGCCATACATCCTCCTTAAGTACCCCCCTGGAAGGTAATTGGTTCAATTTATCCTAGGAGTGCCAAGTGGATCAAGTCATCTTCATCAATGATTACATTATCCACAAACATCTCACACTCACTTAACCTTAATGGTAAGTGCCTTATCCTTGTAGGTCTAGTTTCAGCAGCCCTGTTTTCTTGATTCCTTATTCTTGGATCATGATTCAATTCTTCTGTGCTTTCATTATCCTCTTGCATAGTAATTACAATTACCGAGTTGTTGTTCTCAACCTTCCTAAGGAAACCTTTCCATAGGCTCATCTCATCAAAGTAAACATCTCTACTGAACATTACTTGATTGGTTATAGAATTCAAGAGTTTATATGATCCTGTTGGATTGTAGCCAACAAAAATCATCAATTCACCCTTGCCATCTAACTTCTTTCTCACTTGGTATGGGATGTGCTTATAGCAGACTGAACCAAACACCCTTAGATGCTTCACTGATTGCTTTTTTCTAGTCCAAACCTCTTCAGGAATCTGATTTCCAAGAGCTTGAGTTGGACATTTGTTCAATACATATGTTGCTCTAGTCACAGCTTCACCCAATAAGTTATGAGGCAAGCCCTTGCATTTTGTAACGCCCCGAAAAATACTTCTCAAAAACATTGCGGAAAAATGGGTAATTTTTTTTTGAATAAAGAGATTGTATAAAATTGTTTCCTTTTTAAAACCTTCATTTTCCGGGACATCACTTTAAGTAACTCAAATGCGGAAAATCAACTTATCGTTATCGAATGATAACTTAACCTGATTCACAATTTCCTGAATAACACAATGCATATAAACGGTTAAGTCATCTTTAGTTCATACAAACTAAATCAACAAAGGCGGAAACTACATCGCCACTAACATATACAAAATCACCAAATACACAGCCCCCATCAAAAACAAACAAAAGGACATCGACTGGCCCCCAAGCTGACTCAGAAGATTCCAGG
>NC_032021.1:6897626-6904686 GCF_001865875.1 Lupinus angustifolius
AAATTTCAACGGTTGAATATGTTCTTGACATGCTCATGAACATCATACTTAAATTTCATCAACATCCATTGGTTGAATGTTGAGAGATCAAGGATTGAAGATTGAAGAAGAAAGGAGAAAAATGAGAGAAGAGAGTTTCACCTTCTCCTTGCAAAGTTGAAAATGAGAAAGTGTGAGAAAAGTGTGGAGTGAGGAGTGCTTTAGCGGAGAGGGAAATCTGATTTCCCTCCTAGGCACTCATGAAGATCTCCTAGGGTGGCTTCCTAGGGTGGCTAATGGTGAGATTGAGTGATTTGCTAAAGTGATGTGAGGTTTGCTTTATGGAAAGGCAAATCTCGCATCCCAATGCGAAACGAACACTTTGAGGACACGTGCGATAAACATGCTCGAGTATTATCGGCTAATACTCGATCGGATATTATAAATCGCCCAATCGTAATATCCGATTAGAATTTCGGATTTCGGCATTCCGAGTGAAAAATATTTAGAAAATAGATATGGACCAGCTCAGGGTCTATCTTGACTCAAAATGTGATTACGAAGCCAACGGTGCGATCGGAATTCGATTCCGAGTTACGGAAATCAAAAACCACTTTTTGAGCCGTACCGGGTGGATTTCGGCCCCGACAGTGGTTCGGAACCGACTGTCTCCGAAAATTAACAAAATTTACCACAAAATAGGAAATAAAATTACAAGACTAAAACTTAACTAGAGTTTCGTCTAATTCTTTACCAAAAATTGCCCAGAAATTCATTTTCGAATATATAATTAATAAAAATATTAATAAAATCTTATAATTCGAAATCGTAAAATTCGCGGTGTTACACATTTCAGCATGAATCTCACCATATTCATGACAGTTCTATTCCTCTTTTCTGCCACTCCATTATGTTGTGGAATGGAACAGTAACTTCAGGAATGATGCCATGCCCTTCACACAATTCTTCTAGCTCTCTTGAGTTGAACTCTCCTCCTCCATCAGTTCTGAGAAGTTTTAGGAGTTTCCCAAATTGTCTTTATGCCAAGGCTTTGAACTTCTTTATCTTGTCAAATAATTCACTCTTTGCTTTGATGAGGTAATGTTAAGTGCCAAAATGTTAATGAAATGTGTAAGATTTTGGGGCATTTTGTGTGGATTTATGATTTAATTGCATATAATTCCCAATAATCTAGCAATCTTGTATTGTTTATGAATTTAAGTAATTGTTGTCGTTTGCAGGTAAGAAATGATGAAAAAGATAGAAGAGTATGTTTTTGAACAACACTAGCCTCACCCAAGCGAGGTAATGGTCGCTTAAGCCATAATTCAGAGGAAATTCATCAGAAAACACTGATACCCCTCGCCCAAGCGAGGGAGCCTCGCTCAGGCACTATTTACAGACAAAAAAAATCATACTTATTGTTTACCCCTCGCCCAAGCGAGGTGTTCGTGTGGTGAAAAAGGCAACTTCTCTCGCTCAAGCGAGAATCTCTAGCTTGAGCGAGAGAGTAGCAGTTAGTGGCTGATATAGGCAGTTCTGGAGGAAAAACCAGAAATCGAAACATTTATGAAGCAATTCTTGGCAC
Source organism: Lupinus angustifolius (assembly GCF_001865875.1). Lineage (NCBI taxonomy): Eukaryota > Viridiplantae > Streptophyta > Magnoliopsida > Fabales > Fabaceae > Lupinus > Lupinus angustifolius. The sequence continues at coordinate 6,899,194 of NC_032021.1, forward strand.
GAAAAAATAGGGAGATTAGAATAGAACTCGTGGAAACGATTCTATTTCACATGATATCTTGTATAATTTCATGATTCAAACATTGTAATAGCGAGAATGAGTGATTAGTTCTTGCTGAGGGAGTCGAAATGTAATCTTCTAACCTTTGTACTCCTGGATTCGATTCCATTGTAATAGTTATTTGATTTTGGGAAGTTCATCCCATTATTAATGCATGAATTTAATTTGCTACTAAGTTCTTGTTCTTAGGTTAAAGTTTAATTGGGAAATTAAACTTGATACCGAACCTGGATCATCTTCCTTCATACATCATTACTCTAGGAATGGAGAATGATGCATGAATTTCTTTTACATGAAACTTAATGCTAGTTAATTGGTTAAATGTTCAAGGGATTGACATTTGATTAATTATCTAAGGATTTTACACTCAAGGGATTGATGTGAATGATTTGAATGACATGTGCATCTGAATCAGTACCTTCATAATTCACTTGGAATGGAATCCATGGATGTTATTGGGAAAGAATGATGCATTTCGATCCCAATTTAATTTATTAATCTTTCGTTCAATTTACAAATTTCATAATTAAAAGAAAATCTTATAAAAATTTCATTGTAAATATTTCTTAACTAATTCTTGTAGGAATTAGTGTAAATCCACTCTACTCCCTGAGGATGATATCCCGGTACTTTACGGATTTTATTACTTGGACGATACGGTGCGCTTGCCGTTCCACAAATATCTAACAGGTAAATCCACATCTTCCTGCTAAATTCATCAATAAAAGAGACAAAGTATTTGCTTCCTCCAAGTGAGGGCACCTCAAAAGGTCCACATACATCTGAGTATACAACATTTAGTAAGTCAACAGCTCTATTTTGGGTGTGATTACTGAATGAGGTTCTGGCCTGTTTGCTAGTTAGACAACTATCACATACTGAGTTTTGAGCTTTAATTTCAGGAAGACCAATGACCATTTCTTTAGTGCTTATCAATCTAAGATCTCTATAGTTGAGATGGTCATACCTTAAGTGCCAGAGCCATGTTTCATTTGAGGTAGTTTCTGCATTCAAGCATTGTGAATATGCAATTCCTAGCTTGACTTGAAATGTTCTATTGCTTGAAAGAGGAGCTTGTAAGATCTTCTTCTTCAAGCTATCATAAGACATTTATTACTCCATCATTCAACTCCATACTAAAACCTCTTTATTATGTAGGTGAAAGGTCTCAGGATTATGGTTTGTATGTGAAAGGGAGCCAAGCGCGTGAGAGAAGACAAGGCAAATGAGGTGCTGCCAAAGGGAAAAGACTAAATTCCAGGAACAAAACACCAGTAGAGTGCTATAAGTGCAAACAGGTTGGGCATTACAAAAGGGATTGTCCCAAAGAATGGAGTCCTAGCAAGCCGGTGGGTAAAGATGAAGTATCTACATCTGCAAATGTTGTTCAGAAAGATGACTCTGGTTACAAAAGTTAAGTTGATCTAATATATGTATCATCAAATCATAGTACAAATGAGTGGACACTTGACACTGGTTGTTCCCACCATATGACACCAAACATAGAATGGTTCCTCACATATAGGGCATGCAATTTTGGTTTCATGTATCTCGGAAATAATAAAGCATGTGAAATTATTGGTATGAGAGAAATTAGAATGGTGATGGATGATGGTGTAGTGAAGACGTTATGTGAGGTTAGACACATACCAGATTTGAAGAAGAATTTGGTTTCTTTGGGGACATTGCAGGCCAAAGGATTTAGCTATAGAGCTGATGGGGACAGTGATATTCTTTGAGTATGCAAAGGTGCTATGACTGTAATGAAGGGTAAGAGGCTGTTGAGAACACTTCGAAGCTGTTAGGGAGAACAGTTGTAGGTGGAGTTGCTGGAGTGGCTGAAGAGATTTTAGTAGATTCAGACCATGGTACTACAAAATTATGGCACATGCATTTGAGTCATATTAGTGTGTATGGCGTGGCAAAACTATGCAAAAAAGGACTATTGAGGGGAGTCATCAAATGCAAGCTAGATTTGTGCAAGTATTGTATGCTTAGGAAACATACACGAGTTAGTTTCAAGGCTGGCCAATACAGGACTCGAGGTAATCTAGACTATGTCCACACTGATGTATGAGGGCCCACTCAGGAAGCATGCCTAGGAGGTTCTATGTATTTTGTTACCTCTGTTTATGACTTTTCTCACAAGGTCTGAGTATATTTTCTGAAGCATAAGTCAGAAGTCTTTGCCAAATTCAAGTTTTGGAAGGTAGAGGTAGAGAACCAGACTGGTATAAAAATTAAATACTTGAGGTCAGACAATCGTATGGAGTACAAAGACTCACAATTTCAGAAATTCTGTGAGGAACATGGTATTCTGAAGCACTTTTCAGTGAAAAAGACCCCCTCAACAAAATGGTGTTGCAGAGAGGATGAATAGAACTCCTATAGAGAGGGCCAAATGTATGAGACTGGATGTTGGACTTTCTAAAGGATTTTCGGCAGACACACTTAGTATGTCATGCTATATCATCAATAGATCACCACGAGCTTCATTGGATGGTAAAGTTGCAGAAGAATTATGGACAAGTAACCCAGTGAATTATAATATGTTACGCATATTTGGTTGTCCTGCTTATGTACATGTACCTAATGTTGAACGATCTAAACTTGATCCTAATTCAAAGAGGTGTATCTTCATTGGATATACCAAAGGTGTGAAGGGGTTCAAATTCTGGGATCCAGTTTCCAGAAAGGTGGTGTTGAGCAGAGATGCAATGTTTGATGAAGATTTCATGCTGAAACAGTCAGTTTTGACAGAGGTTCCCAAGCCAAATGGAGAGACGTTGGGATCAAATATGATTCTAGTGAACAATGAAACAATTAAGGTAAATAAAGGCAAGGAACCATGCACTAGTTCAAGTCAAGAACATGATGATTCTCAAGCGAAGAGTTCAGGTGTGCAAGAGTATCTACTTGCTAGAGATAGGGATTGGCGTCCTATCAAACCTCCAGAAAGATATGGATTTGAGGGTATGGCTTCAATTGCTGTCTATATCAGTTTAGGAGATCCATGTACCTTTTAAGAGGCTATAAATAGTCAGGAGAAAGAACAATGGATGGGTGCCATGATGGAGGAGATGAAGTCTTTACAGAAAAACCAAACTTGGGACCTTGTGTCATTGCCCCCAGACAAGCGTGTAGTTGGGTGCAAGTGGGTGTACAAGTGGAAGCCAATAGTATCAGAAAAAGAAGGGGAACAGTTCAAGGCCCATATTGTAGCAAAAAGGTATTCACAACAGAAGGGGTCGACTACAATGAGATTTTCTCCCTAGTGGTGAGACATACTTCTATCATGGCAGTGCTTGCTTTGGTAGCCATCCAGGATATGCACTTAGAACAGATGGATGTGAAGACTGTCTTTCTCCATGGTGAATTAGAGGAGAAAATTTACATGATACAACTAGAAGATTACAGTGCAGCTGCAGCTAGACAGGGTCACTTGGTTTGCAAGTTGAAGAAGTCTCTATTGTTAGGTATTAGTGGCAGAATACACCTAGACAAGCAGTTTGACACTTATATGTTGAAGCTTGGTTATAAGCGTTGTGAGTATGAGAACACTTGCTGAAAAATGCCCATTTAATCGATTAAGCACTGTTCATAATCGATTAAACACAATAACAATATAATGTAGAAGATCTTGTTTAACAGTTCTCTTGCATGACAGGTTACGAGAAATCAGACAATGATATAACATATATTTTTACACAGAATTAAACTAGTTATAGCACAAAACCAGTATACAAATTATAATGTTATATCTTTTACTACTTGAAATGTAAAAGAGAAAGGGATAGAAAAGATTGTGCAAGGATTTTATCATGGTTCGTTTTGCGGTCCACTGCAAAACTACATCCAGGCCCCCCTTCCGATCTTGGGAGATTTTCTTCTTCACTATAGAACACAATGTATAGTTACATACACGCTTCCAATTACAAAACTCGCATGCTCCTTTCTTGGAACCCAAAGAACTTCGTCACCCTTGGTTTGACCTTCCCTGAAATCGCCTCCCAAGAAAACCTTTCTTATCGCGATTCAGCCCCAGCCAAGGTATCGCTCTTTATCCCAAGACCTCCAAATATTTGTGAAGAACCCCTTACCTAACCGCAGCTAGGATTTTCCTAATCTTTGTTTGATGAAAAGCTTGATGATATGATCAATGTTGAAAGATCAGGTTCAGGTTGTGTATTTGACTTTCAAAGGGCGCTACTCCCCTTTTCATTGTTCTCCCCTTTATCTTTCCCCCTCTAATTACTTAGAGAAGTACTCTTAGTAGGTAGCATAATACGAAAGCTCATTTGACAACCTTTCTCCTTAATAACCTGTATACATCAACAACAAACAAACAACCTTTCTCCCCATTTTGACATTATAAAAAAGAACAACTAATTAACATAGCCAAAAGTAAGAAGAGATATAGCAATTTATTTTTAAAAAAAACTTTAATTGATTGATTAATTATTAGCATAACCAATAACCAGTTTGAGAAGCTTAAACAAATGCACAGATTTCTGACTTTAAAACTGAATATTTGACAGATTTTGCATGACATATCCATTATGTCAACAGTTTAGGCATGGAATGATTAAACATATATGTATGCCACTTGTTACTACCACTTGTTAGCACTTGTTGGATATTTTCATTTTAAAGCATATTTCAATCATTCAATTATAATACACAATTAAGACATGTTCAAGATTCACGCAAAAACAAATTTCATTTAACATAATTAACAAGGTTCAACACAGTTACAAAATACTAAAAGAAGGTACAATCATAACCATGAAATGTACTTGACTCAAAAATATAGACGTAAGCCACAAAACAACAAAAAATGAATTTCTGCAAAAAATTGAGCCCAGGTAATCGATTAACAAAAAATTTAATTGATTAAAATGATTTATTTCAAAAAGCTTTGGCTACTAAAACTCATTTAATGGATTATAGTGAGGGTTAATCGATTAATGACAGAAAGTTGACAGTTTTAAGCACAATTTTGAGCTTATTAAGACATGCTAAGGGATACAACCTAAAACTCTATCTAATCCAGAATTGAACAAACTTTCTAGAGCCAAAATGCATGAAAACATATAACAATTAAGCATACATGCATTTAATGACAATATGTACAATTTAGAGATTTACAGGCAACTTAGCATATACGCATTTAACATGGTATCAAGCATACAATAGACATGACACTTTCAAACAAAATTTTGCTCCGATACAGATGTACATGTCATGATGCTACTTGTTAAAGCATTTGATAACACTTAATATGATATCACATGTTATGAATTGAGTATAAAAATAACATATACTTTTTAGTTCAAGTGTACTCAAACTTACTTTGATCTACTCACTAACCTTGTGCCTAGAACATCTTTTTTTGATTTATCCTTTGATGCTCAAATGTCCTTTGGCACACCT
>NC_032021.1:6904786-6949212 GCF_001865875.1 Lupinus angustifolius
GGAATATACCTCAATAGAATCATCTTCATCACTAGATGCGCACTTCTCATGCACTTATGCCATAAGGCATACCTTTGTATTTTCCTCCTCATCGGATGAGCTTGAAGTCGAATCTTTCTCGGACTCGTTCCAAACAATGTATGCTCCTGTTGACTTGGACATTCGAGAGTTGCTCTTCATTTTCTCGACTTTCTTGAGGTAGCTCGGGCACTAATGCTTCATGTGGCCCGATTTTCCGCACTCATAGCAAGTGAAGTCTTCTTTGGGAATCTTGCTTTTCTTGGTCGAGTTCTTGGATTCTTTCTTGAGATTCTTGATCCATCCTTTCTTCTTGAAATACTTCTTGAATTTTTCAAATAGGAGAGTCAAGTCTTCGTCGGAATCAGAATCTGAACTGGAATCTTCACTTTCTTCATCTTCTTGAAGTCTTGTAGCCTTGAGATTCTTGTCTGACTCTTCATTCAGTGTCAAGAGTCCTAACTCCATTTCATGTTCTTGGAGTTTCCCAAACAGAGTAGCTAATGGCACATTGTCTAAGTTCTTTTATTCCATTATCGCAGTTACCTTTGGTTGCCATCTCCTGTCAAGACACTACAAAACTTTGTTAGACAAATAACCATTAGTAAAAGTTTTATCAAGGGCGACCAAATGATTTACAACATGAGTAAAACGTTTTTGCATATTACATATAGATTCATTAGGAAGCATGTGAAATAACTCGTACTCATGCGTAAGCGCATTTATTCTAGCGCACTTAACTTCACTCGTGCCTTCGTGGGTAACTTACAAAGTATCCCACATTTCTTTTGCGTCAAGGCACTGCGAGACTCTAAAGAATTCGTCATAAGATAAGACCGAAGTAATGATGTTCTTGGCCTTAAGGTCATTTTGGATCTTTCTTTTCTCAATATTCGTCCATAAGCCTTTAGGCTTTTCTTTAGACTCGCCATCCACCATATGAAGTGGAATGTATGGACCATTGACAATGGAGTCCCAAATGTTCGTGTCAACTGCCTCGATATAGATTCTCATACGAACCTTCCAATAGGCATAACCATCGCCACTGAATACGGGAGGGCGGTTAATGGATGCTCCTAGAGGGGGGTTGAATAGGTGCGGCGGAGCTCAAGTTCCGCTTTTTGGTTTTTTGCACAGTTGTTGAAAAATGCCTAGTTAATCGATTAAGCACCGTTCATAATCGATTAAACACAATAAAAACAAAATGCAAAAAATCTTGTTTAACAGCTCTCTTGCACGGTAGGTTATGAGAAATCAGGCAATGATATGACATATATTTTTACACATAATTAAACTATTTATAGCATAGAACTAGTATACAAATTATCATGTTATATCATGCAATATTACAACTTGAAATGTAAAAGAGAAAGGGATAGAAAAGATAGCGCAAGGATTTTATCCTGGTTCGTTTTGCGGTCCACTGCAAAACTACATCCAGGCCTCCCCTTCTAATCTTGGGAGATTTTCTTCTTCACTATAGAACATAATGTATAGTTACATACACGCTTCCAATTGCAAGACTCGAAAGCTTCTTTCTTGGAACCCAAAGAACTTTGTCACCCTTGGTTTGACCTTTCCTAAAATCGCCTCCCAAGAAAACCTTTCTTACCACGATTCGGTCCCAGCCAAGGTATCGCTCTTTATCCCAAGACCTCCAAATATTTGTGAAGAACATCTTACTTAACCGCAGCTAGGATTTTCCTAATCCTTGAATTACAATGCTTTGAGTTATGAATGAGTACTTAATACTCAAATTTTACAATAAATCAAAGACTAAAACCTAAGCAAGACCTCACAAGACTTCCTAGTCTAATATGAATGCCACATGCATGAGGTTTGTGAAATTATGCAATCATTAAAAACCATCTACTTTCTTTTCAAGAAACACAAGAATGATGCAAGAATGATTTTCAAAGAACATGCAATATGTATATGAAACTTAAAGCCTTAGCATGATCTAATCTTTCTCCTAATGCAACATGCAGTAGTTTCTCTTAGATATGACAGTGAGTAACTCGAAAATATGCAGAGAGAATGATGTAAAAATGTATGGATTCTTATGCCACATATGCTGAGATTTCAGTTTAAATAGAAAGTTGTCTAAAGTCCTAGTTAATTGATTAAGTACCCATTTGATCGATTAATGGGTTGTTGAAAATAACAGTTTTTCAGTTTTCTGTTGAAACTGTGATTTTGTTAATCGATTAACACTATTCATAATCGATTAAGTTAATGGATTAACAGAATTCATGATCCATTAAACAATGTAAAATCAGCTTGTTAATGCATGGTAAACTACCTATATGATATATGCTCATGCAATATATCATATATTTCTAGATGATGTCTCATTTTAGTGGATTAAAACTTTATTAAGTCTTGTGAGACTCACACCTAGGTTTACCTAACCTAGACTCAATATCTATGACAAACAACTTAGATTTCTAAAAAGATAATAAAGAATTATAATCTAAGTCTAATAAGTCACCACTTGAGTCATCGACATGTTGTTTGTTGAATGATCTTCAAGGTTGTCTTCATGTTGGTCTTCATGTTTTCCTTCATCAAAACATAGATCAATCTCCAATGGTGCACTTCACTTTCATCTATATGGGTTGAAGCAATCTCACAGACAGTAGTACAAGCGGTTTGACACTTATATGTTGAAGCTTAGTTACAAGCGTTGTGGGTATGATTGTTGTGTATATGTTAGAAGCCTTGATGATGGTTCTTTTATTTTTCTGTTATTTTGTATTGATGATATGTTGATTGCTACTAATCATTTGAGTGATATCAATGAGCTGAAAGTCATGCTAGATAAGGAGTTTGACATGAAAGATTTAGGGACTGCTAGGAAGATTCTTGGGATGGAGATTCACAGGGATAGGGGAGCTAGAAAACTATGGTTTTCCCAACAAAGCTATGTTGAAAAGGTCTTAGAGAGATTTGATATGAGCAATGCTAAATTTGTGAGCACTTCATTGGCAATTCATTTCAAGTTTTCCCTAGATTAGTGTCCAAAGACAGAGAAATAGAAGAAGTATATGTCAAAGGTTCCTTATGCCAGTATAGTGGATTGCTTGATGTATGCTATGATTTGTACAAGACAAGACTTAGCACAAGCAGTTAGTCAAGTATGCAAGTGCATGTCTAAACTAGGGAAGCAACATTGGGAAGCACTCAAATCAATTTTCAGATATTTGAATGAGACTACATGTCTCAGTAGCATGTTTGACAGTCAATAGAGTAAGTCTTCAGTTATTGGTTATATTGATTCAGACTATACATGGGACTTGGATAATAGAAGGTCTGAGGTTTGTCTTCACCCTTGCAGGTGGACCCAATTATGTGGAGATCATCAGTTCAATCTGTTGTTGCTATGTCCACAACTGAAGCAGAGTACATGGAAGTTGATGAAGCTTCTAAGGAAGTCATGTGGCTGGTAAATGAGTTAGACATTGAGCAAGGTGGAGTTCCGCTGCATTGTGACAGTCAAAGTGCTATCTTCTTGGCAAAGAACCAGGTGTATCATACTAGGACCGAACATATTGATGTGAGATTTCATAATATCAGGGAGTTGGTAGCTTGTGGGCAGATACTATTGCAGAAGGTTCACACTTCAGAAAATGTAGTTGATATGTTAACCAAGTCGGTTACCGTGGACAAGTTCAGGCATTGCCTGAGCTTGCTGAACATTTTCTGATGCTAGACTATGGAGCGCCCCCAACCCAATGGCGGAAGATGGAGATTGATGAGATTCGCCAAGGTGAAGATTGTTGTGCAATGACTCATATCTCTAGATAACAACACTACAAGTTATGGGCTTGGGCTGGTGTAAAGGGGTTGGAGTAGAGGGCTATATATTTATGTTATGTAAATCTAATGTAACAATGAGAAGAATAGTCAAACACTAATTCTTATTCTCTAATAATATATAATGGTAGCCGCTCAACGCTCCCGGGGATGAGGCACAATTGGTCGAACCTTGTTACCAAATCTCTTATGTTATTCTCTTGTCTTTATACTCTTTACTATTTGATTGTTCACTTATTCCCAACAGAATTCATCAATCATTCTGTTTTAGGAGCTTGGCTTGAGCAAATGCAACTGGTTCAGCTTGTAGTCTAGTCAAATTGACAGTTTACATCTTGCTGATATATGTATTTATTTTTTAAATATACAACTATTCATTGTGTGAAATATTTTTGGTAGCATGCATGGAGGAAATGTTGTGAAGGAAGGTGCTTGGTGGAAAGTTGCTGAAGTATATTCTATTTTGTTATTTGGCTTAAATATGTTGTTAATCCCAACAAATATACTCAATTTTGATTTTTAGTCCCTACTTTAGTTGGTCCATTTGTTTTTACTCTATGTTGAATTGAGGATGATGTGTTAACACCACAATTGGTCACACATTATCAAATAGCATGATATTTGTTACTTATAGGGACTTTAATCATATTTGGATATATTATGGGGAACCAAAAATATAGTTAAGTCTTGTTTTTAATAATTTTGTCATTCATTACTTTACTACATAGCTTCAGGAAAGGTGAATAGCCTATCTTTGTGTTGCTATTCAAATTAAAATAACATCCTGTTGATTTTATGTATTTTTATTAAAACGCTCTTTATAAGTTTTTTTCATCGTACGCTAATTCATTCATTGTTCTACTTCAATTCATTATTGTAATGTGGAGCATTTAGAAGAGATATTAAGATATGTAGAAGTTTATAATGCTGTAATAGTGTATTGACAACATTATACTGATTATAATGTCAATTTTCAAATTCAATTGCAATCTTTTTCTCTAGTATCTTCTTTAATCTGTAGGACTACTTTATTACACTTGAACTTATCTGCATCGGTTCTGGTTCGGTTTGATCTTTTGAGTTCTTTAGGAATCGTATAAAGGGAGATGGTTCAACTCCAACTAATTAATGGTAAAAAAACTAAACTGAACGGAACTTCTATTATCTATATAACAAAAAAAATTCCTTATTGACACATGTCACCATCTCCTTAACTTAAGCTCTTTGTCATGTCATCATTGACACATGTCATCATTTCCTTAACTTTTTCCCCTCCAAAATGCACACATATTCTTATAATGAACTCTCACACACTATATCCTTCTTCTACTATCTTAATATAAATATATGTGAGAATAGATTGTCCAAAGAATAGTCTATTTTCATCAAATTAATCTTTCATCTCTCTACTCTTATTTCATTTCAATTTACTTCTTAGTTTTCTTCTCTATTCTTATTTCAATTTACTTCTTAATCTTCTCTTCTTTTGAAACTCACAAATTACTTCTCCTAAATTTTTTTCATTTTTATTAGACAGATCTAATATTTTCCATCATCAAACGAGGTATGATTTTCATCAAATTAATCTTTCATTTCTCTACTCTTATTTCATTTCAATTTACTTCTTAATTTTCTTCTCTATTCTTATTTCAATTTACTTCTTAATCTTCTCTTCTTTTGAAACTCAAACTACTTCTCCTACATTTTTTTATTTTGATTAGACAGATCTAATCTCTTATATCATCAAACGAGGTATGATTTTATAGTCATTTCACTTTTTTATTACTTCATCATTCATGAATTATCTACCGAGATGTTCATTGATACATATAATTTTATTTCATATTTTACCAACCAAAGAGATAATAGCCTTAAAAGAAAACAAAACTTATATAATTTTGAACATATTTTGATTCTTACAACTATCAAAACATGTTTCAGTGTTGAATCCATTTTCATCATCAGTGATCCTGATAAGCCATTTTGTCATTTTTTGTTATTACTTTCTTCTATATTATTTGAAAGTTTCAAATTGTATAATTTTCATATTATGCATATTCAATTTCATATTATGTATAATTGATTATGATAATTAATTGATTTGATTTATATTTTGATTAAATTATTTTGCTAATTTTAAGCGATGCTCATTATGGATATAAATTTGCATAATTGTAAATAATAAATTTGCAAAAACTTAATAATGAGGCTACAAATATATAGTTGAAACTGTCTTCCTCTTTTCTATTAGTCATATAATGAGTTATGATATTACAATTAATAAGGAAATATGTTGATATTCTAACTCCCATAAAAAATAACTGACCATGAATTTATTTCAAAATAATGATTTTAATACTAATTATTAAAAAAGATCTTAAAACGTTTGCAATTAATATTAACTAATTCAATTTAATATTATGTATAATTGATTATGATAATTAATTGATTTGATTTTTATTTTGATTAAATTATTTATGATTCGCTAATTTTAAGCAATGCTCATTATGGATATAAATTTGCATAACTGTAAATAATAAATTTGAAAAAACTTAATAATGAGGCTACAAATATATGGTCGAAAATATCTTTCTATTTTCAATTAGTCATATAATGAGTTATGATATTACAATTAATAAGGAAATATGTTGATATTCTAACTCCTTTAAAAAATAAGTGACAATAAATTTATTTCAAAATAATGATTTTAATACTTTTTATTAAAAAAGATCTTAAAACGTTTGAATTAATATTAACATATTCAATTTCATATTATGTATAATTGATTATGATAATTAATTGATTTGATTTATATTTTGATTAAATTATTTATGATTCGCTAATTTTAAGCAATGCTCATTATGGATATAAATTTGCATAACTGTAAATAATAAATTTGCGAAAAATTAATAATGAGGCTACAAATATATGGTCATATGGTCGAAACTGTCTTCCTCTTTTCAATTAGTCATATAATGAGTTATTATGATATTACAATTAATAAGAAAATATGTGGATATTCTAACTCCTTTAAAAAGTAACTCACAATGAATTTATTTCAAAATAATAATTTTAATATACTAATTATTAAAAAAAGCTCTTTATTGAGACATGTCATCATCTCCTTAACTTAAGCTTCTTGCCATGTCATTATGATATAAGCAATGCTCATTATGAATATAAATTCAATCTTATTAAAACATTCTCAATTACTATCATCTAATTATTTTTAAATTTTAAAACGCTAAATAAGATATATAGTAATTGCACATTTAAATAGTAAATCTTAAAACATTATCAATTAATATTATTTAATCATATTTTAGTACATAAATAAGAGGAGTCCATTGTTACTATTAATATAATGAGTTATGGTATTACAGTTATTAAGGAAAAATATATTGATATTCTACCTCGCTTAAAAAATAATAGACAGTAAATTTCATTCAAAATAATCATTTATAATATTAATTATTTAAATAGATATTAAAACATTTTCAATTAATATTATTTAATTATTTAATTCTTTAATTATTGTAGGAATTCAATCTTATTAAAACATTCTCAATTAATATCATCTAATCATTTTTTAATTTTAAAACGCTAAATTGGTTATGTCATAATTATACATTTAGATAGTAGATCTTAAAATGTTCTCAATTAATATCATTTTTTAAAACTTAAATAAGGGGAATCCATTGTTACTATTAATAGAATGAGTTATGATATTAATATTAATATTAATAAGGAAATTTGTTCATAGAATGAATCAATGGTTACTATTAATAGAATAAGTTATGATATTAAAATTAAACAATTAAATGATATTCTATTTCGCTTAAAAAAATAGACAATGAATTAATTTCAAAATAATCATTTTTAATACTAATTATTTAAAAAGATCTTAAAACATTTTCAATTAATACTATTTATTATTTTTAAAACTGAAATAGTAGGAATTCAATCTTATTAAAACATTCTCAATTAATATCATCTAATTATTTTTGAAATTTTAAAACGTTAAATAGGCTATGTCGTACTTGCACATTTAGATAGTAGATCTTAAAACATTCTCAATTATAATCATTTAATCATTTTTTAAAATATAAGTAGGAGAAATCTATTGTTGTTATTAATAGAATGAGTTATGATATTACAATTAATAAGTAAGTTTGTGGATATTATTTCAAAATAATCATTATTAATACTAATTATTTAAAAAGATATTAAAACATTTTCCATTAATATTATTTAATTATTTTTAAAACTGAAATAGTATGAATTTAATCTTATCGAAACATTCTCGATTAATATCATCTAATCATTTTTTAAATTTTAAAACATTAAATAGGATATTTAATAATTGCACATTTAAATAATAGACAATAAATTTATTTCAAAATAATCATTTTAATACCAATTATTTAAATATATTTTAAAACGTTCTCAAATAATATTTTTAATTATTTTTATAACTTAAATAGTAGGAATTCAATCTTATTAAAACATTCTCACTAAATATCATCTAATCATTTTTTAAATTTTAAAATATGACATGGAATAAGTAGGAATTATGCATTTAAATGGTAGATGTTAAAACTTTCTCAATTAATAGCATTTAATCATTTTTAAAACTTAAATAGTAGGAATCCATTATTGTTATTAATAGAATGAGCTATGATATTAAAATTAATAAATAATTTTTTTGGTATTCTATTTCACTTAAAAAATAATAGTTTATTAATAATTATTTAAATAGATCTTAAAGTTTTATCAATTAATATTAATTAATTATTTTTAAAACTTAAATAGTAGGAATTCAATCTTATTAAAATATTCTCAATCTTATTAAAATATTCAATCTTATTAAAATGATAAACAATAAATGTATTTCAAAAGAATTATTTGTAATACTGATAATTATTTAAATAGATCTTGAAATGTTCTCGATTAATATTATTTAATTATTTTTATAAATTAAATAGTAGGAATTCAATCATATTACTAATAAATGAGCTATAATGTTTCAATTTATAAAGAAATATGTTGATATTCTGTCTGACTTAAAAATAAAATTACTGAATAGAGCTAAAAATAATAATATTATATCCATTATATGATTATTTTTTATTATTGTTGCAACTATGTATATTAATACTTCTTTATTTTTTATTTATGAATTTGTTCATATCACAGAGAAAAGAGAGAATTGCCTAAATGAATAATATTTTTTAGAATTAATTTTATTGTGATAATAAAAGAGTTACATTTGTCCAAAATTTATTTATGGCTTAATAATAATATATTTGATTTGATTATGATAATGAATAGATTTATTTTATATTTATTTCTTGATTTATTTTCGATTACTTAATGTCACGTCATACTCATTATGAATATTAATTTGAGACAATGCTCATTATGAATTGTGTTTAATTTCTTTCAAAGCATGTTGAAAAGTTCACTAAAATAAACATAATAGAGGTTGACATTTCTAATTTGGGTATGTTTCAAAATATTATCTTTTATTTTGTCTGAAAAATATAATTAATATCGTTCATTGAAGTTCAGTACTTTTATTGATAAAAATGTAATCATTTGATAAAATTGGACTTACATCAGTAATATGGGTGAAACATGTTATCTTAATAATGCGAATGTATGGGTAACATGTGTGTTTTAACTATACATTCTTATCAATGTGAATATATGGGTAACATATGTGTTTGAACCATTAAAATGTATGAGTCACATGTTTGTTCTTAACAATATGAATCCACATGTAATATGTACATTCTTAACCATGCGGTAAAAATTACGGCCCGTGCAAATGCACGGGTAACTTGCTAGTTTATAATATAGTTTGTTTCGGTTCATCAATTAACTTTCACTAAAAAAATTAGAACATAGAAACTCATAGCAAGTGATAATGTTTTTTTTTGGTAAAATTCCAGTCATTTTTGATAAAATTCAAAATTTTAGAACACGTAAGCAACTCACACTACATATATAACAAGTCAAAAACTCTATTAACATGTTCGCAATTGAGTACATAATAATACACTCAACAATTTACAAAACAAGTATGCAAATACATAAATATGAAATCATAACAAGTTGAAACTCCATCCAGCAAGTGCTTAATAAGTTCATTACTAAGAAATTGTGGTCAACTATTATCACATTAAAATCTTCATCAATTTTGAAATTAATTTCACCTTTGATGACATAGCTTGTTATTTGAAATCTTCATCAACTTTGAATTCTTCAATCCTCAACTTTCATCAAGAGTCAATTTCTAGTCTTTTTGTCTAATAGCGGTCTTCAAATAAAGATTAAAGTAAATCTCTATGTATCCACATTCTAATTCCCACTACTATCTCCATCAAGATTACCTCCAAGACTCTAACCTTTTATTCATCATTCAATTTTGGATTTAATATGTATATACTGACAATAAGTGTTTTTTATATTGTCAACAAATTATATACCATTGATTTGCTAATCATTATTGACTGTCAAACAAAAATAATACAAATCAATGGCGGATGATACATTGACAGTACAAAAAGTCAAAAACTTTACACTGTCAATGCATAGATTTTAAACTCCTTGAAGTTTAGCCTTTGGCTACCCTAGAGAGACAGGTGACCTTGAATTATATTATAACATATGCAAAGCACTAAAAATGTTAGAATTATTGCTAGCTTTAATGTTGTTTTCCATTCTTTTGATGTTTTTGATGTTGACTACCGGACTAGACAAATATTCAACTACATAATTTTTCATACACATTTCCCGTTAACCCATCAATCGAATGGATATATCTCTTAAGGGAGTTTGTCTTTACATGTATGTTTGTGAGTATCAATAATTTTCATACATAATTTCCAAATGTTTAACCTAGTATGAGTGATGTCCTAAAAATCATAGGTGCTTATAAGACTGATTACACTTTTATTCCTAAAGTACTCTCACATGACAAAGCTTACCTACTCGTTCATATGTTAATAAAGGCTTTAATATTTGAATAGTCATCTAAAAAGTGATTTTGTTATTCTCATTTGGACTTTCTCTACAGGCCAACCATTTTGCCAAAAGATTAGCATGAAGAGGTCGACCACATTCGAGTTCGTGAAACCTTATCACTCCTTTCCTCTCTACCTTGGAGTATTCCAAACTATCAGTGTTATTCATTTTTGAAAGATTTAAAAGAAATTTTTATTTCATTCTCTCCCAAAACTCATACAATTAAAATTTTAACTCATGCTCCTTGTATAGTAGAAGTTTGGCTGGAAAAGGGAAGCAAATACTTTTATTTTCTTTTCAACCATGCAAAGTTTCACTTATGACTAATCGTGTTCCACTCACATGGTGACGTTTAAACTCCACATTTCCTATGACGTCATTGTTGAATAAAATGATTATATTCTCACGTACTTAGTTAAACACTTTTTTATTAAATTGAGACATAAATTGAGATAGGAATGAGAACAAATGATTTCAGTTCCTCATTGTTGACGACTCATTCTTTAAATTAGAAAATATTACCAAAGCCTTTGATAATGTGGGTAAATGTCCAATGAAGTAAATTTCATATCAAATATTATAAGTTATTGACATGAGTACACCTTGTTCGACATCACTTCCACTTGTCTATTTAATTAGTAATTATTCAATTGAAATTCATGCATGTAGCCACCAACTTCTAAAGCTAACAGAGGAACAATAATCCTCTCCATTAATGGAAAAATAAATAATTATTTTTCCTTATATTTCTAATGATAAAAATGTGATTTCATGATAAATAAAAAGATAAAAACATTATTATATATTGTTTTTGTGTGTTATTGTGTAATATTTGTCTCTCCATTAAAGAAGAGATCTTTACTCCCAACAGACATGCCAAAAAAGAAATGAGAACGTCCTAAAGTTGATGGATGCCTGAAAGCTCAATTCATATAATTAATCTACAAAATTCAGAACAATGAAAATGGTTTCGGGTGTTTAAGGATCCAACATGTATGGTTGGACCGATACACCTCACACTAGATACGATCATACTTAATTACTTGTAATATAGCCTTTGAAAAATAGTTAATGAATTGATTAGTTCCACGATTTACATATAATAATTAAGTATGCTCGTATTAAGTGTGATGTCCCATTCGATTGCTATGGAATGGGGATCCCCGTCTTTTGTCCCACATGCTCCCTCCTCTTCTGATCCTAAGAAGAATCAGTGTGCGCAGTCCAAATTGAAAGGGAAGAAGAATTTTCATCCTCCGATGGTGCTTCAAAGAAAGCAGAAAGTGAGAAAGTCTCACTCCTCAAAGGTTTTCAGTGATGCTTCTTCGACGCAAAGGAGTCCCAATGGTTGTCTTGATTAAACAATTACCAATTCAATCAGTGATTCTAATGTCAGAAATGCGAATAGAATGCATTTCAAAGATGGTTCTGTGGCTAACATGATTTGGGACATTGGGAAAAAGATTGGGGTTCATTTTGATGGGGAAGATGCAGAAATGATCTCCAGAATTAAAGAGATGGAAGACAAGGATATGGTTGAACCTCTTATGTCTAACTAGGGGGTTGTTCGAAGTAATCCATGATTTGTACAACCCTAAATGTTAGGGGGTTGGGTGGTGGAGTTAAGCGCAGAGGGATTAGGGAGTTGGTTAATAATAATGGTGTGGATTTCCTTACTCTTTAGGAAACTAAGGCGTAGGTGATTAATGATAAAGTCTGTCTCTTGGTGTGGGGAAATAATCAATACTAGTGGGAGCTCAATCCTTCTATTGGCCACTCTGGTGGTATTCTAAGTATTTGGGATTCTTCTAAGTTTCATCAATCGGCTTCTTATCACAGTTTGGGGTTCCTGACTGTTGTTGGTAATTGGATTGTGATTGATACGTTTTGTTGTATTGTTAATATCTATTCTTCGTGTCCTTTATCTCTGAAAAAGTGTATTTGGGAGGATGTTTGTAATATGAGGAGTTTTGTTGGGAATGTGGATTGGTGTCTTCTAGGTGACTTTAATGCGTTTGGGGATGGTTCTAAGCGTAATGGTGATTATGCTCACCAGGACCGTCGGGATATGAGGTTGTTCAATGAGTGGTTGTCGAGGATGGAGTTGGTGGACCTGCCTTTGATTGAGAGGAGATTTACCTGGATTCAGTCGGGTGGGACCAAAAGAAGTAGGTTGGATAGAATTCTGCTCTCAAATGGGTGGGTTAATTGTTGACATGAGGTGTCTCAGTGGGCTCTTTGTCATTCCCTCTCTGATCGTTGCACAATGATTTTGAATTATAATCTGCCTAGAAGAGGGCCTGCCCCCTTCAAATTTAACAACTGTTGGTTAAAGCATTCTGAGTTCAAGGGGTTCATTCATAGTTCTTAGAAATGTATGGTGATTCTAGGAAGTACGACTTTTGTGGTGAAGGAGGAGCTCAAGAGTTTAAAAGTAAAGATCAAGAATTGGAATTCCGAGATTCTTGGGAACCTGGATGCTCAAATTGAAAAAGTTTCTAACGAAATTAATTTGTTGGATCTTCTTGGGTAGTTGTTGATTATGGATTCAGATCAAATTTGTCATCGCTCGGTGTTGTCTGTGTTGTGGTGGCGGTTATGCTCCCATATGGAGAGTATCCTTAATCAAAAGTCGAGAATCAAATGGTTGAAGGAATGAGACGCTAATTCAAAATTCTTTTATAGTTGTATGAAAAATCGTAAAAGAAGGAATCATATCCTTGGTTTAACCTTTGATGGTGTTTGGGTTGATGATATGGTCCAAATCAGCCAAGGATCACTGATTATTTTAAAGCTGTTTTAAGGGGAGTCATATCAGAAGGCCTGCGTTGGATGGTATCTCCTTTAACTCGTTATCGTAGACTCGTGTCTCTTTGATCTCAGAGATATTTTTGCACTTGGAGATAAAGGAAGCGGTTTGGAGTTGTGCTTCGGATAAAAGCCCCGATCTTGATAGCTTTAACTTTAAGTTTTTCAGGAATTTTGGGATCTTCTCAGTAAGGATGTTTGCTACTTTATATGGGAGTTTCATTCTAATGGTTAGCTCCCTAAGGGTCTTAATTGCTCCGTTATTGCCTTGGTTCTAAAAATCCTTAGTACAAACATGATTCAGGATTTTAGACCGATCTCCCTGGTGAATTCTCTGTATAAGATCCTATCAAAGGTGTTGGCTCATAGATTGAAATTGGTGATAGGGTCTCTTGTTTCAGAGGCCCAAGTTTCCTTTATTAAGAATAGGAGTATTTTGGATTCGGTGGTTGTGGTTAATGAAGTAATTCATTCTGCCAAAATAGGTACTCATGGGTGTGTTATTCTGAAGGTTAATTTTGAGAAAGCCTATGATTCTGTGGATTGGGGTTTCTTAGACTATATGATGGGTAGATTTGGTCTTCTATTGTGATGTCCATTCTTATTAATGGATGTCATTCAGAGCAGTTTTCGGTTTCTAGAGGTATTAGACAAGGTGACCTAATTGACCCTTTCTTTTCCTATTGATTGTCGGGGGCTTCTCTGGTCTCCTTCGGTCAGTGAAGGATTTAGGTTTGCTTAATTAAGGGATTCAAGGTGGGTTCTGATCAAGTTGAAGTTAGTAATCTTCAATTTGTGGATGACACTATTTTGGTGTCTTATCCATCCGTGTCTAATCTTTGGTGTTTGAAGAGCATCATCCGCCGTTTTGAGCTTGTTTCAGGGTTAAAGGTGAATTTCAAGAAAAACTAGCTCTTTGGTATTAAAGTGAATCATAATTTCTTATATGCAGCCTCAGACTTCTTATCTTATAGCATTGATACTTTTCCTACTAATTACTTGGGAATTCAAGTGGGGTAAGCCTTTATCGGTTCACTTCTTGAACTTTAGTGATTGCAAAAGTAGCTTCTAGGCTTTCTTCCTGGAAGAGAAGGCTAATTCCGTTTGGTGGGAGGGTGGTGCTCATTAATGTTGTCATTGTAAACATTCCCATATATATGTTGTCTCTTTTTAAAGCCCCTAAAAAGGTTATTGTGAGGCTTATGCAGATTCAGAGGAGATTCTTTTAGGGGAATTCCCAGAATGGTAAGGGTATAGCTTGGATTCCTTGGGATGAGGTGTGTCGGCCTAAACATGTAGGCGGTTTCGAGGTTAAAAACATTGCGTTGTTTAACAAGACCCTTCTTGGTAAGTGGAAGTGGAGATTTCTCTTGGAGCGTGACTCGCTTTGGGTTAGAGTTATTAGAGCTAAATATGGTAATTCTTTTGCTCCTCACAGTTCGGTTATCTCGCCTTGGTGGAAGGATATTTGTGCCATGGGTAAAAATCCGGATCATATCATGAATGGTTTAATCACTTTTCTTGGAAGTCTATTGGTGATGGTCGAGACACAAGGTTTTGGACTGATGTCTCAATAGGGAATGAGTGCCTGATGGTCTGTTTTCTAAGGCTCTTCTTGGTGCCAAAATAAAAAGACGTGTTGGTGGTGGCTGAGTGTGGTAGCTAGCAGGGAGATTTTTGGAGGTGGAATATAGTTTGGAGGCGGTCGTTATTTGTTTGGGAGGAAGAATTGGAGCAGAATTTGTTAGCTTATATCTCTAGGATTACTTGCAGAATAAGTGTGCAAGATATGTGGAATTGGGGGTTTTCTAAATCTATTAGCTCTGAAGTCAAATCAGCTTATGAGGCATCCTTAATTTTTTTTGTCTTAGCGACTAATGTCCTGTTAAATAAGGTTAGGATTAATTGTGCGCCGTCCAAGGTTTGCTACTTCGTGTGGAAGCTTCTCAAGGGGAAAGTAACATCAAAGCTGGAACATTTTAAGCATCATGTTATCTGGGATCAACAAAAGCTGGATTGTATTTTTTGCAGCAACCATCAGGTGGAATCCGTGTAGCATCTCTTTATTTCTTGCAGCTTTTCAAACTAGGTTTGGTCTGCATTTTATGCTTGACATGTCTTTCAATTGCGTTTCCACCTCTATTTTTTATGCTTTCTCCTAACACCTGGCTTTATGCAGAAATGTGAAGGCTACTCATCCTTGGAGGATGTTATGGAGTGTGGTTGTGTGTTCTTTATGGTTGTTGCGTAATGAGATTATTTTTACTAGTTCTGTTTTTAGTGTTTTTGATTTTCTAAACTCTATTAAGATTCGTTCTTGGTTGTAGTTTTTTCTTCTTTGGATCGTAATTTTTTTCTTTTGCCAACTAATGCATTGATCCCTGAGCCTGTTTAGATGGCTATTTGTAGGGGGCTTCACTCTTGCCTTGCTCGACTTCTTCTGTTTCTGTTTTGGTTGGTTGTGCACTTCTTGTGACTTTAACCTATTCTCTTTGCTTATAAAAAAAAAATTCATGAAAATTCTAAGAGAAATGTTATATATTACTACTATTGTTATTAAGCTTGGACCGGTCAATGTCTCAGTCAGAGTACTGAATCATTGAGTCATTGGTTGGACTAGTGGGTCCATGCTTACACCAGTGAACTCAGATTATATTAAAATTCTAAAAACTCATAATATTAGATAACAATATTTCATAACTTTATATCCGAAATTTCAAAATATTATCATACATAATTCAACAATCAACAAAGAATATTTTACTATGTACTATAAAATATCACAAGTAAGTTGAAAACATCGTCAAACAACATATAAAATCATTTGATTTTTTTTTTCATTTCAAAAAATGACATTGCTTTGGTTGTTTTAAAAAAATTGTTTTGATTGACTCGATCGGTCCAACCGGTCCAACCATTTGAGTCACCTATTTTAGGCTTAAACTGTCCGAATCAAAACAAGTCAACTTGATTTTAATGCAAAACCGGTTAGATGAGAGGTTCGGACCGATTAGATGTCTAATTTGATGATTGAACTAGTCGGACCGACTGGTTTGAGCCGAGTTTTATAACACTGATTTCAACTTATAAATATTCATACTCATATGACAAAAATTAATCAAAAAAATATTAGCTTGTGAAAATTGTGAAAATATGTAGTTATAATTGCTATTGCGAAATCGTTATGGAGACTCTCAATATTTTAATATTGTGGTCAGAAATATAATTTGAAATATATATGAAAAAGATAAAATGTAAATTTTTATCTTCCAAAAATAACTACTTAAATCTAACTATTTTAATGAAGTTACATTTGGGAAGCTTTTTATACTATATCAACAAATATATTCTTTGAAAAGGAAAGAATTCTCTCGGGTTTTGGAGATACAAATTCTTACTTTTTCTTTTATAGGGTAAAAGTGTTACTATATTATATTTAAAGGGCAAAAATATTATATTATATTTTTTGTTTTGTTTTAATTTATTATACACTTTCCTCGAGAGAGCATATTCACACCAATGGTATACCATGTGGTGTTATTGTGTCTCATTTTTTTAGCATGTAATATGATTGGAGTGGGAGAAAAATTATAAGCAAATATGTTTAGTACAATAATATGATTTTGTTGTTAACAATAATGTCCCACAAAAAATAGAATTCAACACCATTAGATAATGGATTACGTATTTGATGTATAGTATTAGAAGCTTAAGTGGATCAAATTTAAACCCAAAATATTAGGGGCATCTAAATTAGACAACAATCACAACATATTTGGTTTTTGGTTTAAATAAGTAAACTTTACACGATAGAGTTCAGAAAATGTGAATGTGAATATGGCATTTGAAAGTGGCCACCCTTACTTATAGCTATGCCTATACTAGTACAAGTACACCAGATAAAGCAAAATCATTTGAAATGAACTAAGAAACAATAGTTTCAGTACTGAAATTAAAACACAGCTAAAATGTTTACTAAGAAGATTGTTAGGAGCTTTGAGCTACTGCTGAGTCTGGTTCAGTGACTATGAGCTTATGTCCATAATTGTTTTGGCAAATAAAGGTCACATAAGTTTCTGATATTTGGCTTTCTAAGTATCAAATTTGGTATCTAATTGTGTATCTAGTCTTGTGAGTTGTGGTGTAGAACAGGTTTGCCTTCAATGCTGTCAATTTGACTTGGATCAACAGGATAATTCTCAATCTGGCTTGGAGCATGATTCCAAGATGAAGGATGAGACAAAGCTTGGTAGTGAAGGAAGTGAAGGGAGTTTGGACACAAAGCTTGGTAGTGAAGGTAGCTTGAACAAGCTTAGCTTGGATGGAATGAATGAAGGAAGCTTGGACAAGGAAGTTGGTCAGATTTCTCAATCTCGACCAATCTGTCCTAACAAGTATCTTCCAATAAGTTTCAATGACAGTGGTGTTCATGATGATGCTTTGACTGATTTTGTGTATAATCTTTTAGTTTTATCTGTTTGGTTGTTATTCTGCTATTTTGGGTATGTTTTAGTTAGGGAGTTAGTTAGTTGGTTAGGCTAAGTTTCCCTTTATAGATGTTGCTTATAAATACCTTTGTATCATTATTTTTCATCAATCAATAAAAATCAGTAAAGTTCCTTTTCTTCATTCTCTTGCAATCTTGTTAAACTTTCTTCTCTCTTTTCTCATCTTCAATCAAAGGGACATGGGAGGAAACTTTTTAAGATGGTATCAGAGCATCAATTGATGCTCTGCTGTGCCAAGAAAGGTTTTTCTTTCTCTTTACTCTAATAAATCCCTCTCCATCTCACCTCCTTCTCTTGCTCGATTCAAATGGCTAATCCTGTCACCATAATGAATCCCATCAATGATCCTGGTAGCCAATTCTACATACATCCAAGTGAAAATCCAAGTGCAGTGTTAGTAACTCCTCTTCTCAATGGAGTAAATTACCATTCTTGGGCCAAGGAGATGTTCATGGCTCTGAAAACCAAGAATAAGATACAGTACATAGATGGTTCTTTGACAAAGCCAAACACAGGTGATCTTAATTTTGTGGCATGGGATAGATGCAACACTCTAGTTTTAGCTTGGATAATTCACTCCATAAATAAGGATATAGTGAAAAGCATACTATGGATGGAGACTGCTCTTGAAGTTTGGCAAGATTTGAAAGAAAGATATCATGAGGGAGATGTTTTTAGAATCTGTGAATTGCAAGAAGAAATATATAGTGTAAGGCAGGGCAACTTATCCATAAGTTCATATTATACTCACTTGAAAGGCTTATGGGATGAGTTGGATGATTTCAGACCCATACCCTCAAGTAGATGCCCTGTTCATTGTGATTCTGAACTTGCCAACATTGTAAGATCATATAGAGAAAATGATCATGTAATCAGATTCCTAAAAGGGCTCAATGAACAATATTCAGCAGTAAGATCTCAAATTATGTTGATGGATCCTTTACCTTCCATCAACAAAGCCTTCTCTTTGCTAATCCAACAAGAGAGACAAATGAGCTTACCTCTTGACATAATTGAAACCAAAATTCTGGCCAGTACCAATGATGATGCACAAGGCAGAGGAAAATTCAGAGGGAGAGTATTCAAAGCTAGTAACCAAAATGGTGGAACTAGAAGAGGATATACAGTTGGAAATGGAAGAGGAAGAGGCTCCTTTAACTCAAAGATCTGCGCATACTGCAACAAGAATGGTCACACCATTGACACTTGTTATAAGAAACATGGTTTTCCACCATATTACAAGAATACCAACAATGTGAACAACATTCTTGGTTCAAATGAAGAAGATATTCGAAGCATTCAAGGGAGCATATCTGGATTCACCCCTGAACAACACAAGGCCATCCTAGCTATGCTTAAGGAACCAGGAGAGCAATGCCAAGTAACCAATCAAATTACCAATTGTGATGCATCCAATCCAGGTGAATCTGACACCATAACTCGTTTTGTTAAATCTAAGGATTGAGTTCTTGATATAGGTGCAACAGATCATGTATGTTTTTCCTTATCAGAATTCCAATCCTTTAAAAGAGTCAATCCTATTCAAATCAAACTGCCTAATGGAAATGAGGTCATGAGTAATATATCTGGCACTGTCATATTCTCTAAGGATTTATACTTAACTAATGTCCTATATATTCCTAAGTTCACCTTTAACCTTATATCTATCACTAGACTTACCAATGCCCTCAATTGTAAGCTAATCTTCACCAACACCAAATGTGTGTTGCAGGAAGAATCAACCTTGAGGATGATTGGTGCAGCTAAGGAACAAAGGGGATTATACATCATTAGTTCTAACAATTTAATTTTCAGTATGAACAATGATCAAAATTGTATCAATATCTGCTCTAGTACTGATGACATATGGCATAAACGATTGGGACACCCCTCAAAGTTTAAACTTGAGCTCTTAAATAAAGATTTCCCTTTTATTAGTGCCAAAGATAGTGATAAGCCATGTGAAATATGTCACTATGCCAAACAAAAGAGGTTACCTTTTGATAACAGTAATACTCACAGCTCTCATTGCTTTGACCTTATTCACATTGACATATGGGGGCCATATCTGTCCCCTCAATCCTAGGACATAGGTACTTCCTTACTGTGGTTGATGATAAATCTAGACACACTTGGTTGTTCTTTATGAAAGCCAAGTCAGAGGCTCCCCAACTTGTCAAAAACTTTGCTAATTTGATTGAAACTCAATTTGATGCCAAGATCAAAATGATCAGGACTGATAATGGATCAGAATTTAAGCTGAAAGAATTCTATGATGCCAAGGGCATCATCCATCAAACCAGTTGTGTGGAGACCCCTCAACAAAATGGCATTGTTGAGAGGAAACACCAACACATTTTAGGAATAACTAGAGCCTTGATGTACCAAGCTTCTTTGCCAAAATGTTTCTGGAACTATGGGGTTGCCCATGCTGTATATCTCATTAATAGACAACCTTTTGTGTACCTTAACAAAAAATCCCCTTATCAAATTCTTTACAATCATGATCCTGACTTTATGATACTCAAAATTTTTGGTTGTCTTGCTTTTGCTTCTACTTTAATCAACAATAGAAAGAAGCTAGATCCAAGGACAAAAAGATGTGCTTTCCTTGGTTTTAAACATGGGACAAAGGGTTATATTTTGTTTGATAGTAGTAATAAAGAAATTTTCATATCTAGAAATATTAATTTCTATGAGAACACTTTTCCCTTTGCTAAATCTGATATGATATCTGAAAATAACATTGACATATCCCTTCCTACTGCTTCTTTTAATGATAATGATCACTATCTAGATGATGGTTTAGATTATGTTCAAGATCATGGTCCTAATGAACATGATCTGGTTTCCCTTTAAGGAACTAATTCTCAGGATGAAAATATTGAGCATGAAAACCCAAGGAGATCAAACAGAGAAAGGAATCCTCCTAGTTAGCTCAGGGATTATCACTATTCCCTAGGGATTTTTGATACTTGTGTGAATGGAAAGGATGTTAAGTACACTCTGGGACAAGTCCTCTCCTATGAGAAACTGTCATCTAAGCAAAAAGATTACTCTGCTGCTTTAATTACAGACTTTGAGCCTGATTCATATAATGAAGCTATCCAATATCAGCATTGGATTGATGCCATAAATGTAGAGCTTGATGCTCTTAAGAAAAATAACACTTGGATATTAACTGAATTTCCTAAAAACAAGAAGGCTATAGGCTGCAAATGGGTGTTTAAAGTTAAACATCATGCAGATGGGAGTATAGAGAGATATAAAGCTAGATTAGTGGCAAAAGGGTACACTCAAACTGCAGGGATTGATTACCTTGATACCTTTAGTCCTGTAGTCAAAATGACCACTATAAGGACCATACTTGCTTTAGCTTCCATAAAAGGATGGCACCTTCACCAACTTGATGTGAATACTGCCTTTCTGCATGGTGATCTAATACAAGAAGTCTACATGAAAATTCCCTCTGGGCTTACCTCTCCTAATGCCTCTCTTGTATGCAAGTTAGAAAAATCCCTCTATGGCTTAAAGCAAGCCAACAGGCAATGGAATGCCAAATTAACCACTGTTTTAATCAGTTCTGGTTACTCCTAATCTAGAGATGATTATTCCCTTTTCACCAAAATCAATACCAATAGCTACACTATTATACTTGTATATGTGGATGATTTGATTGTTGTAGGTGATGACTTGACTGAAATACAGAACATTAAACAACTTCTTGACAATAAATTCAGCATAAAAGATCTAGGAGTTCTCAAGTTTTTTCTTGGGATGGAAGTGGCTAGAAATAAGGAAAGAATAAGTTTATACCAAAGAAAGTATGCTTTGGATTTGCTTGAGGAATCTGGCCTGCTTGGTGCTAAGCCTAACACTAGTCTTATGGATAGTAGCACAAATTTGCATAGCACCTCTGGTTCACCCTATGCTGACATCACTTCATACAGAAGAATGATTGGAAGACTGGTTTATCTTACTCACACCAGGCCAGATATTGCTTTTTCTATTGGGCACTTGAGCCAATTCTTGGTTGCTCCTGCCACTGAACATTTTAAAGCTGCCATGAGAATCCTGAGATATGTGAAAGGTGCTCCTGGTAAAGGTTTGTTTTTCTCTTCGAATAGTAACATCTCCTTAAAAGGATTTAGTGACTCTGATTGGACTTCATGCCTTGACACAAGAAGATCAGTTACATGGTTCTGTTTCTTCTTAGGAGATTCTTTAATCTCTTGGAAAAGTAAGAGACAAAAGACTGTCTCAAGATCCTCTGCAGAGGCAGAGTATAGAGCATTGGCCATCACTGGTTGTGAGGCTCAATGGATTTTGTATTTGTTTGATGATTTGACATTGTCTCATAAGGATCCTGTTGTCCTTTATTGTGACAATCAATCTGCCTTGCACATTGCTGCCAATCCTGTTTTTCATGAGAGAACCAAACATATTGATATTGATTGTCATTTTATAAGAGAAAAAGTTATAAATGGAATTGTTCATCTTTTGTCTGTTTCTAGTGCTTTACAAATTGCTGATATATTTACCAAGGCTCAACTTCCTGGAGTTTTCTCCAACAATGTTTGCAAGCTTGGTATGTGTGACATACACATTCCAGCTTGTGGGGGGTATCAAATTTGGTGTGAAGGAAGTGAAGGGAGTTTGGACACAAAGCTTGGCAATGAAGGTAGCTTGAACAAGCTTAGCTTGGATGGAATGAATGAAGGAAGCTTGGACAAGGAAGTTGGTCAGATTTCTCAATCTCGACCAATCTGTCCTAACAAGTATCTTCCAATAAGTTTCAATGACAGTGGTGTTCATGATGATGCTTTGACTGATTTTGTGTATAATCTTTTAGTTTTATCTGTTTGGTTGTTATTATGCTATTTTGGGTATGTTTTAGTTAGGGAGTTAGTTAGTTGGTTAGGCTAAGTTTCCCTTTATAGATGTTGCTTATAAATACCTTTGTATCATTATTTTTCATCAATCAATAAAAACCAATAAAGTTCCTTTTCTTCATTCTCTTGCAATCTTGTTAAACTTTCTTCTCTCATTTCTCATCTTCAATCAAAGGGACATGTGAGGAAACTTTTTAAGACTAAGACCTCCGTATTCAAACAATTATTTAAGACAATCTATTTTCAATGAAAACTGAGAAACTTAGAAACATAATTGAGAGCAAAAGAAGGGAATGAAAAAGGGTAGACATTTTTCATCTTCATCTTCTTCCTCTTACTAAAATAACGAATTAACGATAAAGAATTTTTCACTAAATTAAAAAAAAAATGCATAAATCATCTAATCCAACACAAGCAAACATGTTTGGTTTTTGTGTGTACCACACTACATTCACTTGATCAATGTACCACTCAATTCCTCTACCCTTGAGTCTATCCTAGTCTAAGCCATCTAACATGTCAGGCTAAATTAATGACTAAAACATGAGAGATCTTCATCCACAAGCTAAACTATTTTTTATGGACTAAATAAAAAAAACATACCAATGAATTTGATATTATATTTTGATCCAAAATCTAAAGGTATTAGATTTATGAATTCATCAACTTGTATACTTATATATTAGCAATATAATATGGTTTAATGGCCAGATTTGTTTACAAACACCAACAATCACATAGTTTCTTCCTAATAAGGAATCTTCTCCTCGTTAAAACCAACACAGCATACATTCCGGTATACCACATAAGGTTTCTCTTCAACAAGGAGTCTCAGTGAACTAAAAAAAAAACTCCAAAAATAAATTGCCAATGCAATCTACTCTATAGTCATATTTGAGTCAAAACACCAACAAACACAAGGTTTCACCCTAAACAAGGAATGACCCTCTTCAACAATTCACGAACAGTACTAAAACTACTCAATGAACAATCCTCTTTAAACCACACATATAGATAAAATACCACTGGTGACTGTTATAGAAATCCATAATTGCCTAAATAACTGTAAAGACAAGTACATAAAATAATGATAATTCAAACCTAATGGGTCCCAATATCTTTTTTGTTCCTTCTCACATAAACTTTCAGAGGCTTTGAGCTATCACTCTTTTTCGTATCATCTTCTACATAAACCTTCTTCTCCTTCATCTTATCTATGTCATTTTCTATGTAGACCCTTTCCTCAGTGTCTTCTTCTATATCTTCCTCATACATTTTGGCCTACCCAAGATTTAAAAGAAGGAAAAGATCAGGTAAAGTTACAATAGAAAATATTTCAGTATACCAAACAATATTGTATATATAATAATGTAAAGTAACATATTACAAGGGTAAATGTTTTTCGAATAGAAATTTTCATTGTAGGTGAAGAAAAATGTTGTTGCAAAGAGTGTACATGAGAGAGAAGAGGTGTGAAAAACAAAATGTAATTACAATTATATCATTTTTATTTACAGGAAGATGATAGTTTTATCCTTAAAACTAAAGGAAAAAAGAATATTTCTAGTATCGAAGAGGATATTGGTCAAGTTGCAAAAACTATTGCAGTGGGAATGACCTATATAACATGGTTGAGAAAATTAGAGTGGTACATATAAATTAGTAAATTATTAACTCATTAATATTGATGGCATATGTTAGTTTGAATGTACATGCATGGCTTTGGTTATTTGGTAAATGATGGTTGCTAGCAAACTTCATTTAAATGAACAGATGTACAAATAAAACAATATTGTACTTCTACCAAGAAATATAGGGTCAATAATTTGCAAAAGAAGAGGATATTTAAAAACGGTTTCATACACAACCTTATTATTAATCGAGTATTGATCAAAATTAATTTTATATTAGTTTTAAGGATAAAAATATCATTACAAATATAAATAGAATAATATAATTATCATTTCGTTTTGCTTTTTATTTTATTTTGCACAACATTTCGCTCTTCAGTATCTGATCTTACTCTTATTAATCATGGTCTACACTTAATGATAATTGCAACCGTATGCTGTCAACACACGATCTCAGAAACTGCCTATAACTTTTGTACAACCTAGGCGAATGAATTTTCAGGTTTTCAAACTCTTATATTCTCAGAAATATCTCAACGTGAATTCAAAGTTGAATTTGAACTCACTACTCTAATACAATGAAAAGTTCTCCTGTCCACTAGCTTCTATGTTATGAGAAGAAGAAACTTAAGCTCTTGAGCATACTAACAAATCAAGCTAACACACTTCGAAGAGAAATCTAAGCTACATTCACAAGACTATATTGTATATTCACTCAATGAGTGTTACCCATTGTAATAGTTGGCCTTATCTATGTTGTAAACTTAAAATTCTTTCATTTTTAATTGTTAGGTTGCGTTCAAATATATTTTATTATTTTGGGTTATATTTATTGGGCTAGTAATCAGCTTAAATTTATTTACCTTTTGTATAATTTCTATGATTAAAATATATTAATTAGTTAGAATTTAAGTAGTTATAATTTAGGTAGAGTTAACTCTTTTATATTTTGTATATAATAAGTTAGACTAATTTCTTTGTAATGAATTCAATATCATATAAGTCAATAAATGGTGCATTCTATCAATGAAATATACAATTCTTTTATTGCTCCTTCATTTCAAATATGGTATGAGAGCAAAGTAATTTAGGCATTCTATGGTGTAGATGAAAAGAGTTGTTCAAGGAAAGAAATGTTGGAAGAAGAAAATGCAATTGTTCAAAGGGATTCTTACATTTTTGAGTTCAACAACTAGGTTTTAAGCCAAAATCAAAGTATTCTTATTCATTTTCTTGCTCTATTTCTTTATCATTCTCTTTTACACTATTCTCTTGTTACTTTCGAGCAAAAATTACTCATATTACATCATATTTTTCTCTTGTTATTCTTGAGTAAAACTGCTCATATTTTATCATATTATTCTTTTGTTATTCTGGAGCAAAAAATGCTCATATTATTATTATCTTGTTATTCTTGAAGAAGTATTGTTCATATTTCATCATATTCTAGATTTCTCTCATTCTTTAGTCAAGAAACCAATTCAGATGAATTCTTGAGTATTGTTATTCTTGAACAAATATTATTCATTTCATCATATTCTAAATTTCTCTCATTCTTTGGTCAAGAAATCAAGATGGTATTTGAGCATCCAATAATATTATTTGATATTTTTTATCTTCATTTTTTTGTGTTGATTCTTAATGAACAACATCATTACTTTCAATTTCAATTTATTATCTCCTAAAAATTCTTTTATTTATTCTATTAATTATCTCAGTACAATCTTGCTAATTTTGTGCTATATTTTGAAGAATTCTTTTATTTCTTGAAATTTCTTTTATTCCTTGAAATTTCTTTTATTCAAATGTCTTCTTTTACTATCTTTCTATACAATCCTTAAGTTGCATGAACATTGATTGAAATTGTTGAACAAAGACATCCATGGGACATATGCAAACTCAAGAGAGAGATACAAAGACATGCACTGAAAAATTAATTAGTGGCCTTCCAGCAAAGGCTTTGGAGCTTTCTCCATTCAATCATCTTTTGTTCACGTTAAAAGTTGTCAATATTCACTCTCCAGTTTGAATGAGTGTTAAAATATAATTTGTTATAATATTGTATTGAATTAGTAATTATTTTAAACACATTTATCTTTAGCATAATTTCCATGATCAAAACATGTATAAATAAATTAGTTAGTTGGAAGTTAGGTAAAGTTAAATCACTTATATTTTCTATATAATAGGTTGATTAATTTCTCTGTAACATTTCATTCAATTCAATATCATGTAATTCTTTCAATTAATAAAATATACAATTTTTTTGCTCCTTGATTTTTAATATGATGAGAAGGTAGGTTTTAAAAGTGCATTGATGGAGTCTACATGCCTTGGGTTTGAAAATAGTATTTGTTTAGAGCTTACATAGTATAGATATGGAAAGAATATTTGTAATATACTCGTTTTTAGTGAAAACATGTTACTCGTTGTGTGAAGTACAAGATGTTGTAAGTTGTCTGTCATTTGGAGGTAAACTAGAATAAAAAATGTAGTATTTTATATATCTCTATCACTGACCCTCTTCAATTCAATTTTCTTTATCAACTGTTTGAGGTAATTGGGTTAATGGAACTTAATGAAATCATTTTTCAAACTATTCTAAGTATTGCTCAAACTGTATGCTCTCGTAAAATGAAATTCATAAGAAAATAACACTTGTATAAAACAAGTACTACATAACGAAAATAATATAAGAAAATAATTTAGATGAACTTCAGAAAATATGAGATGATGTAATTAAACCAATAATGATAATTAAGGTTAACAATGAACCGAACTCGATATTTATTTGAGTCTCGTCTCATCGTTTATCTCAATAAACATAGTTCATGTACCATACGAGTCAAATTTGAACAAAAAATTAAGTCGTTGAATATATGAGTCAAACTTTAGCCAAATATAGTTTAACGTGTTAAGTTTATGAGCTTACTCGATTATATATGTATATAAATCGTATATGTACACATAGCTAGAGAGTATTTAATTTTATACATAGTAAATAAATAATCATCATTTAAGCTGACGAACTGAAACTATCTAACTAATGAGTTAGCTGAACAGCTTGTGAACTTTTGACGATCTAAACCAATTCAGTCAAAGCAAATTTCAATCAATTCGAATTCAAATTGAAAACATAGCTCATTTCAAACACAAATTGAATTTTTTACCAAACAAATTCTTATAGAGTTGAACCAAACTAAGCTTTGATTCGAATCAGTTTGTTTCCATCTCTAATAATAATAGTTAAATTGTGTTTAAAAATAGATCTAACTGGATAATAATATAACTTAAATAATTTGGATACAACTCAATATGAATGTGTCTTTCAATATGACAATGCATTCACCACAAATGTCATACATGTATTAAGATCAAATCTTTTAAAGTGATATTTAAAATCAAAACCATGGTAGATTGGCCCAAACAAGTCACTAGATGGAGTCGCGAATTTCCTATTGTTTCATTCGAATCATATAACTATGTTGAAAGTCACAATTACCTAATAATCCACAAATTTTATAATAAATAAACAATTATTACAAACATATCTTACAAAATAATATGACATAATTACCTTGTGGCTGAAGATTTCTGGTGTCAATGGTGGTGGAGGTATTTGATCCCCATAATTGATTCGACGCCTAAAACGACGACGTCTATATATAATACTGGAAATGAAAATAAGTAAGAAATAATAGATAAAGGAAAAAAAGAAGAAAGAAAGACAAAGATGAGTACCCAATAAAGTTAGGCCTATAACGAATGTTTGCTTGAGCAGCCATAGTCTAACTCAGTAAATGAGGACAAAGACACAGAGACTGAAATTTTAGACAAAGGGTGAAACAAGTTTTTGGATATAGAAAATGAGATGGGGTGAGGTTCATTACAATCTATATTTCTTTTATTAATGCTTCTTTTAGTTAAGTTTTATGTTAATAGCCTAAAATGGCCTTTACTAATTTTATTGTGATGATGATTTAAAAAATTACTATTTTATTAATCTTCACAATTAATACAATTGAATAAAAAACATTAACTTATTTTATTTTTTAAAACTTTGTAATAAATATTTTTTTAAATCAAGATACTATATATACGATTATAAATATGGAACATACTTATTTCAATATTATTTATTTTGAGTTACCTACCCCATATTCGACTATATATATTTTAAATGTAAATTAAAGAAACAAATTAATCTTCACATTTTTCTTGAATGAGGTCATTTTTAAGGTGCTTCTTTACCAAGTGAATGTATGAACTTTTGTGTTGTTTTTAATATAAAAGTAGTCATTATGTTTCACTTAAATTAAACTTTAAGTTTATTAAAAATTAAAAAAGTACAGTTTATCTTTTATTTCCTTCAAAAAATTAATAAATTTGCACAACGAATATTTTATTGGAAAATAAATTTCAATATATCTATACTATTAATAAAATAAATTGATAGTTTGATGACATTTTAGCCTTACTTTAAATCTCCCTAAAATAAAATTCATTATTATCATTAATAATAAATTTTATATTTATTTTTTAAAAGTTTAGTCAATATTTATAAATTTTATTTATGATAATATTAATCTATGATAACAAATTTTTTATTCTTTTAAAAATTTAAGATTGACAGGCCTGGAGTGCCTAATGGAGTTTACGGTAGAAATTATTGAAAAATAATTTAAAGGATAAATTTGAAAAAGATATAACTTAGGGACCAAATTTAAAAATAAAAAAATAATATAGAGAGCTTACATAAAATAGAAATTACAAAATCAACTTGAAAGCAAAAAAAATTGACAATGAACAAATAGAGTTAATCCAAAAATAACTTATTTCATTGGGTAATTAAAAAAAGAATAATAATAAGAGTTATATAAGTAACTTAATTGTTAAGTTATTATTTTTGACTTATAGGACAATTTCAAAAAATATAATGTACAATATTATATCTTTACTTTTATTCTCTGCAAAAAAGTTATAACCTCTCTGCAACCTATAAAAGTTCATCCATAACTTGGTAATCTCCATTATTTTTATTCTATCCGAATATATAAATTATAATAGAACCCTTTCAATCTATAAAAGTTTTAATTAATATAAATAAATTGATAAAACTTATTATAATGAAACAATAACAAATAATAATTGTTAGGTATTTTAAATGATATATTGGAGACATTAAAACTATTTCAAATTTTCAATGTGTACGTTTTTGGAAATGTGATATTACTTACTGAGAAATTACTTTTAAATTTAGAATACAGTTCTTATATATATAGAGGAGAGATCCACTTACTCAGAAATTTTTAATATTATATATATCAAATAAGATTTTTTAGATTAAAATGGAACTATCTGATGGACATTTTCTATCTCAAAAAGTGTGCAACTTCATGTACCATTGGTTATGATTAATCAGAAAAATACTTTATTATTGAAGTTTCAACTTAAATATATTTTTTCAACTAATCATAAGTATTGACACATAGAGTATATAGGACAGCAAATATGCTCCCTGTTATTGTTGAATTTTATATTAAATTGGACTTATTCCTTTTCACGGTCTTTTTTAAATATATTAAGTTTTATAATATATTTTTATTTTAATTTAAATCTATTTTATTCAAGTTTAGGTAAGACAGGCATGAACAAAATATAATTAAATTCTTACCAAAAAATAAAAATAAATCAGTATATATATAAATTTTAACTTAAATGATAGTATTAAGTAATTAGAAATGAAAGACTTCAAATAAATTCAACAAATTTTAATTTAACATTATTCAGTTAAATATAAAAATATAAATCCATAAGTTCGAGTTTATATTTAAACATCACAATTATTGTATCATAAGATTTTAACTTGCGTAGTTATTTAAAAGAAAGTAGGATAAAGGAGAATGCTGTTTGCACAAATCAGTATTGGTGCTGCAACAATGCCAAAAGTTACTTCCATATCAATTTCCAAAATTATATCATAGCTAAATTACACTAACATGCATCAACATTTTTTTAACATGAGAGTCAAGTAAATCTTAGCTAAATATTACAGCTAACATTTGAATAGACACTCACATCTAAGTTTAAGTTTTGTAACTTAACAAACTGAATTTATTTATTTTGGACAAAATACACTCTAATATTCAACGATTACTAACAAGTCTAGTAGTTGAACGAAGCTAGACCTCAAATATCATACAAAGTTAAATGTTGATGTTGGATCCCTTATCTCTTATCCATGGGGCAAATAGTACCCTAAAAGGGTGGAAATACTCAAAACAAATAATCGATCAAAGATTTTAATATGAGTTAATTAAAAGAGGAAAATTAGAACATTTTCTTTAATTTTATTTTCAGCAAATAAAGTATTCATGCATAAAATTCAAATATTAAAATGAAAAACTATTGAAAACTTACTTACCAAATTTAAATTTCTCCTTTTTAGCATGACAAATTAATTACTGCATAAAAGTTGAGTTTATTTTAAAACAATTACTAATTGCTTTATTAATTTCATAGTTGATATTGTTCTTTCATATGATCATATTCATTTCTTTTTGCATTATGTTGGGCAAGAAAAGAATCATTTAATTAACTAAACCTATTGAATCATGAACCTTATCTTCTCTTGAGCATATTTGTGCTTCAAACCAAGAAATTTTGAACCATGAATTTCATAGATGCAATATATGCAGGTTAATCATAATTTCAAAAATGGAATATTAAAAGTATTATTGATTAACATGGAGTGTCAAATTGTCAATAGACTCACCGAAGGGAGAAATATATAATGAACTGAAGAAATTTCAAATTACGACTTATTCTGTGTTTACATCATCTTGTACATTTGATACATGACACTGATTTCCAACACCACATTATTCCTTTTGTCATACACAATAATACTTACAATTCAACTAACCCTTATTCTTCTATTAACTTTCTTAAATGATCACTATTTCTCTCTTGATGAATGGATCCTTTGATTATTGCACCAACCTATTCTCGAAAACTGAGACAAAGTGCTTTACAAGGAAACCATTGGTACACAAACATTGCAACAAACTCATGGCCACTCTATACATAATTGGATTAACATTTGGTGTGTACAAATAATTTGTACAAGCCAGAAAAATATAATTGGGAACAAGGTAAAATATAACAAACTAAGGGGTTTGTGTAATTGTGTTTTTTATATTTGGAAGAACTTAAGGAGGGGAAATGGGTACCGAAGATTTTCATAAGGTGAAGTTTGGATCTCCTTGTATATTATATTTAGTATGTGTGTAACTGAGGAGAGTACATCTTCTATTTCGTAGTTTGTGTCACTTCATGTACCATAAACTATGATTGGACAAAAATACTTATTAATCAAATTTTAATTTAAATATATTTTTTCAACCAATCATAAACTCATAACATATAGATTAGTACTCATTGTGGGACAACAGATGTTACATGTAATTAAGAGAAATAAGTGAAAAATAGAGAATGAGGGAGAGGGAGAAAGAGAAGGAGGAGAAAAAGGGGTTTGATTTCAAAGATTGATACTTATTGATCAACTTGGAAATCAAGGAAAGGAAAAGAGAATATATCTTGCATCAAACACTCCAAATCCCATTCTCCCATTGTTAAGTTTTCCACCCTATGCCCATGATTTCCAAACCCAAACAAGTCCTCTACTTTGGAGCTTTGAATACGATTAATGTTATTGAAGCAACTATTAGTGAAGTGGTTGTTATGGCTTTTCACATCAATTAAGGCACTATTTTCCTCGATGTTTCTACTCTCTAGTGTAGGAAGGGAGAACTCTCTTTCTAATAACCCCATTTTGTTATTAGGCTCTAATATCCCATAATTACCATGATGCCTCTCTACCATGCCAACTTGGTTCATGCATGGTGCAATTTCATGAAAACCTGCTGAGACATTAGTCATGTCATAGTGATTATTCTTTATCAACATTGAAAAAGGATCAAATTGATCAGCAGAAACCATGGATTGCATGGATGATGATGAAGTTGATGTAGAGCAATCCATGCACATAGTAATGAGGTCATGTTCATTAATGGGCATGATCCCACCCAAAATATCATTAGGCTCATATGACTCATTACTATTGTTTGGTGATGTAGTGGAAGTGTTCATTTTCATCTTTTTCTTTAATGTGGAATTCCAGAAATTCTTTATCTCATTGTCTGTACGTCTAGATAGATGTGCTGCAATTTTAGACCACCTAAATTATTTTCAAAATTGAAGGATTAAGGAAGAGAAGTAAGAAAGCAAATAATACAATTTCCATGCACCCTAATGGATATATAGGTTATTAAAAATGAATTTGTAAGGAGTTTAATGTGTGTTTACATTGTTGATATATGTTAGGAGTCTCACATTTGTAGCATAACAAACTTAATGTGGTACTTAAGCTATGAGAATTTATCACACGATAGATTAGTCTTTTGAGTTATATTTTCCTCATACATTTAAGTCATAACAATTTGTCTTTAATTGAAAGTTATGTCACAAAAAGTGCTACCTATAGGCTGAAGTAATGTATATTACTGAATGCTGATAGGTAAATGAAGTCACCAAAAGAGAAAGGATTATCATCGTGTCAATGTCGATAAAGTGAAAGTTGTTATAGACATCAACCCTTAAAGTGGACGACAGTGTTAGGAGCCTCATATTGGATAGTATAACAAACCCATTATGGTACTTAAGCAATGATGATCTTTCATCTAATAGACCAGTCTTTTGAGTTGAGCTATCCTCATATATTTAAGTCCTAACAGTATATCATTGATGGATCAGGTGGTAATAATTCTTTCTAATAGTCAATAACTACAATTCATAAATAATATATTATGTGCTGTTAGTATAAAAAATTAGCGTAGAACTTATTTTCTTATTGTCAAATATATAAATTTTATTAGGAATAACCAATAATCAAATAAATACTTAATATAGGTACCATAACTTAGGAAATGGGTATGACCTATGTGGTTGCAGCTACAATTGTACTATGTGGAGACACTCCAAAAACCTCATTATCATGACTACAATTTTGGATTGTTAAGTGCAATTTAGAAACCTTATTTTCATATACTAATTTTGCTTTAAAATATTGATACTCATCATTGACTTTGCATCTAACTGTGTCCGTGTTCTTTATAGAAGACAAGTTTATCCATTTTGAATTTGACCTTTTCGTTCATAGCTCTAGAGAAAGTAAAAAAGAGTGTTACTAGCATTTCTCAAAGCTTGACAATGGATGAAAAGTAAAGCAAAGCAAAGAAAAATCTTGAAGTAAAAATGAATAGAGTAGTGTAGATGTACCTATTGCCAAGAAGGGAATGCAGTTGAATGATAAGATCTTCCTCTTGTGGTGAAAATGCACCACGTTTAAGGTCAGGTCTCAGGTAATTAATCCAACGAAGACGACAACTTTTTCCACACCTCAAGAGACCAGCATTCCTAGCAATGTCACTCCAACAACCTTGTCCATTAGTTAACATGTGTCTTATCAGCTTCTCATCTTCCTCAGGTGACCACAAACCCTTCCTTAACTTGCTCTTAATGTTGTCTTTCCCCATCATATCAGGTTTCCTCATTTGTCTCAAAGTCTATAGTGCTGAATGGTTTAGGCTTTTTCTTGTTTTGAGTGTGTTGCGATGGAGATATAAAAGAAAGAGCTATATAGGTGAATGATGTTTGTAAGAGAGAAATAGAAGGCTTCATAAGGTGGAAATGGTGATTATGATAGTGATGTGGTTGTAGGGTTTGCTTAAAATATGAATATGAGAAATAAAAAGGAGCAAAGATCCTCTTACTATAAAAAAAACAAAGAAAAGCTAACATGACACTTTTATCTTTTCATATATAATGATAATACTTTTGAAAATGTTGGACCACGTCTTGAACCAAAACCTTAAGGCATTAGTTTCATGGGTCTTTCCTTCTTATAAAGACTTTCACTCCTCCCCACATATCCAATGTGGGACTTCACACTTGAATAAACCCAACAATCTCCCCCTCAAGTGTGAGTACCACACACTTTCCGGTCCACTCCCCCTTTGTGGACAAGGATCTCCTCTCTCAAATTGTATCTCAAAGTATCTCCTCCACCAATAAAAACATACATATTAATTAAAAAAATTAAACATTCATCTTTTTTTCTATTTTTGCTTTAATTATTCATGCGTGAAATGGTTTAGAATAATAAATCTGTGTGAATTGTTTGATGGTTAATAGATAGAGTGGAAAACGGATTGGAGGGGGACCTCACTAAACACAAAAGGAAAGAGTGATATTAGAGACAGATAGGGATGGTTGATCTTCTTGTCTTTGACTCAATTCTTGTCTTTTTTTGATACATTTTACTTCACTCACAAGATAATCATCATATCTTTTATTATATGAAACATAAACAATTTTGCTTCCACTTCACATAATACTCTCTCTCTTTCTCTCAAGGTTTTAAACTTCAAATTCACGTGTGATGACTATGCTACTTTTGGAATTTAATGTTGCACGCTTAACAATTGTTTTTGTTAATTTTCATGTTCTTTTATCATTGTGTATAGCTTACATTCTTTGCATGAATTTCAAAAGGGCTAACCACTTAATTTGCATATTTCTGAAGCAAATTATGTGCACTTTCAAACAAAGCAATGCCCCTTTTCCACTTTCTTGGCATACATTAGAGATTAAGGCTCTAAATCTGTCAACCAACAAGAAACATGATAAACATGATTTTCATACTTATGAGTTATGAGTACTCAAGTACAATAAATTTCACCTTTAATCTGCAAAATTTACCACTAAGGATGACAATAGTTATAATTTATAATCCTTTCAAACTACGAATGAATGGTTGTTGCATAAAAGTTATTTGAACATAACGGGTGAGACAGCACTGAGAACTATGCAAATGTTTGACAAAATTGCACCACTGAGAACTCGAAATCAAGACATTTTTTATTAAACTAGAACAGTTTTGCACTATATACATGTTTGGTGTTAGAGGGTATGGTTTTCAATATTGAAATGATTTGAGGAGAGTGGTAAATATTGGGATGCTTGAAATATGTTATTGTGTTAGTTTCATATTGTCTAGTATTGGAATAGAGTAGAATAACTAATGTTATATATTGGACTCAAGTCCAATATAATGTGACCAGATATAAGCACCAAATAGAAACACCACATAGATAGGTGGGCCTATGGGTGTGTTAGGGTTTGTAATCTTTATTCTATAATAATATCTTGGTAGCCGTTCAGCGCTCCTGCGGATGTAGGCACAATTGGTTGAACCTCGTTAACAAATCCTCTTGTTTCGATTGCTTTTGCTGCACCAATAATTGGTATCAGAACCAATTGGTAGATGACTCTTAACACAGATAGAAGATAATGGCTAAAGAGGGTGAAGGCGTGATGGCTAAAGATAGAGTAGATGAATTGAAAGAAAAGAAAACATGGTGAAACTGTTGTATATATGTTGATCCAGAATCCCAGAAATTCATGTACTGGATTAGGATCAACGTGGAGATAGGGACTCATGTGTTGAGTTTGACCCATATACAAGTGCTGACAATATCTCTCTAATATCTTTCTAGATGTTGAGAGAATGTTCTCATTTGAGATGAAAAGTGAAATATCCTAATGGCGTGTTTACAACGTCATAGTGAATGATGTTAATTGCTAGTAGATCCGCAAAAGCACAGAGGCGCTGACTGATTTTGATGTAGGGTGTTAAATGGGCATTGCTTTGATGCAAGTTGTAACATGAGCATTGGTAGAGATGTAGAGGTGTGATATGGACATTAGCTTAGATACAAGGATGTGACATAGACCTTAGTTAACACTGACGCTAGGAGTGTGCTGTGGGTATACTCTTTATGGTGGAGTATGATAGTTCTTTTGAACTAGGATTGTCGGAGTAGACAATGGTGGTAGCGGTTGATGCTTTCCCAGTTTGACTAAGTATTGAAAATGACGATTGTTAGTGAACTTTTGTGTAGAGGTTCCAATATATCGAAAGACTTCCTAGCAACAGGTGGCTAGGTGGCATGTTCCATTTGATGGTGGTACGAGAAGCTATACTACAAGTTGGAGAGCTAAGCTCTTGGTAACATCGTCAATGATACTCAGAAGGCCTAGTCTATACTGTAGGGGAGCAGTTAAAGAATTAGACATTGAACAACGTGGCAAAATATTCGTCTATTTCAATCAAGGTGGAGATTGTTGGGATGCTTGAACTATGTTATGGTGTTAGTCTCACAGTATTAAAATAGAGTAGAGTAACCAATGTTATATATTGGACTCAAGTCCCTTGTTATAATGTGCAGTTATAATGTGCACCAGATATAAGTACCAAATAGAAACACAACATGGACAGATGGGTCTATGGGTGTGCTAGAGTTTTAACCCTTATTCTCTAATAATATTTTGTTAGCCGCTCAGCGCTCCCGGGACATAAGCACAATTGGCCGAACCCCGTTAACAAATTATCTTATTTCTTCTCTTATATTTATTTTATGCACTTAATTTGATTATATGAGCCTAACACTGCGCAAGCTTCCATGTGTTGACATATAATAAAACTCCTTAGAAATTGATTGCAGGCTTGCTCCAAAAGTGACCTATAATGTACTATAACTAAGAAAATGATTAATATACATCAGTTAGAGTATTATCCTCCTTCATTTCTTGGCAAAAACAA
Organism: Lupinus angustifolius; assembly: GCF_001865875.1. Classification (NCBI taxonomy): domain Eukaryota; kingdom Viridiplantae; phylum Streptophyta; class Magnoliopsida; order Fabales; family Fabaceae; genus Lupinus; species Lupinus angustifolius. Next base: position 6,942,213 of record NC_032021.1, read on the forward strand.
CAGATGGAAAAAGGATGGTTCTAGTTTTTATGCTACTTAAGATAACTTGATTAGTTGTGTTTAGAATTTGGTTATTTTACTTAAAGTTCCATCTTTCACAAGAACTTATGCTTGCTATTAAAGCCCTGACCCATTATTTTAAATTAATAATTACATTTTTCCTAACAACCTGGTTTTAGATTTCTTTGCCAAGAACCTAATAAGTACCATGCATTACAAAACAGTGACATATTAAGTTTTGGCTTAGCAGTAAATAGAAGTTCCAATTTAAAAACTAAATGGAAAATATATCAATTCCATAAGATTTTTAAGTTATGCAGAAAAAGAAAAGTATGTACACATCATCTATCCTTTTCTTCCTTGTTGTTAAGGTATTTCTCTATGTGATTTCCTTTACCTTACATAATCACCCTTCTGACATGCCAATGATTTCTCAGTGTACCTTCATGAATCATAGAAAAATCTTATTCATTACAATTGTTATCAATCTCAGTCACTATCCAATCTTAAAATCTTAGATAGATATATACGTGGGGGAGTCTTTGTCAATTCCTAAATATTTCAAGGGCAATATAGTTATTTCACACCTCCAGTCTCTATTATGAAAGGGACTTCCACAATTTTCTAAGAAAAGGTGAAGCAGAAACGTTTCAACATACAGCTGTCCTAGGATGAAGAGGGACAAGGCAAAACGAAAAAAAAAAAACCTCATGCTTTGAGGGTATGTTAAGCAACATTCTACTTTGTTGTAAAGACAAGAAAAAACTACTCACATGAAAAGGAAAATTCATGTACCGACCCCATTGTCTCCACCCTGTAGGAACTACAAGATCACCCAAGGAGGCCTTTCGCATCTCAGGATCATAGACCGACCATAGAACCCAATTTTAAAAGCGGAATGTATTAGCTACCCGCTCTCAGGTTGGACAGGAAGGGTTAGAGAAGGGCAATCATTCATTCTTAAATTCTTAAAACCAATATTCTTAATACTATAGAGTCTCTTTGCTATACTATTATATCATTAGTGTCACAAAAATTAGTGTACATGAAAGATTTTTGTTCATATATTACCTTGCTTGTACTAACATCCTAGGAATATTAGTAAAATGCAGAGGCAAGGAAAGTAGTACTTTTAACAAATCATCAACTAAAAGGTGAAAATACTTGAAAAGAAAAAAGAGATCAAGATATATATAGCAATAGAATGTTGAGGCTTGCCAATTTTGAAACTGAATAAACCCAAGGTATAGAATCTGACAATCCATTTCCTCCTTTTGTCTTTTATGGCTTTTAATTGTAAGTTTATGGATTCAATCATCATAGAGGGGACATGAGAAACAGTTAACAGAGAAAGAGGTTCATCACTAAATTTGAGCATCCAATTCCTCAAGTAAATTCCCTTTCATTTTTAGGGAAAAGCAAAAGACAAAAATAATATCAAAATGTGACCAATTAATGAAATTTTTATTGAATAAATAGTAGACCATATTATTGTGCAAACTAAGAAGCCTAGAACATGAAATATAAAAGATGAAGATTAAAGATAATGTTCTACATAATGCTCTGCATAAATCATGAACATCAAATATAAAATATGCTTCTGTTGCATAACATTTCTAAAAGGTTATACTTACCAAACAATTTTTCAGTCTCCTTATAATGATGCGGCATCTTCTTTATATGAACTTCAATAATTTACATATACCATATAATCAGATACCACTTAGGCTATTACGGTTAAATTTTGGAGGGAAAATAAAAACTTTAGTGTCATTTCAAAAGTGTATTTTATAAATTCAAGTTTTCATTTTCTTTCCAAAATTTAACTCACAAACTGACATTTAATAAACTAAAATTTTAGATAGTACAACATATAAGTACAAATATGCAAGTTTATTTGGCATTTAGTTTATTCCAGAAACGTATCTTTAAATCCCTTTATTTATTTGGCAAAATAGTTGGATCAACTCATTGAGACAAATTAATTTATAGATATCATGGAAGACATTAAGAGCTAAGACTCATGACATGGGCCTAGCAAAGAAGGCTTCTTATGGAGCATTCTACATGACTCCCTAATGGGAATTATGAAGATATATTAGGAGAAGAAAATTTGAGATCAAGAATAGTTGAGGGGATTAAGACTTGTAAATATTTTTTGAATGTCCTCACATTATTTTTTTGAGATTATCCCACAAATATATGTCTTCCTATTTAATAACAATCAACTTTTTAATTTCTTGTAATAAAAATAGAATAAACCCAACTTTAATTTTGAGTGGAACTATTACAATTCCAGAATACCTATTGACACTCCCAATTTTTTCATGTGTTCCAACATTAGCCTTATTTAGCTTTCTTAAAATTAAGGTCTGAGTCTCTTTTATTTTTATAGTGTTATATTTGATATTCACACTTTATTACATACCTATTCACACTCATGTAAAAAAATTGTATCTAATGTGAACTGATTTTATAGTTTGGCGTGATGGTAGAGGGAAGCCATTTGGTGAAACAAGTGATTAATAGTTTGTGGTGATGGTAGAGGGAAAATTTTGGTGAAACAAAGTGATTCCAAAAACAACACTTGATGAGGGAACCTAACCTAAAGCAATTTAGAGATGTGCATGTGTTAGAAATAAGTCTTAACTAGTGTAAGTTTCAGTTGTGATGGCAGTTACCTTATGTTTATTGCAATTGCAAAAATTTGCGGTGAAATGTGGCTAGTGCGATTGTTATGCTATTGTGAAGGCTACAAAAAATGTAAAATTATGATTGCAATCACAATTGCAGAATGTAACTTAAAATAAAATAATTGAAAGTAAGTGAGTTGTTGCGGAGGCAAGTGATCACAAGGTGGGTGAGGAAATGGTTGACGTGACAATATAACATAAGCGATGACATGTCAAATTAACAACAACAAAAAAGATCTAAATGAATAAGATTGATGAGCTATCTAAAGCTCAATTGAAAGGAAATGAAAGAAAATAAGGGAAAGAAAGAAGAAAACATGAATTAGCTTGCATTGAATTAGGTATTGATAAAAACTGAATGAATCCAATAACATTCAGAAAGTTTCTTCTTATACGAGTAATTAACTAGAAACTTAACTAACTTTGTAACTAACTAACTCAATCCACGTGGGTTTATTCTCTACCTAACATAAGCTTAATTGATAGCTTAAATATTGAGACTTGCAATGCAAGTTATCCTCCACCAATGAATAAATAATGTCATATCTTTGCATAATGTTTTTGGGGTGATACAACACTAGAAAGAAAGAAAGAACTGGTGTTTGTATTGTGGGGATGAATCTTGAGTTTGGGTTGGTTAATGCTTGATGTTTCATAAAATTGAACATCTAAAAATAAACTCATTCAAGATCATCATTAATCATTATTATACGTTAAAATTTGGGATTGCAAAAGTTGCAAACAAAGTTGTAATATCACTTTTTTTATTATCGAAAAAATAAAATTTTAAATTATTACTCGGAAATTAGAATTACTAGTCAAAATAATATATGCCAAAAATTATAAAAAAATGTTAAAAATAATTAATTTAAACCACATTTACTTTTTATGGAGATTTAGATTTTTCATTTTTCAAAAACTAAATTCATACATGCCAAAATTTAAGTAATGGAATAAGTCTTTAGTGGAGTTTTTTTGTTCAATGATCAACATTGAGTTTACAAACAAGGAATATTGTTTAAAATGCTAACAGTGTTTATCTTATTTTAAGAGGTAGAGTTTTGGGTAGCTTTTGAATAAAAATCGAAGTAAATATCTATTTTAGTTTCTCATGTTTTTTAATTTTATGAGTTTGGTCCTTCAAAAATTGAAAACTCTAAAATAGTCCTAAAAAAATTTAAATGTGGGTCCATTAGACTAGACTATGTTTAATTTAAATGTATTTTCAAACACATGCCTTCATGGTAGAAATTTGAGGTGATACATGTCTTTTAGCGTGGTTGACTATCATTTGCTCCAAAAAACAGGTTGACTATCATTTCTACAAACTTTAAGCGTGAATTGTGCAATTTGCTCAAAAATAAATTATAATAAAATGTACTTGATTTTCATGAAGTAGCACGACTCATTTGCCTCTTTATTAAATTTAGATGAAGTTGTACTATACTTTGTAAGAAAATTATAATTAATTTAAATGTATTTTTCAATATATTATTTAGCTCTCATAATACTTATCTTAAAAGTAGGTAGGAATTGTTGTTAATTGAGGTGATAAATGTCTTTTCTGGTTAAAGTAAGAACTTGATTTTGTTAGAAGTGATTCAAAAACTAAGTTAGTTTAGTTAGTTTAAAAGTTTCTGTTTTTGGCATATTCAGTTAGTTTTATTTGTTGCAATACTTGCTATAAATAGCAAACTATCTTTTTGATGAATCAATAAGAAAATCACAGAAGTATTATCCATTTCATCTTTTCTAATCTCCTACACTTTAGATATCAATACAAATTTTTCTTATCTCATCTTTCATCACAACCGAATCCATTCTTCTTCTTCTCCACTCTTTCATTTTATGTTCTGAATCCCAATATATGGTATCAAGAGCATAGGTGAGACCCAAGCAAGGGGTTCAAACAATGCAAATTTCTCAACAAACCTACCTGTCCTCAATGGCAAAAATTGGAACAAGTGGCGCATACAAATGAAAGTAATCTTGGGATATCAAGATGTGAGTGAGCTCATAGAAGAGGGATTTCCATAACTCCCTACAAATCCCATCGAGGCACAAATGGTGACTTACAAGGAAAATTGGGAGAAATATTGTAAGGTCATGTCCATACTCCATTAATATGTTGATGAGGCTCATTTTGAGAAGATTGCAAGGGCTGCAACTTCCCAAGAAGCTTGGAGGATTCTAGAAAAGTATAGTGAAGGAGCTGAACAACCCAAGAAAGCGAGACCAATATGAGTTGATGCAAATGGAGAACAATGAAAAGTTGTTGAATTCTTCAACAAGCCGTACCTGATACAAATAATATAACAATTAAAACTGCAATACTAGGAAGTGACTCCTAGGTCATTTCCCAAGGATTATCCTTCAAGCAAAGCTTCAAACACCTTATACTCACACACACACAAGGGGGTTTCTGTTGTTGGATAGTATGAACATAAACCAAATTCAGAAACAGTAGTTAAACAATGTAATAAAACGGCTAAATCCCTTTGGTTCGTTTGTTCACAACTCAATCCTCGGTTTCAAAAGATTATTTTCAGATTCCAACCATTAACTTCCGAATTTGTTGAGAATCAATTAACTAAGCGATAATCAATTCAAAGTTCCAGAACCTAAACATCAAACTAAGCGAAATCAGTAATAGAAGAAATCAACAATAAAGAAATCGAAAATCCATTAATAACAAAACCTCAAGAGTTGTGATACATTACCAAAGGAACTTAGTCCATAAATTTAGCATTCCATAGCAATGGAAGAACAAATCGAAAATGAAAAATGAAGAAGGAGTGAAACCCTAGCAGAGCAAAAAGAGGGAAAACGGAAAAATGTCTTTATGTTTCAAAGTGAGGCAAAGAAAAAGTGTGTGTGTTTGGAGTGGAGAATCCGAATTTAACCCCTCCAACACACATAAACCGAATTGGGCCTAAACAATGGGCCCAAAACTAATTACAATAAAAACAACTCCTAAATTAAAAATACAATCTTCACTTCAACACATATCCTCGACTTCCATAATGCCCAAAATGCCATTGGTGCCAAATGTGATCTGAAAATGATAATAGATTTAATCAGGCCAAATAATCCCAAATTAACTCATTTTAGGAATAATAGTCCAATAAAGTCTAAAACACTAAACCATGTGAAACAAAGTCAATTAGACACCAAGAATCATCTTAAGGTTATGAATAGTGTGTAATATATTGCTCATCAAATACCCCACACTGAACCTTTTCACTCTTGGGCAAAATCAAGAAATAAGGTTATGCTAACCAATTTGCAACAAAGTGAGTCATGCAAGAAGATCACAAAAACTAGAAACCTAAGAAAATCACATATTTCACAATGAAATCTAGGAAATGCAATGAAATGGACAAATTCAAACACACAAGAGTAAAAGAATCAATTCAAGATATCCATGATATAATCCAATGAATTCAAGTATGCCACGAAACCAATCAAACCAAGAGGCGAGTCACAACAATGATAGAATCTCACAAGATATACTCTCTAAAGTGTTTACACTCATGTGTCTTAGGTTGCAAGTATTTTAACTCAAAGCACTTCATAAAAACAAACACAACCATAGGCTTGACAAGCCTCTAACATCAACATCATAAGCACATGCACATAAAGATCAAAAGGACTTTTCAAGGTTGTAATGGGGCCAAGGACAAGGTAGGATAAATATGGGATATGTAGGTAAAACCAAATGGAATATAGGAGCAATGGGGAATAAGTAAAAAGTAAGCAAAAATAAGACATCAACCCAAAATAAGACCAAATCTCTAATTCCAATCTTATTTGTCTTACTCAACCTTTTATTCACTTTTGTTTCTCTTTTTGTTGTTTTTATTTTTTTATTTTTGTTTTTTTTATGAACACTTATGTACGCAATTTTACTAACCATCATTAAGACATAACCAAGAATCCACAAGATTTGAAGAACAATGCACCATTTCTTACTTAATACCCATTCCCAAAACAATTCCAAAGCTCCAAAATTCCCTAAGGTTAGGACAATCATGGTTTTTCACTTATAAGCTTGTAATGAGCTAAGTAACAATGAAAGAAGTAAAAGTCTCAAAGGGGCTATCAAAGGATAAATTCGTTCAAGGTAGGCTTATATGACTAAGTGGCTTATTCAAAAGAAATGCCTAGATCACTTCAATATGTGCATGTGAATATCAAGTATCAACAAGGATGTGAATATCAAGTATCAACAAGACACAAGTCAAGTTCTAGAGTGCAAGTAATCAAGAGTGAAATCACACATGAAAGAATATTAGATGGCATACAAA
>NC_032021.1:6949312-6949993 GCF_001865875.1 Lupinus angustifolius
AAAATGCCCAAGCCTAAGCAAAACCTAAAAGTCAAAGAAAAACATGCATCAACAAAACCTACAACCTACAATAGTCTCCCCCCACACTTAAACTACACATTGTCCCAATGTAGCACAATCAGAAAATCCAGACATACATATCAATCAATGGAACTGGACAAGTGCAATAAAAAGTAGAGAAGAGAAGGAAAAACTCCCTGATGGAGGGAGGAAAGTGGGTTCAACCAATGAGTCCTCCTCCACAAGTTCATCCACTAAGGAAGGATTTGTGAGGAAAGGCTTGAGGTGATGCCCATTAACCTTGATGCTCTTATATGTGGATTCACTTTTGATTTCTACAGCACCATAAGAAAACACATTAGTAACAACAAAAGGACCAATCCATCTAGAACGAAGCTTACCACTCATGAGTCCAAGCCTAGAGTTGTACAACAACACTTTTCGACCAACCAAAAATTCCTTTCTAGAAATTAAGTTATTATGGAATCTTTTGGTCTTCTCTTTATAGAACTTAGAGTTTTCATAGGCTTCTAAGAGGATCTCATCGAGTTCATTCAATTGGAGCTTTCTTTCTTCACCAGCTTGATCAAGAGCCAAGTTACAGGTTTTCACAACTCAGTATGCACGATGTTCTATCTCTACAGGAAGATGACATGCTTTACCAAAGACAACCCGATAAGG
>NC_032021.1:6950093-6950307 GCF_001865875.1 Lupinus angustifolius
GCCCATTACATTGGGGTGATAAGGTGTGGAAACTCTATGAACAACCCCATATTTCTTGAGCATAGCTTGCATGGATCTATTGCAAAAGTGGATGTCTTGGTCACTAACAATGGCTCTAGGTATACTACACCTGTAAAAAATGTGAGACCTAACAAAATCCATAACAACCCGAACATCATTAGTCCTAGTGGCCTTAGCTTCCACCCATTTAGAA
>NC_032021.1:6950407-6951106 GCF_001865875.1 Lupinus angustifolius
CGTGTTGTCCTTTGGGTACCAAGATGGCCACCCACTGTAGAAGAATGGCAAAACTGAAGGAATGACTCAATCTCTTGATTTGGAATGCATCTTCTAGTAACCTGGTCAGTACAAAATCTCCACAAATAGGGATCATTCCAAACATAATATTTAGCATCATTCTTAAGTTTATCATTTTGAGCTCTAGATGCAAGTGGAGGAAAAATAGATGCAACCAAATAATTTACAATATTGGCAAACCAAGGGGTGGGAAAGAAACAGAAATATTCAAAAGTTTTTCATCAGGAAAATCATCTCTGATAGGCATCATATCAACAACTCCTTCAATCTTGCTCAAGTGGTCAACCACCAAATTTTGTGCTCCACTCCTATCACGGATCTCCAAATCAAACTCTTAGAGCAAGAGCATCCATCTAATAAACCTTGGTTTGGAATAATCTTTCTTCAATGGGAACTTCAAAGCTGGATGGTCAGTGAAAACAACAATTCTAGAACCAAACAAATAAGACCTAAACTTATCCAGAGCAAATACAATAGCTAAAAGCTCTTTTTCAGTTGTGGTGTAATTTGCTTGTGCAGCATCTAAAGTCCTAGAAGCATAATAAATTACCCTAGGTAGTTTGTCTACTTTTTGAGCAAGGACAGCCCCCAATGTATAATTAGAAGCATCACACATCAGCTCAAAAGGGACTGTCCAAT
>NC_032021.1:6951206-6952425 GCF_001865875.1 Lupinus angustifolius
TAAACATCTCTATGCAATTCTCTAAAAAGTCACTGAAAATGCTCAACATACACCGCTGGAATGTACGAGGGGTGTTGCATAGGTCGATATGCATCCTCCTATAGGCAAAAGTGCCAAAGGGCCAGGTGAATATAGTCTTCTCCTGATCCTCAGGAGCAAATGGATCTGGAAGTAACCAGAAAAACCATCAAGAAAACAGTAATGAGATTTACCTGCTAAGCGCTCAAGCATCTGATCAATAAATGGAAAAGGAAAGTGATCCTTTCTTGTTGCCTGGTTGAGCCTCCTATAATCAATGCAGATTCTCCAACTGTTCTGCACTCTCGTAGGAATCAACTCATCTCTTTCATTTCTCACCACTATAATTCCTGTCTTCTTTGGAACCACCTGAACTGGGCTCACCCAATGACTATCAGAAATGGGATATATAATCCCAGCTTGTAAAAGCTTTGTGACCTCTTTCTTCACAAACTCAAGGATGATTGGATTGAGTCTCCTTTGTGGTTGTCTCACTAGTTTAGCTCTATCTTCCAAGAGTATCCTATGCACGCACATAGATGGACTAATACCAGGAATATCAGCTAAGGTCCAACCAATTGCCTTCTTATGCTTTTTCAGCACTTGCAACAACTTCTCCTTGTGATCAGTACCAAGGGAAGTGGAAACAATAAAAGGAAGCTTCTCATCATCCTCTAAGTAAGCATACTTGATGTTTTCAGGCAAAGGTTTAAGCTCCAATGTAGGTGCCTGCAAAACAGATGGAAGAAAAGTAGCAGACATAGATTTTGTAGCATTCACCTGGACAAGTAAATCAGATTGATGTATGATGTCTGCAGCAACAAGGTTAGTGTAATCTAATTCTACAACATTTGGATCAACATAAATATGCAGAAACTCATCAATACAAGAATTACATATTTTAGAATCAGTGCATGTATGACAAGTGTATGAGTCTATCAATGACAGAGAATCAAAATCATTAAGAAAAACACAGATATGCTCATTAGTTAACTCATCAAGTAAATCAATATGAAACACAGAATGGTCCTCAGATGGATGCTTCAGAGCGTCAAAAATATTAAACCAGAGCACAATATCACCAAACTCCATAGATAATTTTCCATCATGGACATCTATCTTGGTTCGGGCTGTTCTAAAAAATGGTATCCCCAAAATAATAGGAACTGTGTTACGGGAGGATCTCTCTTCCATATCGAGA
>NC_032021.1:6952525-6953636 GCF_001865875.1 Lupinus angustifolius
TTGAATCACTACCCCAGTGGGTTGCATAGGTCCAAGTGAAAGAGACATGAAACGGACATAGGCATAACATTAATCGAAGCACCTAGATCTAGCATGGCATTCTCAAATTTGCTATTACCTATTATGCAAGGTACAACAAATGTACCTGGGTCCTTACATTTTTCAGGAATGTGAGGAACAGGTTTACCTATTAGTGCTGAAACATTTCTGCCCAAGTTGATCCTCTCATTACCTTTGAGCCTCCTCTTGTGAGTGCACAACTCCTTTAGAAATTTTGCAGATCTTGGAATTGGTTTGATTGCACCAAGAAAAGGTATGTTCACCTCTACCTTTCTAAATGTGTCCAAGATCTCCTTGTCTATGTCTTCCATCTTCTTACTTTGAATGGCTCTTGGAGGAAATGGAAGAGGAATGGAAGATGGTTGTGCAACACTTGTGGAAGGTTCACTAGCAAGAATTTGTTCACTAGTGTTGTCAGTATCTTTTAAAACAGGTTGCTTCATTTTTGATGCAGCTAGATCAACTTCATTCTGTTTGCATGGCCTTAGAGTGATGGCACTCACATTCTTCGGATTGACCACAGTTTGGGAAGGCAACTTATCAGAATTCTGAGAGTGCAATGTGTTTAATGAAGTAGCCATCTGCCCCATGTGGGTGGTCAAATTTTGAATGGAGGACTCTTGTCTCTGAATGGAAGCTCTAGTCTCTTGTTGGAATTGCATATGTTGCAATGTCATTTGTCTCACCAATTTTTCTAATCAAGGTTCACTAGATGCAGGAGCAGCATTGTTATTCACTTGTTGTTGCCTCCACTGTTGGATTGGGGGAGGTACATATGGTCTATTTTGTGCAACATTATTATTCTGAAATGGTGGCCCTGGATGAGGCTGTGAAGGATCAGACCATCTAAGATTCGGATGATTCCTCCAACCAGGGTTGTATCTGCTTGATGAAGGATCATAATTATGTTGTTGTTGTTGAGGTCTGTTGTTGTAAATATTTGCAGCATAGGCCTCAGGATGGTCACCAGTTTTGGGCTCCAAGAGAGAAGGACAAACATCTGCATAATAGTCATTTGCGGTGCAAATGCCACAAACTCGTGCTACAAGTG
>NC_032021.1:6953736-7024459 GCF_001865875.1 Lupinus angustifolius
CACTACTTCTTGCACTAAACTGTTGAGAGTTGGAAGATATCTTCTCAATCAAACCTCTAGTCTCAAAAGGGGTCATATCTCCAAGTGCACCACCACTAGCAGCATCAATGATATTCATCTCCATGTTGTTCAGACCCTCATAGAAATATTGTAGGAGGAGATGTTTAGAGATCTGATGATGGGGGCAGTTTGCACATAGTCTCTTGAATCTCTCCCAATATTCATATAAACCTTCTACATGTAGTTGTCTGATTCCATAAATATCTTTTCTGTTTGTAGTGGTATTGGAGGCAGGAAAGAATTTTTCAAGGAATATTCTCTTCAGGTCATCCCAACTAGTAATAGAATCAGGGGTCAAGTAATACAGCCAATCTTTTGAAGTGCCCTCAAGTGAATGTGGGAATGCCTTCAAACATATGTGATCATCTTAGACATCACGAGGCTTCATGGTGGAACATACAATGTGGAACTCCTTAAGATGCTTATTAGGACATTCACCTACAAGTCCATGAAACTTAGGCAACAAATACATTAGTCCAGTTTTGAGCACATATGGCACATCTTCATTGGGATACTGGATACACAAGCTTTCATATGTGAAATCAGGTGCAGCCAGCTCCCTTAATGTCCTCTCACATGGGATTGGAGGTGGTTCAGCCATATTTTCAGAGTATGCAACAAAATGCACAGAAACAGCAGAATGCACAGAAACAGTAGAATCAGTATCACTATCAGGTAGATTAATACTAAGATGAAAAGACTCACTATCTAAATTTAAATTCCTAACTTTTCTAACAAAACTATGAAATTTTCTATCAATTTCAGGATTTATTGGATGCAAAGAGCTATGATTTGCCATAGTCATGCACTAAATGCAGCAGTAAGAAACATGTAGGGTAGTAAGGGAAATACATGTTAAATTTCAGCAATCAACCAAAACTTTGTATCAATAAAACTCTAATATGATAGGAAACATCCACAAAAAGTTTCAGGACAAAACTCAAAGCCTAACTAATTTAATTAAATGCAACAAAATCAAAACAATTGGAAAAATAAACTTGTAAAATAAAAAAGAAATAGTAAACAGACTCTTTTTGGATTTTCAGGTGGGCTTCTAAAGATGCAGTGTGTAGATAAAGAATCATAGGATTTTTCTACCCCAAATGCATATATAATATGCCCAATTCTGATCAACGATTCCAAAGTTATGCCAAAATAGAAAATCAAGAGTAAAACTAATCACTACTTGTTTGTATCTCACAACTAGCAGCAAGATGATTGAATATGATGCACCCAGTATTCATTATGTGATGAAAGAAGTGTGGAAACAAAGTTTCATGCAAAAATTCCAACCACAACTATATTAACCAACATACACCTGAATCAACCAACAGGGAAATAGCTAAACAAGACAGCAAACAGCAAACAATGAATGCTACAGACAGATTCTGAAACCCAAACAGAATGTTTATTCTAAGACACACACTAAAATATACTAATAACCTTTGACAAGAATCAATAATCCCCGGCAGCGGCGCCAAATTTGATCGAGGCTGTACCCGATACAAATAATATAACAATTAAAACTACAGTACTAGGAAGTGACTCCTAGGTCGTTTCCCAAGGATTATCTTTCAAGCAAAGCTTCAAACACCTTATACTCACACACACAAAGGGGTTTTTGTTGTTAGATAGTATGAACATAAATCAAATTCAGAAACAGTAGTTAAACAATGTAATAAAACGGCTAAATCCCTTTGGTTCGTTTGTTCAAAACTCAATCCTCGGTTTCAAAAGATTATTTTCATATTCCAACCATTAACTTCCGAATTTGTTGAGAATCAATTAACTAAGTGATAATCAATTCAAAGTTTCAGAACCTCAACTTCAAACTAGGCGAAATCAGTATAAGCATGAAACGATTAACAAATTCACACGAACTAAGCATTCATGCACTAGATAGAGCATATCAACTAAGTGAAGATAAAATCAACCAACCAGTTTCTAAGCAATGGAATTAAGCAAACCATATTCAGAAATAAGATAGAAGAAATCAACAATAAAGAAACCGAAAATGCATTAATAACAAAACCTCAAGAGTTGTGATACATGCTACATTACCAAAGGAACTTAGTCCAGAAATTTAGCCTTCCATGGTAATGGAAGAACAAACTGAAAATGAAAAATGAAGGAGTGAAACCCTAGCAGAGCAATAAGAGGGAAAACAGAAAAATGTCTTTATGTTTCAAAGTGAGGCAAAGTAAATATGTGTTTTTGGAATGGGGAATCCGAATTTAACCCCTCCAACACACATAAACCGAATTGGGCCTAAACAATGGACCCAAAGCTAAATTATAATAAAAACAACTTCAAAAATAAAAATAAATCTTCACTTCAACACATATCCTCGACTTCCATAATGCCCAAAATGCCATTGGTGTGGTGCCAAATGTGATCTGAAAATGATAATAGATTTAATCAAGCAAAGTAATCCCAAATTAACTCATTTTAGGAATATTAGTCCAATAAAGTCTAAAATACTAAACCATGTGAAACAAAGTCAATTAGGTACCAAAAATCATTAATCATGCTAAATTAAGGTTATGAATAGTGTATAATATATTGCTCATCAATCACTCACACCAATGCAATGAAGGCATGTGGAGAACCAATCTCAAATCTGACAATTGTTGAGAAGATACTAAGAATCCCCCAATCCAAAATTTGACCATATTGTGGTTGCTATTGAAGAACCCAAGAAAATGGAGTATTTGAAAGTGGAAGAATTGCAGGATTCAATAGAGGTACATGAGCAAAGGATAAGTGAAAGAAGCATGGAGAAACTTGTTGAAACACAAGCCTTGTTATCTCAAGTAACAAGAAGGAATGACTAAAATGGAAAAGGAGCACATAATGGCTGGAATCGAAGAAGGGATTCCATATCTGAAATTTATAGGAGTCCACAATGTCAAGGACAGATAAAGCCTGACAAGGATCAATCATACAGTTCCAGTAGAAGAAGTCACAACACTTGGAGATGAGGCAAGAAGAGATTTGACAAGAAGAAATTCAAATGCTTCAGGTGCAACAGAATTGGACACTACTCCAATGAATGTGGAGCAATCAGCCAAAGTGACCAAAGGGCAGACCAATTAAACAACAACCATTAAGAAAATATGGCCAAGGAAGACAGTGGATCAAGCCTTGAGGATCAACCAATCTTGTTATTGATGACAACAAGTCAAGAAGAAGAAAGCAGTGATGTTTGGTATATAGTCTCAAGTTGTTCCAATCACATGACTAGTCATAGAGATTGGATGGTGGAGTTTGATGAATGAAAGAAAAGTAGAGTGAGATTTGCATACAACATATCCATAATGGTTGAATGCACTGGGAATGTGTTGATTAGAAGAAAGAATGGAGGCAGTGCAATCATATCATCTGTCATATGTGTCCCTGGGAGGAGAAGTAATCTAATAAGCGTGGGACAACTTCTTGAAAGAGGATTCACAATCAATATCTCCAATTGTGTCATGGATATTTCTGATGCTACTGAAAAGAGGATCATGAAGATAAAACTTGCAAGAAACAGAACCTTTCAGGTAAGCCGAAATACTATGGACTCTACTTGTTTCTATGCCTGCAACTTGACTGGTGATACCTAGTTATGGCACTTAAGGTTAGGCCATTTGAACTTTAAAGATTTAGGCTTACTTAGTTCAAAGAACATGATATATGGACTACCATCTCTTCCATGCTATAAGAGAATTTGTGATAACTGTCTAATCAATAAGCCACCTAGAAGACTATTCAACAATTTTAAAATATCTAATTCTAGTGATGTACTACATATTGTCTACTCATATGTGTATGGACCACTTGATGTTCCATCAGTAGGAGGAAATAGATACTTTGTATCTTCTGTGGATGATTTCAGTAGGAAGTTGTGGTTGTACTTGATTAAAGCCAAGAGTGGTGTGTTATCATTCTTCAAAATCTTTAAGGAAATGGTGGAAAATCAATCAGAAAAATGCATCAAGATTTTGAGGACTGGTGGTGGAGGGGAGTTCACATCTAGTGAGCTTGAAAAATTCTGCAAGGAGCTTGGCATAATTCATAACGTCAATACTCCATATACCCCTCAGCACAATGGGATTGTAGAAAGAAGAAACAAAACCATATTAAACATGGTAAGGAGTATGCTCAAATAGAAACACATTCCACACACATTTTCGGGTGAAACAGCCATAACAACTGCATATATTCTCAATGATGGCCAACTAAAAGGCTTGACTCCATGGTTCCAGAGGTAGCTTGGTGTGGAATCAAACCAACTGTCAAGCATTTCAGAGTTTTTGGCTCACTATGCTATGGACATGTCCTTGATCGAAGAGAAAGCTTGATGACAAAAGTGAACCTATGATCCTTATAGGATACAACTTAATCGGAGCATACAAGTTGTACAATCCTAAGTCAAAGAAAGTTCTCTTCAGCAGATATGTATGCTTTGATGAGTAAACCTCCTAGTGTGAAGCTTAGCCTACAACTGAATTACTTCCTAAGATGCATATAGAATAGGAAAAGTTGGACCAGAAAATGCTATCAATTAGGATACGGTGAGTGTTGAGCCTCAACAACAAATTGATGAGAGACCAACAAGAAACATGAACTTTCCATCAAGACTTGGTGATTATCAAGTCTAATCTGACAGCACAATCACTAAGGAAGGAGACTTAATCCAACACCTTGCTCTAATGGTTGACATTGAACCTATTGGAATTGAATAAGCCATTTCCAACAAGGTTTGGAGATCAGTAATGAATGAGGAATTAATGAGTATTGAAAAGAATCGCACTTGGGAAATGATGGAGCTACCTCAAGGTAAGAAACCTTTTGCAGTCAAATGGGTTTTTAAGGTGAAGCATAGGCCTGATGTATCAATTTCCAAGCATAAAGAAAGGTTGGTAGCCAAAGGGTTTATGCAAAGAGAAGGGATAAACTACTCATAGGTGTTTGCCCATGTGGTAAGGATTGAAACAGTGAGACTTATTTTAGCAATTGCTAATCTAAGAAATTGGCAATTATGGCAACTAGATGTGAAATCAACCTTCCTCAATGGACCACTTGATGAAGAGGTGTTCATAGCACAACCACTTGGTTTCATTTTCAAAGGACATGAGCAGAAGGTACTCAAGCTAAAGAAAGCCTTATATGGCTTGAAAAAAGCATGTAGAGCTTAGAACAGAAGGATTGATTCTTTCTTCACAAGTGTTGGCTTTGTGAAATGTTCAGTAGAACATGGAGTGTGTTTCTAAACCTCATGTTCAACTAACATACTAATCATATGTTTGTATGTTGATGATTTTGGTAATCACTAGAAATTGTGCAGAAGATATTGAGTCACTAAAGCAAAGCCTGAAAAATGAGTTTGAGATAACTGATTTGGGAATTCTATCCTACTTCCTAGGTTTGGAATTCTCATACTCTGGAAAAGGAATCCTCATGCAACAAAGGAAGTATATCTCAGAAGTACTTGAGAAGTTCCATATGTTGGACTGTAATTCAACAGAAACTATAACTAAGCCACATGTGAGACTGGTAAGGGATGAAACTAAGGCCATGGTTGATTCAACTTTGTTCAGGCATATTGTTAGGAGTTTGAGGTACATTTTTCATAGCAGACCATATATCACATACAATGTAGGCTTGATTAGTAGGTTTATGAGTGATCCTAGACAATCACACCTATTAGCAGCCAAAAGGACCATGAGGTATCTCAAAGGCACAATGAGATTTGGACTACTTTTCACTCAACAAAACAAAGAAAACACATATCTGCATCTTACAACTTACTCAGATTTGGATTGGTGTGAAGATTTGGTGGACAGGAAGAGCACAATGGGTCACCTATAACTTGGAGTTCAATGAAGCAATCAGTGGTGGCCTTATCAACCTGTGAAGCAGAGTATATTGAAGTATGTTCAGCTGTTTGCTAAGTAATCTAGTTGTCATCTCTGCTCTATGAATTGAAGATGGATGTTGTAGAAGAGCTTCAGCTACTGGTTGACAAAAATTCAGCAATTGATTTAGCCAAAAGCCCATTATTCCATTGTAGAGGCAAACACATTGACACCAAGTTCCATTTCCTTCGAGGTCAAGTAAGAAAAGCCAAGATAAGATTGAAGCATTGCAAAACTAACTCAAAACTAGTTGATATCCTAACAAAGTCATTTAAGGCTGATAGATTTAAGAAGCTAAGGCAATCATTGAATGTAATAGATTTTGAATCAGGGTAGGATGTTCGAAGTGATTCCAAAACTGAGTTAGTTTAGTTAGTTTGTAAGTTTCTGTTTTTGGCGTATTCGGTTAGTTTTGTTTGTTGCAATACTTGCTATAAATAGCAAACTATCCTTTTAATGAAATAATAAGAAAATCACAGAATTATTATTCATTTCATCTTTTTTAATCTCCTACACTTTAGATATCAATACATGTTTATCTTTTATCTTCTTTCATCACAATCGAATCCATTCTTCTTATTTTCCGCTCTTTCATTTTCTGTTCTGAATCATAACAGATTTTGAGTCTTGTATATTGAAAAAAAATCCTTGTAAAAAATTAGTATGCTTCTATTATATATATTTAGGAGTTTGAAGCACAAAGGATCAGCAAGCGCCAAACTTAAAATGAAAAAACAAGTTTATAAGCGACAAACCTGACAGATAAAGCTCTATAATCCACGAGAAAGAGAAAACTCTCAAATTTTATTAATGAAGATAAGATGATAATTACTGCTACATCCCCAAATAGTGTAAATATTAAAGAAAATATAATGAATATATATTGAAAATATAATGAAAAGATACTGAAAAGATAATAAAATGTTGTTCTTTTCCTTTCCCATAAACAATTTCATCTTCGATATTCGCAGCCAACTGATGAGTGTGAAATTAGGCTACATTTCCATTGCATTTAACATGGATTTTAGGACATAATTAAGACTTTAGGATTGTTTTTAGATTTTATTTCTCTTTGTTCGGGTTGAGCGGGTGTTTTTGGCTATGTTGTGCAGTTTGGATGAAATGAAGCTAAAAAGAGTAGAGATTGGGTGCAAGAAGATGGAATTTGGTGTTGAGGCTATGCGAATACCAATTGAAAGGCCAAAAGATATCGTGAATGTTATATTCTATTCCTATTTTTTAGATTTGTTTTGTTAGGCTTAGCCCAATATTTTGTAATTATGATAAATGAGGGTTCTCCCTCAAGGATGAAACAATTTTTACACTTTATACTTTATATTACAATTCTCTAATTTAGAATTTGGTATTCTCTTCTCCATCATGACTGGGTAATTCACTTTGTTTCTAGGATTGGGGCTATGCCCTTTTATATTCAATAAACACTTATTCCTACTTCTATTTCATTTAGGGTTGTGATTTGAATCATTAAACTGAGTTTTATTCGCGTGAGTTATCTGACCAACAAATTACACCTCTTAGATACATTGGGGAAGGACAGAGAGCTGAACACATCTATCCGACCATTCAGTTATTCAAACTAGAATCTTAATTCACGATAGTAGTCTTTGGATTCTCTGAGGTTTTTGGAATTCACCTTGGGTTGCTACAAAACGATTGAATTTAAAGATTCAAGTAAAGGATTCAATTGGCTACATATGTCAGAGCTCAACAGAGGATGACACATATCAAAGATCAATTCACCCTCACAACTTAAAGTTCATGAAAATGAGCAAAACATGGATTTGCGAGTGTAAAGGCGGTAACCTTTATCCTAGGAACTATTCCTAAATTAGATTTCAATCCTTTTATTATTTTCATAGTTATTCTTATTAATTGTTCAATTTTTCTAAATTCACCTTTTTATTCATCTTTGAGTTAAGTATAAATTAATTGTTATAATTAAAGGAATTTTCTAGTCCTCGTGAGATCGATAACATAATTGTGTACTTGCAATTTGCCTAAATCTAATATTTGGGAGAAAGCGAAAGCACCTAAAATGAAAGTAAAAACACTCCATTCAAGCCTACTCTAACTAAGAGAAGCTTCTCCTCCACCGGAACCTAGTTCCGATGTGATGCTTGCTAGGGGACGACCAGGAGATGAGAGATTTGAGAAGGGCTTTTCACACCTCAGAAAGCAGATAAAGCTAGTTCATTCGAACCTACAAATAATATCTTAATAGCTTATATAGTCATGATTCAATTCAGGTTCAGTGACTTTTGATTGATTTATCTTCGGATCTGATTGGAACATTGGAGAAGTCGGAAGACTTTGGCGGGCGATTCATAATGGGTATCTAGAAGATCTATGTCTGGGGACATAAAATATGAATAATGAAGAGAAAGATATATATACGAATTTTTAGGCTGTACACCTAATTTATTTTCCTGGGTTGTCTTAAAGCCTCAACCTTATTATGACTCCTACTAGGTCAGGTTCAGGTTAAGCCCGAACAACTTAGTTTTCCACTTCTCTTCTGACACAAGCTTCTTTGCCAAGCCTTCCCCATCAACTGGAAATCCAGTAATAAAGACAAGGGGCACAACGGTAAGGCAATCTGTCAAATAACCCATTCAAAGAGCGTTTATCCCGAAGGTCGAACAAGCATCCCTTGTCCTCTCTTTTTAAATTATTGATCATATCTGAGTGATTCAAACCAACTGCTAAAGATCGTTTTCTTCGTGTGCAACCCCTTCTTATTCCATTGCACAAACCAACACCTATTTGGATTCGCTTGAGAAGATCACATTCTTGAGATGCTAAGGGTTGGCCCAAGGGTTAATTAAACTAATAAGATCTCTTCTTCCTTCTCTTTTTTTTATGCTTCGGCGAATAGACTTCTTCACGATGATGGACATTCCACAGGCATTTCATCAGTCAGATTCATGTGCAGCCTTTCTCTTTCCTTTCTTATTCTAGAATATAAGATGATAAGATGCATACCCCTTCCTTATTAACTATGTTACTTATTTCCCCACAGCCTCTTGATTTGATGCAAAAAACCTATTATTTCAAGGTCCTAAGACACGAAAAAATTCCTTCTCAAGGTTTCATCTCGAACTCCATTCATATAGGCTAGGCGAGTTCCTATTTTAAAAGTAAATTTATCGCAATGAGATTTTTCAAACTCTCCCTTAAGACTCGGAAGAACCCTTTTTGTAAAATCTCGTTTGCTTAATAAAAGCAATGCAATATAATATAATATACAAGATGGGTAACAAAAAAAATTATGATGTTTGGCTCGATCTATGATCTGAAGGGAAAGAAAAGAATACATCAATCGTAACGATCTCCAGGATTCATTATGGATACAACCCAAGAATAAGAATAGCAACGTTCAAGTTGTTTTGTCTTATATTTTGATTTAAGATCTCGTATGTCTAGAATAGAATATGGAATTCGCATTCTTGATGACAAGGAAAGAAACCTTCAATAATAGTAAGGGTAGGATGGTCTCAATGAGCTCCTAGATTTAGCCAAAAGAGCCCCACCCCAATAGGCTTTATCTTGAATCCTGGGAGTCCAAAGTATGTTAGATAGAGGGATGGTACATAGGGAAATACTTCTACGAATGATGCAGGTGCTCTATACGCTGCTTTTTGAGTGGATGCAGTAAAGGTGTCTCGGGGTACGGTTGGTCGTTGAAAAGGAAAGTGAGTCAAGGTAGAAGTTGAACAAGTGCAGTACCAGAACTAGTCTTATTTATATACGAAATTTCGTTTTGATTCCATTCTGGTTTAGCTAGAAAAATATGTTATCTAACAAGTAGTAGAACAAGGGAACAAGAGAATCTTGCTCTAAGTAGACGGAAAGGCAAACGACTACCACATGGAGATTATGATGGAAAAGAAACCATCATGACATATGTTGTGACCGGGAAACGAACCGACCACCACACATCCACCGGTCCAGGAAGCGCTTCTCCTACAAAGAAAAAATGTATAAAAAGTGCTTTATTCGCCGTTGGTGGTTCTTTGTTGCAACAAACAACCTTCTATTTCCGAGATAGATAGAAGAAAGAAGGTAGTTTAGTCGGGTAATCAAGTTCTGTAAATCCCTACTAATTCCAAAACTATCCTTTTTTTGACCATCTATATAAAATTAAAAAGTTATCACAATGAAAGTGGTAGTGTGCCTTAACTACTGGAGTCTCAAGGTTTAATCCTAACAGGTGGGGAACTAGAACTAGCTATAGTAGCAGTATAGGACTCATAACCATTAAAGAAATCAAAGCTAGTAAATAGGAGTTATAACTAGTTCAGTCTCAAGGAAGTCGGGATAAGTGCTTTTGCTTTCGAAAGTATTCTCAGTTCTGTTGAAGTCAGTTGGTGGAGAGACAGAGTGGGATAGAATAAGTAGAACAAGGTAGCTGCAGTTTGTCCTATATCCGAGGAGTTGAATAAAGGATTGTAGCAGGAAAGGCAGCTAACTCATCAACAACAAGGTAAGGAGAGGAGGTAGTTTCAGTCAAGGAAGTTAGATAGAACAAGTTTGATATGAGCTAAGGTGGGAGGAAAGCTTACTCTCATTCTTTCTGTGGAGTTCTGTTTCAACTAGAGATAAAACCCAGAGATATACCTTCGATTAAGTGCCTTCGTATTCTATTTATTAGGTTTAAGAACCTGGTTTGGTTCTTTATGTGAGGGGGGAATAAAGTTTAGTCTTTACCTGAACTATTGGAGCAACCGGAACCTACTCCCAGTTGGCCAGCATCAAAGCAGAAGCTTCTCCCGATGACACTACTAATGTGGAATACCAAGTGCGAAGGTTATCCATTTATCTTTCTATCTAGCGGTACGTTCTGGAGCGAAGCTGTCATCAAAATCATAAAAAAAATAGGTAAAGTAGCCTTCCACCGACTCAACGGATGGAGAGAAGCGCGCAAGAGCCGGACCTTACTTAGGCAATGCCGACCGGCACTTCAACCACTGAAATAGCAGTTAATTATTTAAAGAATTCTCAATGGTGCCAAAATATCTCAATAAAGCAGCTAGGCCGTTTTCCTATCTCTAAAGGGGCTTACTCATAAAGGGGGCTTTACCCTGATGCAAGTAGTCTTTGCGGCTATACTATATCAAATAGCCTAGGGCGCTAATGTACTAGTTTTTATCGGGTTCTTTGCTAGCCAGACACCTGTCAACCAACCATCCGGTTACTATAAGTTCTTTCGCAAGCAAGCCAATATTAAAGTTCAAACAATTGCGATACTCTCTTTATTCAAATAGAAAATCAAACTCTTCTACATGTTCAAACTGTAAGCCTTGTTCAAGGGGTATATGTTTTATCTAGGGAGAATAGCGACTGATAAGTCGATTAAAGTTCTCCTTAATCGAACCAACCAGCCCCACCACCTCGTCAATCTTATCGGGTGGGGATCTTTGAAGAAAAAGTTTATTTATCAACCTTCTTTATCAAAGTAATGATCTTTGACCTGAGTTCATGGGATATTGCGTGATATGCAGGTATCAACAGTCAAGCTAATGACGTTAAATGAACGCTTCGTGGGAGGAAACTCACGTTGGAGGTACATTATTTTAATTCATTAATTTTAGTGTCTTAGTGTCGGCTTTAGTGCCTCTTTGAGTTCGGAGCCTTGTAAGGGGATGTATATAATGTCGGCCACAGAAAAAAATCAAAACCCTAAAATAAATTACATGGAAAAGTGCTAACACGATCTTGCCTATTAGTTGCCCCCTTCAAAATGGGTATTTGCACCAAGTCCATCTAGGACATATAGGTCATTTGGGACATCCCCCCCCCCTTTCTTTTACAGGTACTTTCACTACACCAAATGAAACTGAGTACTTATAATTGGCACATGAGTTAAGAACACTTCCTAACTAACATGTGAGTTTTCTTTTTCTTTCTCTTATTGTTTAGGTTTTTACGTTCCTGTGAGTTTTCTTTTTCTTTCTCTTATTTTTAAGGTTTTTACATTGGGGACAATGTGAATTTCTAAGCTTGGGGGGAGGTTTCATTTAGATAGTTCATTCATGTTATGTATACCATATAGATTTTAAATTTTTTTAGGTTTAATATTCATATTATCATGCATTATCATATATTTCATATATCTCTTGTTTTGTTTTATGTGTTGTCTATCTGCTTTAAATGAAAAAGTATACATAAATAATGATTGTTGATATGTTATCCCATTGAATAAAAAAAACTTTTGATAAAATAATAACATGAAAGGCATTAGATTGGGAAATTGTGAATTAAATTTGGTTAAATAAATGTCTTTGTTTCAAAACTTTTGTTGAATGAACCAAATGTGAGAAACTTGGGTCAAACACAATAAGGGTTCTGATTTGAATTGACAATTGCATAAAACCATTTTTGTTTCATGAGTGCATAATTTTTTATGATTTTACATTCTAAAACTTGATTTGTGACCATTTCAAGATTGAAGTCTGTTGGTATGCATTAAAATGATAGAGGCAATTATGACTTTTTCTTTTGACATTCAACCGCTTGCTATAACATTGAAAATCCATTAGTTGCCCACTTTTGAGCCGGAACTTTAAGGATTTTTCATAACTACACAAATGAGGGTTTGAGTAAATTGTGATGTTCGCTTGAAGCAATGGAAAAGGTAAAAATGACATGTGTAGTGAAAGAAACCATAAAAATATGAAAATGAAAAAAATCACCATTTCTCTTTTAGAAAAAGATAATAAGAATGAATAAAAAAATGAAAAAAACAATACAAAGGAGAAAGGATTGAAAAAGTATATTATAAAAAGAAGGATTGATCAAAAAAGGATCATATGATAAAGTAATGCATATTAAGAGAATCTCAATACTTCAATCAAATGTTTAAAAGTTTAAGTTTTTTGGGAATCATTTGTAAACATTTTTAAGTATAATTTCTTTGTTTATCTCACCTTAAATCATTCACCTTGGTCCCATTACAACCATTTAAAGACCTCTTAATTTTTGTATGCAT
Source organism: Lupinus angustifolius (assembly GCF_001865875.1). NCBI lineage: Eukaryota > Viridiplantae > Streptophyta > Magnoliopsida > Fabales > Fabaceae > Lupinus > Lupinus angustifolius. Next base: position 6,966,706 of record NC_032021.1, read on the forward strand.
TCAAATACAGTCAGTGGTGATTTAGTCTATAATCCTGTCTATGATAATTTACTTTCGTGAAAATTTTAGCGAAATACTATGACCTTTAAACACATGAGAGTGATGAGAGAAGAGTGAACCTGATTCATGCAAATGTTATGACTCAGAGACTTAGCTTGAATTAAATTTGTTTAGGATTTTCTTGTCTTAGTGTCTGGATTGTTTCAAAACTATCATGAGATTGCTGGTTATTTTGGGTCATAGTTTCTATATTGTCATTCATGCATGAATGTGAAAGTTGGACATAATATTTGCTTGAGGACAAGCAAGAGATAAGCTTGAGGGAATTTGATGAGTGTGAAATTATGCTACATTTATATTGCATTTTAGGACATAATTAAGACTTTAAGATTGTTTTTAGCATTTATTTCTCATTGTTTGGATTCAACGGGTGTTTTTGGCTATGTTATGCAATTTGGAAGTAATGAAGCTAAAAAGAGTAGAGATTGGGTGCAAGAAGATGGAATTCGATGTTGAGGCTATGTGAAGACCAATTGAAGGGCCAAAAGAAGTCGTGAATATTATATTTTATTCCTATTTTTTTAGATTTATTTTGTTGGGCTTAGCCTAATATTTTATAATTAGGATAAATGAGGGTTTTCCATCAAGGATGAAACACTTTATACTTTACATTACAATTCTCTAATTTAGAATTTGGTATTCTCTTCTCCATCATGATTGAGTAATTCACTTTGTTTCTACGATTGGGGTTATGCCCTTTTATATTCAATAAACACTTGTTCTTACTTCTATTTCATTGAGTGTTGTAATTTGAATCATTAAACTGAGTTTTATTCATGTGAGTTGTCTAACCAACAAATTACACCTCTTAGATACATTGGGGAAGGACCAAGAGGTGAACCCAACTATCTGACCATTCAGTTATTCAAACTAGAATTCTAATTCACGAGAGTAGTCTTCGAATTCTCTGGGGTTTCTGGAATTCACATTGGGTTGCTACAAAACGATTGGATAGAAAGATTCAAGTAAAGGATTCAATTTATAATCGTACCACGAGAGTATGTCTGACTTCAATTGAGTACACGGGTTGGAGCTTGAGAGAGGATAACACATATCAAAGAGCAATTCACCATCACAACTTAAACTTCATGAAAAAGAGCAAAACAAGGATTTACGATTGTAAAGGAGGTAACCCTTATCCTGGGAACTCTTATTAAATTAGATCTCAATCCTTTTTATTATTTTCATAGTTATTCTTATTAATTGTTCAATTGTTCTAAATTCACTTTTAATTCCTCTTTCAGTTAAGTATAAATTAATTATTATAATTAAAGGAATTTTTTAGTCCTCGTGGGATGGATATTTTATTACTTGACGACATAATCGTGCACTTGTGATTTTCCCTATCACCAACCTTCCTACATTAGTCTCCTCTACATCTGAAGAAATCGACCCAAGTTTTATTCTTGATAAAGAGCCTCATATGTCTTATACTCATTGAAGTCCCTTAGGACCCCTAGCATCTCTTCTGGAATTGTTGATTCCTCCTTGACAACACTCATTAACCATTATATCATTCTTTAACAGCCTCATTAAGCTCCTTTTCACTCTACGTTATCACCAAAAAATTCGAATTCTTCCCCATGGAGTCTTATCAAAATGTAAAACAAGAGCCATAGTAATCTTGTGTGTTCCCCAAGTAACCATCATCACATTATCTCTTCCTTTGTATGTGATATCATTATCATACTATCAAGGTCATTCAAGCAGAACATGACATACATCCATAATTAGAACATCACACACTACTTCTTCTTTATAGCGCTTCCAAATGAGAATATGCACCCTACAAGTCCTTGGAACTTTAATTTATAAACTTGTACTCACCTACCCCAAGGTGTACGGTTTCTCATGAGGCTTTGTTGTCAACTTAAAGTAGTCTACTAGCTTTTGGGAAACCAGATTCTCAATCCTTCCATTATCCATGATCAAATTACACACCTTGTTCTTAGTAGAATAGTCTGTCTAAAATAGGTTATTCTGTTGTCCTTCCTCCTTGGACGATAACAAGATCATTTGGAGCATAAGGCTTACCCTTTCCTCCGACATATCTTCAGCAAACTCAACTCCTTCAGAATGGCAGTAGTTCAGAATGATGATAGTTCTTCTAGAAGAACAAACATTGGATCTATGACATTGCTATATTTTTCTCTTCTTCCACTTCATCCCCCTCATTCAGAGTGGTGATAGTTATTTTACAAGGACAAACATTGGATCTATGACCTTGCTCACTGCAACGAAAGCACTTATCACTAGTTGGTTTCGCATATGGGTTAGTTGTTTTTGGGATGGGTGTCATATTCTAATGCATACCGCTAGAGCTGATGGTCCCTTTATTTTCAGAGTTGTGATCTTTGGTTGCTATGTTCTTCTCTTCATCGCCTGTTGACTCGAAGTTATTCTATGGAGTATACCTTCTAAAAATGAGAAATTTCGAGGGGACTTTTCTATCAATTCAGCCTTCAAGGCTAGACTGGATGCCTCAGCCATGGTCCATACAATCTGTAAACTCGTCTTCTCCTACAAAGAACCCTTTAAGCCACTAATGTATCAAGCCACCTTCTAGCTCTCTAATTCTCCCAGTTCGTTACGTCCATAAAAACGTAGGAACTCAGTTGTATGGTCTGTCATAGTTGTCTTTCCTTGAACACATTCGATATAGGGGTATTCGCGGTCCATTTGGATCAGTTTTTAGGAAAAAAATGATCCGATCCAAATACGTAATTAACATGCGGTCTGGATCGGTCTGGTCTATTTATATTAAGATGTCCGATCCAATCCGATCCAAATATAATATGCGGTTTCGGTTCGGTTTGAATCGGTTTTTTCTATAAAATATTAAAATTGCACTTATATTCAAAACTCATAAAAATGACTAAATATTAAGCATAAAACAACAATAAAAATAGTGTTTAACAACATTAAAATGTGTACAACAATAGTATAAGTAAACAACATCATAAAGTAGTAATAAACAATAAGACAATAATAATAAAAGTATAAAATAGTAACAACAACAACAAGATATCAATAATAACAAGACAACAAAACAACAAGATATCAATAATAATAATATGAGCATCGGTAACGTAATTTTAATAGTTACAATATTCCACCGATGATTAATAACAATAATACTTTCACAACAATAATACTTGAATCCTCTTTATTTGGTTATGACACTTAAAAGTATTACACACTTAAATTTTACATACAATTTTGGTCCGGTCTGGATCCAAGAGGTGAAACCAAAATCCGGATCGGACCAATTGGTCTTTAAAAAATAAGTCTAACGCAGTCCAAATGCATTCGGTTTTAGCGGTTTCGGTCTGTTTTGGATCGGATTTCGGTTTTATTACTAGACCGGTCTGGATTTGAACACCCCTAATTCGATATACATCTTATAAAAAATATGCTCATAATCTTCTGGTAAAAACCGCTCCAACATCAATTGTTACATCATCCACCAAGTTCTGGTTAGCCCCTTCCTTTGCATCTGCTTCTAAAGAACAAGTTTATCCCACCACATAGTAGGAGTGCTCTTCAACATGATGTCGAAGAATCTATCAATGTCAATCTGTCAATCCAGAAACTCCTCAACCCCTATAATTCCGTGGAACAACGGAATATTAGCTTTCACCCAGTAGTCATGATTATACTGTCGATTTCTCTTGTCAACCATTTCTTCCTCATTGGGTTCTTCATCATAACTCGAATCTCCCACAATAACAGTACAGTTATTATTTCCACTACACGGAACCCTATGCGATTCACCTCTCATGTATCTTTGTTGGCTCCCGTTGTTGACATTTTTCGTCACCTGATTTGTTAAAGTTGTCAACTGTTTAGTCAAAGCAGTTAGGGACGTGATAAAAGGTGTGGTTATACCCTGAAGATCTTCTCTAGTCACCAGTTGATCTCCAATGGTTGTTCAATCTACGAAAAGAGGCAGTAGAAAACATGTTCTGATGCCACTTGATGTAGTCGGTAGCACAAAGAATTGGCAAGTGCCAAACCTAAAACGAAAACACAAGTTTGCAAGCGACAAACCTGACAAATAAAGCTTTAGAATCCACAGAAAGAGAAAACTCTCGAATTTTATTAATAAAGATAAGATGATAATGACGACTACATCCCCAAAAGTGTTTAAATACTAAAGAAAAGATAATGAAAAGATACTAAGAATATAATGAAAAGATACTAAAAAGATAAGTGCTATAAAATATTAAAATGTCGTTCTTTTCCCACAAATGACTTCATCTTCGATATGCGCAGTTAGCCTTCATACATTACAAAGTTTCTTATTATACAATTAACTAATTAGAAACTTCACCAACTTTTGTAACTAACTAACTCAACCCACATGGGTTTATTCTCTACGTGACATAAGCTTAATTGATAGCTTAAATATTGAGACATTCAATACAATTTATCCTCTGCAATGGAAACACTGCAACATTTTACTAAATTTACGGATAGGTCTAGAGTCGTGTTTGGTTAGAGGTGGCAAAATTATCTATGATCCACAATCCCTTCAAATCCAAGAAAATTAAAATCATCCATTAGAACTAATGGATTTAAATAGATAGATTCTAATTGATAACTTTAGTAATTAATGGATTTGAATCCATCAATTATATCGAATGGATATATCCATTTGGATGGATATTCAATACATTCAAAAAACTAAAATTAAAAAATTGCATTCTTTGATTTTCAATTTTATTTAATATTCAAGAAAATTAAATTCAACCAAATTGATTCATGATTCTCACTATTACTTTTAATATTTTATTAAATTGATATCAATTATAGGACATGTGTATGTAGTTAATATTAAAAATTTATTATTAAGTACATAACATATATAAGTATGAGAAAAAATGTATGCACTAACATTGTATGAGTTTTATACATTATCACTACATTATTCTCCATTTGTATTTAGTTATCATTGATTTTTTTTAAAAACGTAATTGAAATGAAGTGTGGATCATGTAGTGATTTTATATAATTTTTTTACACTAACACTGTATAGTTATTACAGTCTGTAAGTATTTAATAAAAAAATTATATGTAGAACCTTAAAAGTCGTATGCTTATAGAATATTGCAATTTTTTTAATAGTTCAAAATATTATGTTTTATAAAAAAACCACTTTTTATAAATAAAAAAACATTTTTTCAAAAAATTATTTTAAAAAGTGTTTTTTAAATGATTTTAAAGTATTTTTTTAAAGGTGATTTTTAAAAATGTTTTATTGAGATAGTAATTTTTATAATAATGATTTTCTTCGATAGTGTTTTTAATTCTAATAAAAGCAATCAAATGGATTGGATATTCATTCATATAAATCCATGAAAATGAAGTCATTGATGGATTGGAATTCTTCCATTAATTTTTTATATGGATGAATTGGATAACTTAAATTATAGTTTAAATGAATTTATATGAATTGATAAATAGTTTTTCATCCTTCTATTAACATCCAAATCCATTCATTTGTCACTCTTATGTTCGGTATAAATTATAATCATAAGTCAATTGTGATTTTACTAAAAATTAGAATTGAAATTACAATTCTAAACTATAATTTTAATTCAATGTACCCAATAAATCACAAGTATATTTTTTTAATGGAAGGGTATCCACTTAATCCTTTCTAGCCATCAATTATAGAAAAATCGAATGGTTTGAATTAGTGAGTAAATCTAAACCATTAGATTTTCATATAATTGATGGTTAGGATGAGGATCTCTTACTCTTGAAGCGAGTGAATCTCCACTCTTATTTAATTGTAAAAACTTAGGATAACTTTTCCATTATACAAATTATATGTTTTTGGAGAATGAATAATGTGAGTTATTTTGACTACAATGAATAAAAATAGAGTAAATTACATAGACATTCACTAAGTTTTAGTAAAATTATTCAAATCATGTCTCTATTTTTTATACCTACAAAAAAGCCCTAATTTATATACATGCATTATACTAACTACCTCTGCATGAAAAATAAGTGTCACATTTTAAACAAAAAATTATGATAAGTGCAATTAAGTTAAACAAAATATGATATATTATAGAGACAAGTCCAAATAATATAAAAGTCAATACATTTTCATTATTTTTGATTCATTACAAAATGCATCAATAATTCTAAGAAGATATTCTTTAAATCACTCTTATACTATATTGTAATAAAGAAAAAATAATGAAAATGTATTAGATCGTATACTATTTGGGCTTGTTTTGATAATATATCATATTTTGTTTAACTTAAGTACATTTATTACTTTTTTTTATTTAAAAGATCACACTTATTTCTCATGCAGGGGTAGTCAGTGTAAAGTATGTATATAAATTAGGGAATTTTGTACGTATAAAAAATGGAATGGTTATTTGTGTAATTTCACTAAAATTCACAAAGTATTTAGTGTAATTTACTTTTACTTACTAACTCTATTTTATCTTCCTATAAACATGTTAACGATTTTTTTGGTATTACTAAATATACTTTTCACATTTTTGGATAAGAAATTAATCCATTTCAGGGTTCATGATTATCTCTTCCAACAAATGTCGTTCCTAAGAATCGAACTTTCAACCTTGGAATTCTGGTGGGACCTTACACCACTAAACATATTAACCATTGACTTTATTTTATAACTTTCTATAAATAATGAAGAATAATATAAACAAAAGGTAACTTTAATTATAACGAAATAATAAAAAATATTTAATTATAGTTATCCAAGTAGCCAAGTAGATAGACATAATACATTATCCATCTTTGAGTTTCGGTTGGTTCAACCTTCCTTCAGTTTCTAGAACTTGCTTCTCATTTAGGTTCTTTCTATTTCTGCCTCTCTTTGTTTTTTCAATACCTTTAACTCTTCTCTTTTTCCACCCTATAGACTCAACTTTTTTGAGCCTTTGAAATCTCAGAAAGCTTAACAAAACCCAAATCCAATACCTTCTTCTTATTAAATTTAAAGGCTTCAACTTTGTTTCTAATTCTATCAATTTTCTCACTGGGGTGTCTAAGAAAAACAAAATAAAAATATGCTGCAATTATTCTTCACAATAGCTTTTTCTGCTGCTCCTTTGGTCCTTTATATTCCACCAATCAGAAGCTTAAACCTCTTTGTAGAAACCATGGAAGATATGTGCAGAGAATCAAGAACATACACCAACAGGGTTTACCCTCGGTTAAGGGAAGCTTGGGGTAGGATCATGGATTGTATTCTCTGCAACACAAGGTAGATTATAATAAGAATGTGTTTGAACCAAATCTTAGTTCAATTCCTATAAATATTTCACCCTTTTGTGTGATGTATCATGTACACATATGCTAGATTTTTTTTGCAGGATTATGCTGTAAAATTTGTTGTAATTATCATGTGAGTTATTTTGACTTTTTGAAATGATCCTTCAAAAGAATAATCAAATTTTCTGGTGTTTATCATTATCGGATTGTTGAATAAAAAGATCTTTATTATTGAATATGTGGTTATTTGTTTATGATTTTGGGTAGTTGATCCTTATTTTGATTTAATGTTTGGGCCGCTAAGGTAGTGCCACATGGTGGCACATCACATGCCGTTTGAAGCAACGTGGTGCATAAAGTTAGAGGCCACATCAAATGATGATAATTGGGTATGGTATGATGACCTACATGTGTTTATTCCTAGGTTTTATAATAAAGTATAGTTTTGACGGACCAAAATACTTGTGTATTCATATTTTTTAAATTCAACGAAAGTTATATAAATATATTTAAAAAAACATGTTATAGATGCAGATAATAATTGTAGTAGACCTTTATAACAATAGAGATATATAATAAAAATAACAAAAGTAATAGATTTTTGTAGCCTTTAATATTAGAGTTTAAAATCATTCACTATTAATTATTTGTATTACTTTTGTTTGATAATCAATAATAGTTAATAAATCAATGATAGATAATTTGCTGATAATGTAAAAAACATTTACATTTTCAATAACATACATATTAATTCCTTAATATTATTATGCATATTTGTGAAGTATTTTAATATTCTCACTACATCTTTCACACTCCATTTATATTATTTTTATCAAAAAGTAACTAATGGTTTATACATGGATGATGGAGGATAATTTATCATTATAAGAACTCTTACATCATTAAATAATGTTTTAATGTCTAAGACGGACATCAAATCAGAAGAGGTCTTAGTTCTAATCAGTTTAATTGGCTAAATCATTTGGTTAGACTGGACAATAGTGTGTACATATATAATAAGAGAATAGAGTATCTCCTGGATAAGGAGATAAATTATCTCATTCAATCATTAAAATCATGACATGTATCCTATTTAATTATTTTCTATAAAAATATTTCTAAAACTAAATAAAACAATACACATGTCATATTTTTACTACTCGGAGAAGACAAGTTATCTCTCATAATGAAAAATAATTTATTCTCATATTATAAAATTTTAAAAATACATGTCAATAATAGTTGAGACAAGGTAGGGTTTAATGATTGATTTTACATATCTATTCCTTCTTTGGTTTTTTAGTTTGAGCAAAATGATTGTCCAACTATCCGGTTTAAAGCGATTAAAGTGGTTCGGTTGGATTTTTAGTAGCTTAAAGTTAATTGATTAATTGAATATTTTCAGCTTATACGTAGTCATCCTATATTATGGTCTATAGTTAGACCGGTCAAATCATTCAATTTGGTCCAAACAACATTATCGTTAATGTATTAATATTAAACTTATCTTTAATCTCAAATAAATGTGGTACTAAAGAAAAAATACCAAAAATACCATTTATTTATTACAATAGTCTCATCATAAATCCTATGCAAAGTTTAAATTCTTAGGTACTCATAATCATTTTTTATGCACTAATACTATTACTAATAACTATAATAATTAAAACTAAAAATAAGTGAGGTTGTTAAGATTTACAGTATCTTAGATTTGTCTAAGAAGGTGTTTTACAATTTTGTTTTTTAAAAATATCATAAATATTTGCTTATTTTTGTATGTATTTTTTAAATGTATATATGTATTAAGTAAATGGAATAAAAAATGAAACAAATTTTTTTTTTAAAAAAATGTATACATAAACAGTGTAAGAATTTTTTTATATTGTCATTTTTTCATGTAGTTTCAACCATCATTTATTTTTGAGACAAAATAATTCAAATAAATAGTGAATAATGCACTAAGTAATCATATAAAATTTACACTGTATGCACAGATATTACACTTCAAAAACTTATTGTAATTGTGCTGATTTCCTTATGATGGCAGTTCCTCTGTCTCACTTTATTATCTGCAGTGATTTTGGGACAACAGTGCTTAGGTTCTTTTTTTGGTACATATTCTTTTAAAACAAATGGACAAAACTCAAGAAGGTTTGGCTTTATTATATTTGGAAGGTAGCTTCACGACAAGGTTATCAAACGTATAAAACGACAAATTAACTCACAGATTGGCCGCAATATATTTTTCGAATAACAAACAAAGGAATATTTATGATTACCTGCAGCATATGAATAACAAATAAAGAAATATTTATTATTACCTGCGGTTCTGAAATGGGACGTGTAAGGTCGTCTCGTATCCTATGTATTCCACCAACTTTCATTTGAGCACATATTAGTTGGGATAACATCTACCTTAACTATTTATCTCATTAGTTAATATTGTTATACATATATGTGTTATAATGTTATATTGTAAATTATATTAATTAATAAAATATTTATTTATAAGTTTTTCTTAGTTATTTTGCTTAAATTTTTTTATTAAACAACATTATAACGTTACATCGTAAGTCATGTAACTTGACAAGATAGTTATTTATAAGTTTATTTTAGTTTTTTGGCATATGTTTATTCTTGACCTCACATTCTTTGAGAATTTGATTAGCTTTAATTTTGCATATGTTTAACCTTTTATCGGTATCCTCTACACATGTCAAAACCAATTAAAGCATAATTCCACCATATTTTATATTCCAACTTTTTCCCTAAGTACATTATTTCTGGTATACACTCATTGAAATTAATTTATTTCATACAAAATTAGAGGATAATTTTAATTAACAACAATAAGTATATAATGAGACCAAACTAATTAGAATCTAAACTAACATTTTTATTTGAGAAAAAACATGTATGGATTAACAGTGAATGAGTTATGTACACTATCATTGTATCATCTATCACTGATATTTAATAATGGTTGATTCTTTAAAAAAAGTAACCCAAATGAATAATGGATGATAGATTGCATGTGTATAAATTTTTACACTGTCAGAATATAGATTTTACACTCTTTTTATTTTTTGTATTTTTTAGATTGATCTCTGAATCTTTCAGGTCTGTTTGGGAGTTGAATTTAATCGGAAAAGAGAAATAAAGGAAAAGTTTCAAAGTTATATCACTTTCGTGACTCCCAAATCTTTCATCCCTCTTTCTCTCCCTCCAAAAAAACCAAATTCCCATATAGGCCTTGGTAGACTATCATGTTTTTGGTATATCATGTGGTCAAACAGACCCTTGATGGGCTTTGTGGCAAATGAGTTACAGTATCATCTTTAAGGTTTCTTCTCAAAGTTAATTAATAAAAAAAAGTAGATCAACAACTATTTAAAGTTTTAAACCACTCTTAAAGACAATAGGTCAAACAATGTACGACTTACATAAATTGACAAGTCTCCCATGGATGGGTTAAGGCAAAGATAAAGGGTATATAAACTTAAATGATGTGAGTCAAAGTTGTCATGACAATTTGAGCAAATAAACACATCAAGTAAAGCCCAATCAAGTAAACATACTCACAGAATCAAAGTAACAAAAGATCTTGTTATTTTAGCTCTGATATAATATCAAAACTAAAATTCAACTCTTTTTATTGCAGGTCAAAAGATACCCTCTAGACACATGTCAAAGATAACTCATCACTTAAATGCATGTTGGAAAATAAGTTACATATACTTGTATCATTATCTCGGAAATAATTTACATACCTATTGAACTATTCCTCTCATAATCCAAACAAATAAATTAAAGTTGAGGCATTTTAATTCCCTATTCAAATGCTTTCCCTCCCAAAAAATACCCCATTCAAATAAGAGAAATTGTCAAACTTTAGTTATATAAATAATATTACTCAATTTATTTTTTAAGTCTCAAGCTACCACATTACTCAAATAAGAAGGAAAGTTGGACTTCCCCTCAAAAAGAACATCCTTCAATTTCAAATTTACACAGAACGTGATGTCATGAACAGGGCATTTCAATTGTTGTTAACACAGTAAACATACACTTCAACAAGTAACTAAATAATCCAAGAATAACTTTGTTAGAAGGTAATTCAAAAAATCAGTTTGGGTAGTTAGGTTCACTTACTATAAATAGCTTTGTATATCAAACTTAACTACCAATGAATAACAGAAATAGAAACTATCTTAATTACTCATATTTTCATCCTTCCTTCTTCCTACTACTCATTCAATCCTCTTCACCTTCGTTTACTTTCTTCTTCTTCTTTTCTTTCTTTCTGAATGTTCTAACAAATTGGTATCAAGAGCAAGGTTCATCTTTTTGCAAAATCTTCGAAGAACAATGGGGCAAATCGGATTTCCTGCAAACCTCCCAATACTTGATGGAAAGAATTGGGACTGATGGAGAATTCAAATGTCAGCCATTATGGGGTTCCAAGAAGTGAGTGAGATTGTAGAAGAAGGCATTCCAGACATGGTAGATCTCACCACAGAAGCACAAAGAGTATTGTACAAAGAAAGCAAAAAGAAAGATTGTAAAGCAATGTTCTTGCTGCATCAATGCGTTGATGAAGCACATTTTGAGCAGATTTCAGAGCCAAAATCAGCAAATGAAGCCTGGGAAATTCTTGAGAAAAGTAATGAAGGAGTTGAACAGTTGAAGAAGGTGAGGTTGCAAACCATGAGAAGGCAATATGAGTTGATGCAATGAAAGCAAGTGGAGAGAAGATGACAGATCAGACAATTGTGGAGAAGATCCTAAGAACACTCAATCCTAAGTTCGATCACATAGTGGTGGCAATTGAGGAATCCAAGAAGATTGAGGAACTGAAAATTGTAGATCTTCAAGGTTCTCTTGAAGTACATGAACAAAGAATCCTTGAAAGATCTACAGAGAAACCTGTTGATCAGGCTTTTCAAGCTCATACTTCAAGAAGAAGAGGCTATGGTAGCAGAGGTGGGCAAAGAAGTAGAGGCAGATGAAGAGATCAAAGAAGGGGAGGATATAAGTATCCTCAATTTTTGGACCAAGAAAGATTTGATTCAGATCCAAATGACTTCTCAACCAGAAGAGGAGGCTACCAGAAAGGGCAAGGTAACAAGAAGAAAGTTGATAGGAAGAAACTGAAGTGTTTCAATTGTGATAAGATAGGACACTTCAACAGTGAATGTCAAGCGTCTTCAAGTCAGAATGAAAATCGTGGTAAGCATCATAATGAGGCTTACTTGGTCAAGAAGGAAAGTGTTGAATGTCAAGATGATGAACCAGTTTTGTTGATGATGTCCCTAGCGTGAAGAGTAATCTCCTAAGTCTAGGACAATTACTAGAAAAAGGCTTCTCTGTACAGATGCATCAAGGGATATTGGAGATATTTGACGCCAATAGTTGCAAAGTACTGAGAGTTCCCTTAGCTAGGAATAGGACTTTTCAAGTTAACTTGAAGACTGTAGAAACTCAATGCCTATCAGCAACATCATTGGCAGAAGACTCATGGTTATGGCATCTAAGACTAGGACACATGAACTTCAGAGACATAAGCAAGTTGAGATCCAAAGACATGGTCAGTGGACTACCACCAATTCAGATTCCAAACAAGGTATGTGACAACTGCCTAATTAGCAAACAACATAGGTCCTCTTTCAGCTCTTTCACACCCTCTAGAGCAAATGAACTCTTGCATGTGATTTATTCTGATGTTTGTGGACCAATTGACACTCCATCAATGGGAGGAAGTAAGTACTTTGTTACACTCATAGATGAGTTTAGCAAGAAATTATGGCTATACTTGATGAAGGCCAAAAGTGACACATATTCATTGTTTAAAATGTTCAAGACATTGGTGGAGAAACAATCAGAAAAATTTATCAAGGTGCTAAGAACTAATGGAGGGGGAGAGTTCACCTCAGGAGAATTTGAAAACTTCCTTAAGGAGCAAGGAATTATGCATGAGGTAACTGCCCCTACACACCTCAGCACAATGGAATTGCGGAAAGGAGAAATAAAACCATACTAAACATGGTGAGAATCATGCTAAAGGGTAAGAATCTGCCACACAGTTTTTGGGGTGAAGCAGCATCAACAGCAACCTACCTATTAAAGAGGTGTCCAACCAAAAGACTTCTTGGTCAAGTCCCTGAACAAGCATGGTCTGGAATTAAGCCATTAGTAAAACACTTAAGAATCTTTGGATCTCTTTGCTATAGACACATACCAGACCAGAAAAGAAAGAAACTTGATGACAAAGGAGAAGTTACGGTCATGCTTGGCTACAACACCACAGGGGCCTATAAGTTGTACAACCCTGAGACAAAGCAGGTTGTGTTTAGGAGGGATGTGGTATTTGATGATCTAAACTCATGGCAAGGTGAAAAAGAAAATCACATCTCCCTGGCCTGTCATTTCGAATTCACTATTTAGCCTTCCCTTTAGTTCAACACATAGACTAGGAGATTGATGAGTCAATATTGGATGAAAGGAACATAGATCCAGCAAACACATCTCCTTCTCTAGAAAGAACTAGACCAACAAGGGCAAGGAACCCACCTTCTTGGTTAACAGATTATGTCTTGAATCCTGATGATGAGGTAAACCAAGAAGGAGATATAGTGCAACGCATGGCTCTATTTGCTGATGCAGAATCAATCAGTTTTGAAGAAGCAATATCCAATGATACTTGGAGAGCAGCCATGAAAGATGAGATCAAGTCCATAGAAAAGAACAATACCTGGGAGTTGGTGGACTTAACAGAAAAGAAACAACCAATTAAAGTCAAATGGGTCTTCAAGGTTAAACTAAAACTCAATGACACAATAGCTAAATACAAAGCTAGGCTTGTGGCAAAAGGGTTTATGCAAAAGGAAGGTCTGGACTATTTTGAAGTTTTTGCACCAGTAGCTAGGCTAGAAACAATAAGACTTATAATAGCTCTAGCTAGCTGGAAGAATTGGAGCTTATGGCAATTGGATGTAAAATTTGCATTCCTAAATGGTCCACTAGAGGAAGTGGTGTATGTCACTCAGCCACCTGGATTTATCAGCAATGGGAATGATCAGAAGTGCTTAGACTAAACAAGGCACTCTATGGACTAAAGCAAGCCCCTAGAGCTTGGAACAAAAGAATTGACAAGTTCCTATCTGATTTTGGCTTTCAGAAGTGTGTGGTAGAACATGGGGTATACATCAAATCTCTCAACCAGAATCAGGGTGCTCTGTATATCTGTCTGTACGTAGATGATTTGTTAATAACAGGCAGCAGCTCCAAAGGAATTGAAGAACTATAGGGAAGGCTAAATAGTGAATTCGAAATGACAGACTTGGGAAGACTATCCTACTTCCTTGGTCTAGAATTTTAATACACCAAAAGAGGAGTATTCATGCATCAAAGGAATTACCTATTGGAAATCTTGAACAAATTCAAGATGATGAGTTGCAATCCCTCTGAAACACTAGCTGAAGTGAATCAGAAATTAGGAATTTGTGAAGAAGAAGGCAACACAGATGGAACTCTGTTCAGGCAAATGGTTGGAAGTCTGAGATACTTGTGCCATTCCAGACCTGAAATCTCCTTCAGTGTAGGGGTAGTTAGCAGATTCATAAATAATCCTAGGCACTCTCATATGCTTGCAGCTAAAAGAATTCTAAGATATCTAAAGGGGACAAATGGTTATGGTATTACTTTCCCTCATCATGATGAAAGGATCAAACCAAGTCTAATAGCTTATTCAGATTCTGATTGGTGTGGAGACATAGTAGATAGGAAAAGCACAATGGGGTATATCTTCTTGATTGGTGGTGCCCCAATCTCGTGGTCTTCACAGAAACAAAAGGTGGTGGCTCTATCAACTTGCGAGGCTGAGTATATAGTTGCCTGCTCAACAGCTTGTCAAGCCTCATGGATTTCCTCGTTGTTGGTAGAACTTGGCATTGAAGAAGGGTGCAGTGTGGAGTTAATGGTGGACAGCAAATCAGCCATTGACTTAGCAAGAAATCCAGTCTCCCATGGCAGAAGTAAACACATAGAAACAAGGTATCATTATCTAAGGCAACAAGTCTCAGAAGGCAAGATCAAGCTGACATACTACAAGACAGAAATACAACTTGCAAACATAATGACAAAGGCGTTGAAAATGGACAAATTCAAAGGATTGAGAAAGGAGATAGGAGTTCAATGCTTGAAGGATGTTTTGGATAACTAGTTTAATTCTCATTTGCTTGTTAAGAAATGTAATTTTTGAATCGTAGGGGGTGTTAGAAGGTAATTCAAAAAATCAGTTTGGGTAGTTAGGTGCACTTACTATAAATAGCTTTGTATATCAAACTTAACTACCAATGAATAACAGAAATAGAAACTATCTCAATTACTCATATTTTCATCCTTCCTTCTTCCTACTACTCATTCAATCTTCTTCACCTTCGTTTACTTTCTTCTTCTTTTCTTTCTTTCTGAATGTTCTAACAAACTTTACCCCACATTAGAACCTACCTCAAGCACCATATTCTTGGGCATATAATAATCAGATAAAAACCGGTCACAAACATATCATGATTAAAATAAAAGTTTCCATGGCCTTGGTCGTAAGAACTTAAAAACAGTAAGTATATCTTAATTGAAAAACTAAGTGACTTCAATAAGTGTATCATATATCTCAAATATCAAAGGACGGGACAAAAGATAAAGGTACGTATGCGATTTAGTTTTTGGAGGAGAATGCAAGAAAATATAAGGTTTGAAAGTCATCTTATAAATATATTTTATGGCTTATTTTTCCCTCAACCTATTAACCTCCAAAAACTAACTTGGAAAAGAACTATAACAGAATAAATCACACGGGCACACAGGAAAAAAACTACATTAACCACTAGAAGATGTGACTGTTTGATTTGTTTAAAAGTAAACAGAACATGTATTATGCAACACTCTCAGAGTTCTTCCTAACTACACCTACCTAAGTGTATGAAATTAAAAATGAACAAAACTAGTAGGATGAGATGGGGCAAAAATTGATAGAGCAAGGAGTGCTCCTTTTTGCCATGTTGATGCTAATGTGTTGATTCCTCACCAAACACCTCAATGTTGCAAACTGGACATTTCTGAAAAGAACAAGATAAATGAGATGGAGAATTGGAGATAACGAATTGAGTAGACATAGTATTCAAGTGAACTTTGGATGAAGAACGCATTGACAGACCTTGTTAATGCTAAGCCATTTGGTAATGCATTCACCATGGTAAACATGGTTGCATGGCAATTTTATTTGCTGGTCACCTCTTCTATATGTCATCTGACAAATCACACACCTGTTTCCTGTGCAATTTGATTACGAGTATGAACTGAAATATAGATTTCATAATGGCAGATAGATGGTATATATCTAGAAAGCAGAAGTTCTAATGATGACTTCAAGAGTAAGAGAAAAAATGAAATGAAATGAAACCCCCATGATAAATGTAAATTCTACACATCAAACTAGAGATTACTGCACAATCTTTACGAAGATTGATAGGAAGGTAAACTAAAGTGTGCAAAACATGGAAGTGCATGGTTTTTTATTAAGTATTGTAAAAGGATAAAGGAAAGTAGATGCAAGGGAAAAATATTTCAGGTGCCATTGGTGATAGAAAGACGCTTCTCAAGATTAAAATATATTTTAGTGCACAGTAATAGTACCCATAATGATTTATGGTACAGAATGTTAGGTGATAGAGCCAACAAGAACATAAGCTAATTGTCTGTGTTACAGAGAAAAGGATACTGGGGTCATGTGTGGACATACAAGACTAGAGACAAGAACAAGAATAGCATCAGAGACAAACTAGGAGTAGCACCTAACTAAGGAAAAAATGATTGAATCTCGCCTAAGGTGATTTGACAATTTGAGAAGAGGACTAATAGATACCCTAGTAAGAAGAATTGATATCAGATGGAGGATAGTTAGAGGTAGATGACGACAGAGAAACACTCTAGATGAATCCATTGAAAATGACTTAGATATAAATGACCTTTTTGAAGACTTGGGTTATAACATAATGCTTTCATTTTACCCATCTAGCCACTGTCCCCACCTAATGGAAAAATGTTCTGGTTGTTGTATTTTTCACATATTCTTTAAGAAATGTGCAGAACCAAGATATTACCTTTTTACATAACTTTTCCTATTGAATAAGCTACTGAGTTTGTACTTTGAAGTTGGTAGCATATCAATAATTTCTTTGGAAAGACCTCCACTTTCAGTTCCAATTGCCTCTCCAAGGTCCAGTAGTTCCTACACATATCAAAAAATATAATTGGCTATTGATCCACATAGTTTCTAATTTATAAATTCTACTTCTATTCAGCATATTGAAAGGTCAAAATATTATAATAAAAATCATCACCAAGATAAAAACATGGCTAACTTCAAACATTCAAATCAAATTTTGTCACATTTTAAAGCATTTGACGTTTGAAACGATGTTGAACATCTTTAAGATCATTTCAAATTACAAAGCATGCAAAACAATCTCCAATCTCTAAACAAAATTTTAAACATGGAAATGTGTTAACCCTGGCTCCTTCCCCTTTTAATAGTTAATGATTTAATTTTAAAGGCTCTCAGCATGAATTAATTGCATCTGATTCTTAGTCAGCCATAACTAAACATGATAATCAACTGATTCAACAAAGTAAAACATAATTATGAAAATAAGAAAATATGCAGTATTCACGCAAATGTGTGTGCATATCAGTATTTGCATGTTAAACATTAATTGTACCATACCTCATAGCTCATATTATCAGGATCAAGGTTGTGTCTTGCCATATGATCTGCAGCAGTGGGAGACAGGGTAAGAGACTTCAGAATTAAAATTTGGTAGGTTAAAATCACAATGCACTTCAAATTAAATTAAGTGTAGAACCTAGATACACCCTAAATTGCGTAGTTGAGTGACAAGCTCACTCTAGGAAGCTTTTTCCATTTGCCAAAGGGTCAAAGATACAGGGAGTAATGTTCATTTTAAAGTATGCCATGTTCAGCCAACTAACATTGAAATAATGTCTCTCAATTTGCAAGAATAAGGGACTCAACTCAATGTTCTTACCAGGGTCAAATGGTTAAATATTAAACCAAAAAATCAATTAGTTAGGTTTAATAATCACAAAGCTTTATACCTGGCTGCTATTGGATTCATGATTATTTGGACTGCCTGCAAAAGAAACTCAAAAATTAAGATAAGGTGGTTTGGTTCTCAGTTTTATGGAATAATAAAAAACTAAGCAGTAATTTCAAGTCAACTCTAAAGAAGAGGGAAAATCAAAGGTTCAGTTAAAAGATTTGCATGATTTGAACACTCTGCAAAGGAAATCCAAAAAATGACGATGCTATCATATAATTCCATGTTTTTTTCCCTGAAATATGTACAATTTTAAAAAGTAGTTTCAATCATCTGCAATATATATATATAATAAGATTCATGCAATCAGACAAGACCCCCTCCCCCAAAATATCTTGACCGACACTAATTTGCTGCTAGCAAAGCATTAAAGAGTAATTAAAAAGGTCAATTCAGTTATAATAACCAAATTGCAAGAACCACTAATGTGACCGAGGTCTATGCATCATAAACAAAAATAAAATCTCAACTAACATTCTTCAGGGATAGTTTGCATATTTGTGACTCCATCTCTTCTAGGTGGAGAATCCGATGTAGCCGGTTCCTCATTGATCATTACAGAAGGGTACTCCCACCCTGCCCTGTTGATCTCCATTCTTGGAAAATGACCATCTACCTCATAACAATCATAATAAGATGTATTCCCAGGGCAAGACAATCCAAACTTATATGGATTCATGTTCATTGACCAGTAGATACTTTCCTAGACAAACCATAAGATTACACAGTTTTATGATTGTACAAACACATACTGTAAAGCAAATAGGAAATTATGCATTGATATTTTATTTGTTGGGTGGCGTACACTTATAATTGGGCATATACCTAAGTGTTAATTATGGAGACCATAATGTGCTATCAAAAATCATGTCTATAGACAAACCAATTACATATCAATCCTTTTAATGATTTCACGATGTTTTTCTTGGTCTCCCTCTACCTCTAGAGATTGGGTTACCCTCCATTGGAATTACTCTTCTAGTTGGGACTTCAACGGGTCTTCTCCAAACATGTCTGAACCACCTCAGGAGAGATTCTACTATCTTTTCTATAATAAGGGTTACCTCAACTTTTTCTGTGTCATTTATTCCTAATTCTGACTTGTATATACATCCACTCATCCAACACAAAATTGTCAACAAAACCAATGTTCTAATCTTGTTAAAGTTCAACTGTAGAAAAGTAATAATCACTGTCACTTATTTTTGCATGATCTTCCTATTCCCAATAGGTAGCCTTTGTAACCAGAATTTTTTTACAATCTTGAGCATCCCACTTGGGAATGTGACTTGTTTGTCCCTGTTTGATAGAAGATGGGGGAAAATGGCAGGTCAAATGAGATTCATGGGCATTTCAATTGTGAAGGAAGTAGAGAATTTGGATTCCCCTTCTGGGTGCGGATTTTTAAATTCCCAGGAATGTGCTCAAAATCATTCCAGATACCAAACTGGCACCACCTTAAAAATAAAACTAACAATAGACCTTCTAAGATCATGTTTGAAACTCAATTCATGGATAGCATGAATTTGCCCTAGTTCCCAAAATTAAAAACATTTCTAAACACATTAAGTCGAGATTTACCATCGGCTTGGAGTTTATTTTTGGCCAGGAATGAATGGAAAGAGAAGGTGTGAGAGTCATCTTACAAGTGTATCTCATGGTTGTCAAGTCTTCCCCTTCCCTCCATTGCTCTTCAAAATCGCAAACAGGCCCTTAGATCCGTTTGTAAGTTGGGTTTTGGAGGGGAAAGAAAAGAAATAGAAAACTTGAGTCATGAAATATACTTGTGAGATAGTTTTGAAGTCTTCCATTTTCATTCTTTCCCCTCCAAAATTCAACTCGCAACGGAGCCCTTAAGAAACAACAACAAAAGATGACAAACCTGAACAGGCATAGAGGCAGCATAGGCATAATTGACCGGAACATCATGTGGAAAGAAATCTGTGAAGCTTTCATTAATAGCATAAGGAAAACCAGTATTATCTACATAATGCAACCCCATTTCTCTGCCATCATTCATTTTCGTAGTTTCAGAAAAAAAACACTTTCACTCTTCAACGACAACAACTGCACAAATAGCCACATTACAATACAAACACACCCTTATATAACAAATCCATTAAACGAAAAGGAAGCACCAAACAAACAAACAAAAATAGAAAACCATAACATAATTAAATTCAGGAAATGGTAAATGGTAGTGTAGTGAGAATTTCTCTTGAACCAAACACAAGAAAGAAAGGATATAGAGTTGATTTGATTCACTGACCTTGTTTGGTTGCGAACCCGCAAATGCAGGAATGAATGGTATAAGAGAAAAGAGGAAGGTGAGAAACAGGGTATTTTATGTTAGTTAATTAACTAATAAGTGGTGCTTGTACTTTGTTTCTTAGTGCTACTTTTTCTCTATAATCTGTTTTTTCATGAAGGAGAATTCAGGTAGAGATGTTTATAAAGAAGTGGGGGCATAAGATGTCCTAACAATTTAGTATATTTTATGTCTCAATCACTTCATTTGCCCTTATTTTTTATTAGTCAGGAAAATAAAACATAAATTAAATATATGTTAATTTTACATGTTTTCTAAAAAATGAAAAACAAGAGGTATATAGAGTAATATAAAGTTTGAGAAGAAAGAGGTCCTCCAAAAAAATGGTGACATGCACCAAGTCACCAACAACTAACAAGAGGGAGATAGACTAATATAAAGTTTGAGAAGAAAGACGTCCTCCAAAAAAATGGTGAAATGCACCAAGTCACCAACAACTACACCATATAGATTGGGACTCCATTACTTTTTCCTTTAATTGCTCTTAAAATAATAAAACTAACAAAATTGTCATGTTTATTATATCAATAGAGAGAGAGAAATATGGTAAT
The DNA here is from genome assembly GCF_001865875.1 of Lupinus angustifolius. NCBI lineage: Eukaryota > Viridiplantae > Streptophyta > Magnoliopsida > Fabales > Fabaceae > Lupinus > Lupinus angustifolius. The sequence goes on from NC_032021.1 coordinate 6,988,092, forward strand.
AGTTAAAGAGTTTATTACATTACTCATAAAGATATATTTATGGTTGGAAAACGATTCCTTAAATATGTAAAAGAAGATTAGAGATATGTAAAGCTATGAAGTTTTAAACAAGAATGTGTTCTATTTTAGACATGTTAATGCATATAAGAAAGAAAAAGAAAATGCCAGGGGCAGTTGTTTCACTGCTCCTTTAATCTACTGCCACTAATCTCAATAGTGGTTATGCAAAATTTGTTTGAATTTGTTATTCATGAAACATTTTTGTCTTTCATATGGTAGTGCATGATCACTGGTAGGATGTGAAGAATGTAAAAATTATGTGTTTATAACATTACCCAAAAAATAATCAGACAGAGATTACTTCAACACATCCTGAATTCAAAAGGGGCATGGCATTTTATTCTAGAAGCAAGATTAACTGTAGAAAAACATAAAGTATATAATATAGAATATAAAAGATCTAAAGAAAAATTCAAATCAAACAACATGGAATTCAAAGTGACTAGTAGTTGTTTTTGTCAACCACTCAAATAAATCATATGCTTAAAATGCCAAATTCTGATCCAAAATTAAAGGGTCTGGGACTACATCCCATAGAGTAAAATTATTGAACAAAATTTGCCGCAGCAATTAGTCTTTTCTTGTAACTCAACGATTTTCATCAACATCTAAAACTAGGATAATTCAGGCACTGAAAACTTATGCACCACCGGAACCGTACTTCTTTCCGAACACGATCACCTGCAACTTGTCGTAACCGGCAAGCACACCAGCACCAGCAACGGCACGGAGGATGTTAGCACCAGCTCCCTTGAACAAGGACTTGGCGCCCTCGTTTTTGAGGATTTGGTTAAATGCATCCAAAGAGCTCTTGTACTTCACAGCTTCACCAGAGGTCATCATCATTCTTCTTCTAACAGTGTCAATTGGGTATGATGCAAGACCAGCACCATTGGTGATGAGCCATCCAAGACCAAAGCTAGCGAAAAAGCTATCCTGTAATAAGAGAAACCAAAAGAGCCGTCAGCAAATGTTTGAAACAAATCATCGTTGACTTTTCAAAAAAGGTAATGCAAATCAACAATGAATAGTGTATTGATTGTGTATAAATCTATACACCATACCTGCAAAGAACCAGTCAGAAGAACTGGCTTCAAGGAATCATACATTCCAAAGTAGAGACCACGGTACACAATGATTCCAACACAGGAAATGTTGAAACCACGGTAAAGACCAGCAATACCATCAGATGCCAAAGTCTTCTTGTAGACATCCACAAGACCATTGAACTGCCTCTCTCCACCCTTCTTTGCAGCCTTTGAATCATTAGCCAGACGAGTACGAGCATAGTCGAGGGAGTACACAAAAAAAAGGGATGAGGCACCAGCAGCTCCTCCTGAGGCCAAGTTGCCAGCAAACCATTTCCAGTAACCATCCCTGTCCTTCTTGAAGTTGAAAAGCCTCTTGAAGTAGTCCTTGAATGCAAAGTTCAAAGCCTAGTAGAATTTGAATTGCAAATTTAGCATCACATATACTAAACCAAAAGTGTTAGCAGCATAGTGAAAAACAAAAGGAGAAAATGACAAACCTGAGTCGGGAAATAACGAATGACATTAGCAGTGTTACCCCTCCATAGGGCAACCACACCCTCTTCTGCTGTTGTTCGCTTAAAACAATCACCAATACCCTTGTATGGCTCAGAAAGTCTACCAGACTTGATCATCTCATCCTGGTTCTGGATCAAAAGTTTAATACGTTCAATGGGAGCAGCAGCAGTTTTGGACACAGCAGCTGAAACTCCACCCATGAGAAAGTCAATAACAAAGTGGCCTTTCTCTGCTGGAGCAGCAGCAAAGACAGGGGAGGCTGTTGCAACAGAAGATAAATCAGTTGTAGCTCCACATGATGGCATCAGTGGATACTGCAATGCAGCATTTGAGTAATTCCCAAATGATCGCCTTTGATACACAGCAGGCCTGCGGAAACCTGCATCAGAAGAAACACCAGAACGGAGATGGAGCTGGCTGGAAACCTTCTCCATGATTGTAGGGTGCTGAACCTGGTCAACCATGATGACTTTCCTGTATAATACAAGGATCCAATGTCAAATATGGTTGATAAATCAAGCAAATGTGAACATAACATCTTGCTGTAAGGCATGGGCATTACAAATATCAAGAGTGTCCACAAAAATAAGAAAGTGGAGCTTGAAAAAACTGTGATTCATCTACAACATCCAACCACATACAAAATCACAAAGCAAATAAATAGATCTAAATATTGGAAGCATAAAAACACAAACTCATAGTACAATATTCAAATCCAATCAGACAAGAAACACATGACAATAACTCACAATAAATGTGATTATATACCAAATTACAGAGTAGTAAAAACCCAGTGTTTTGATCTATGCATTAGTTCAAAAAAATAAATACATAAACCATGAGTCCATGACAAAACAATTTTAGAGACAAATTCATAGGTGAATAAATAACAGAAGAAGGGAAAAACATAAAAGTCATATCATACAACAACTGACAAATTCTAATTACAAAGGAGTAATCATACCAGAATAAAATGAAACATCATGTAACAGCACAACAACTTCTAAACATGAATATGGTCAATCACCACATGGATATATATATATATATATGTGTGTGTGTGTGTGTGTGCGAAGTTTTAATTTTACAAGTTATTATAAAAGTCACTCTTACCAGCCAGAATAAGTTGAAAAGACAAATCAAACGAAACAATTACTAAACCAACCAACCATGACTATGAGCCACAGTCATGCTGTTATGTCATCTAAAAAGACCTAACATTTATTATGTACCGGGCCTCGATTCATTTTTCATAATAATAAATAATAACAGCATAACTGCAAATCTTAAATCAAACATAAAGGTATTAAAAAGCAGCAATCTAAGGCTTTGAAACAGATATTCTTTTTTTCAAGTATGCTTATACGTGATACTATTGCACATGAGGATTAAGCCTAAGTGCCTAACCATAAAAAAATCAAATCTGAACAATAAAAGCACACAGATTTAAAAAAGCATAGGATTAAAAGAGAAAAACTTGGCACGAATATGAAAAGGATCGAATCATATATGCTCAACAATTTCGTAAAAACATATCAAAATCCAGAAATTCATACGAAATATATACAGATCCGGTGAAAATATGATAAAAGGAAAGAACTTTGTAAAAACCCAGTTCGAAAAAAGAGATTCAGATTACAGATCAAGCAAAATTCAGATCAGATCTTACAATAAAAAAGTAAACACAGATCTACATTAAAACATAACAAAAGGTGTGTAGTGTGTACCTTATACAAAAACTAAGAGAAATAAAAAAAGGGTGTCAGAGAGTGTACAAAAAATGTAATAGATCTGAGAGTGAAGAAAAGATTGGGTGAAGGGTTTATTTACCTTCGAAAGGAGAAGAGAAGAAAGGGTTGGGTGGCTGCGCGACTATGTTGGAGGAATTGAGAATGGAAGAGGCAGTGAGAACGTGTGGAGTGGGAGTTAAATACGAGGGCTTGTATCTTTGAACGGTCCAAAATTGCCTATTGACCCATCCCTATTGTGGTTTGAAAATTGGCCACTTAACCTCTAGATGGGGCCCACTTTCCGAATCCCAGTAAATCACTTGTTTAGATTTAGAGATAGTAATGAGTACACGGATCTTTGAGTACCCGCAAAAAATATACACTATAAAATTGGGTCTGGGTCCATATTTTGGACTCGTATGTAATTGAAACATGAGATTTTAAGACTCGTTGTTGGGTGGGGTCTAGGTACCTAGGTATTCGGACTTGTTATTCCTTCATATGTATATATATTGTTAATTCATAAATGTGATTGTTAGGTTGTTAAGTAGTAATGTTATATTGTTAAGTAATGATGTGATATTATGTAGTTAATTGATATATATAATCTAATATTTTTGTTGTTTTAACAATTCTTACTAAATCAAGTTTACATCATAAATATTGAAATAATCAATTTAAAATGTGTTTAAAACTTTGAATATGTTTTATAATTTTTTCTATTGTTGAATATCTAAATAACATATAATATTGTAGAAAACAAACACAAATTTAATAAATTACTCATAATTATTTTTAATATTTTTTAATTTATGAGTATGCATAGATCTGTTGGGTACTCAATGACCGTTGGTAGTAGCCAACGTGTATGAGCACGGAACTGTGTTCTGGGTCCAAAAATGAAGCAATGAGGCGATCGGCTAATACACTATTTGGACCTATCCAAACTAATTGTTATCCTTATTTAGATCTATGTACATAGAGTAGTGGTTGTTTTTTGTTTAGAATGTATAGTTGTCTCTCCCTCCCAACAAGTGTCACATCTTTCGAGCAGTTTGTGTAAAAATATATGTTTGCTAGCATGTTTTGGGTTTGAGTCATGTGCATGAAAATATTTATTGAGATAGTTAGTTTCATCATTTGTGTATGTTATTGAGTTAAGTAACTAGTTTTTTGAGTCACTTGAAAAACTATTAGATGCGTTCGATAAACGAAAATTGAAGGTAACTTGTAGCTTTTAAAAAAGGAGCTTGTAGCATTTGAAAGTTACTTCTCAGAAAGTTACTCGAAGTAATGTTTAGAAAGTGAAAGTAACTTTTAATAATTCGCTTTCTAATTTTGCCCTTCAATATTTTAACTAATTACATTATATGAAAAAATAACAAAAAATCATATTAAGTAGTTTTTAATAATTTGATTTCCAAGATGAAAATAGAGATGATAATATCAATTGTGAAACTTCGAATTAGACAAATTCTAGAATGATGGAATAACGTAATAAGTTTTCTCACTTATTATGATAGTCAATGAGATAAATTATTTTCTTTTCATAATCTTTTGTAATTGACAAATTATTTTCCATTAATTTTTTTGTGATACATACATTATTCTTGCATCTAATTGCTAGATGAATATATAAAATATTTCGTATTATTTATTTTAATGATATATAATATCAATTATGGAAGAATTTATAAACTTGTGAACTTAATTGCATTTTTGGAAGAAAAAAAATATTGAGAACAAAAAATAAATAAAATATTACCTATCCAGTTATAACTGAATATAAAAATAAATAATTATTTTAAATTATTTATGTATTTAATCGTTTCAATTAATAAATAAAAAAATAAAAAAATAATGTATGTCTTTTTTATCCATTTTTATTTAAATTTCAGCTTGCTACAAAGCTCATTTTATTGAAAAACTCTAGTTTAATAAGCTACAAACTAATTTTCCTGAATAGAGCCAAACTAATTAAGAGTTTGTACAAATGCATGAGTACATTGTCCATAATTATCGCTATCATCACCCTAGAGAATCTTACTAATACCATTATCAATTCTCTTATATTGCTATGTCATAAACACATGAGTACATACAATATCTGAAGTTAGTATTGTTAAGTATTTTAACCAATTTTTTAAGATCTCTATCAGTCAATCAAAATATATATTATGCTTAGTCATCTTCGTTCCACAATAACAACGACAACATCATTTGAGACATACAACACTAAAATGGATTCTTCTTGTTAGACTCAATCTTAAAAGACTATCACCTTATAGTAGAAAACTTAACTCAATCATCATCATTAAGGGATGGTCTCACCATAATAACACTAGAGACACCTCATGCTAAGAAAACTTCGCCATCATCTTTCCATGATGGCCTTATGACAACACCACAAGATATTTTATGGTTGAAATTCTTTTTGATAGTTATTTTTCCTTAATAATTTGCCAATTTTACTAATGTTTTGTTTTTTTAATTTCTAGTTCAATGTAATTAAAATATGAAAATCAATTTAGATATTTTTATATTACATTGATTAGAAATATATTTTCCATTAGTAATTTGATAATTCTATTATTGGTTTGCTATTTTGAATTTTTTAGGATAGATTTTGGATAAGATAGGTCAACTTGATAGTTGAACTAATGTTTATATAGCACTATAAAGGCTCACTAGATCTCAAGTATATCAAAATATCAAATATTCAATTTTCTGAGAGTGTCACTTATTATAAGAGATAATTATACACCCAAAAGAGATTAATCTCTTCCACACGGTAAGAGTGTACTTTTGGTTATACAAAAAAATAAATTAGTTTTTTTATTCATTAAAAATGTCCATTATTTATGATAAAACATGAAGAATTTTATACTTTAGGATAAATGGGTGAATTATTCTCCTTTGAATATTTGAAGTCGTGATTATAATAAAGGTGTTCTTTGAAGGCATAGAAATGTCCTCAATATTCTCTTCTTTTTTAATCACGATATGAAGTTTGTGAGATGCCACTAAATTATATGGGCATATTATCTATTGAGGGAACATGGGTGGAGCTTATAAAGAGCTCATTTATTAAGATTATAAGGAAGAAGTAAGAAAATGAGTGTAATATTTATACATTATGAGTGTAAAGATTCATATATATTTAATATATTATTTACCATTTATTTATAATATCTTTTTTGAATAGTCAATTATGATTCGTAGTATATAATTTTTTTATAATATCTTATTTAATGCTTATACTCATTTGAGAAAATATGTATGAATTGATAATGTAAAATTTTTATATATAATATTAGTGGATTATCCATGATTTATATTTAATCAATATTGATTATTCAAAAAAAAATGATACAAATAAATAATGACTGATGCATTGTCTACAGATAAATATTTATGTATATAAGATTCAATTCTCATCGCACACATGTAAATTCATATATATATATATATATATATATATAGCACGTGATATTATAGCATTGTTAAATTTTAGCGACAATAGTTTTCTTCACTGTTGAAAGTTGATTCATGGATCAACTCATTATCACTATTTGTGTAGTTGTGGTAAGCGAAATTTTCTGACTTAATTCCATTTTACTTAATTTCTTTTGAAGGGGAATTTTCCTTTAATAATTCGTCAATTTGACTAATGATTTTTGTTTTCTAGTTTAATACAGTTAAAATATGAAGAATCAGTTTAAACATTTTATAATTGTTTTGAATGATATTTTCCTTTAGTAATTTGCTAATTCCAGTAGCGATTTACCTCTTGATTTTCTGGTATAATTTTCCAATCTGTACAATTAAATTTACATTTTTTAAGGAATTTGACAAAAAAAACTGATCATATTAATTCTATTACACATGTCATGACGAGTTAGTTTTATTTTTCCATGAGGTTTATTATTTATGACAAATAGTGAACAATTTTTATGATTAAAGATAGGAAAAAAATGTAATCTCAACTGCCTAAAAAAACTTTTACATTATGATTGCATCACATAATGTATGTTCATATTCAATTATCGTTAACTTTAAATATAAATAATATAAATAAATGATACATAATATATTGTTTATATATAAATCTTTATACCTGGAATATGCTCATATTACTATCTAAAAGATAAATATATTGATAAATAACACTCACTATTTGGGTTTGGGGTGGGGTGTCAATGGGTAAGAAAATGAAGAATACTTTGTGTGATCTCGGATTTTATAAATCCTCTGCTTGGGTTTTCTGGTTGGTTATCTTATGAGTCTTGTGGTTGCACATAGAAGGTCTTCTGATAATTGATTTCATCACGACTTAAGTTTATTGTGTTCAAAATTAATTTTTACAAGGTGTTATAGATTAAGTTTAAGCATTGTTATTAATATCATACCGATCATCAAACAAGTTAAGGTACTGATATAATGGTATAGCGGTTCAATCGGTGGTTCACTAATTAAACAGTATACCGACAAAATTAGATATACATATATAATATATTAATATATTGAAAATCAATAAAAAACCAATATTTTTTTATTTTCATTAAAAAATAATTTTAAATAAAAACTGATCGGTATGACCAGTAGTATGGTTCAATTGAAAATCTCAATATGATAAGTTTTGACTGATATAATTGCATTACCGATATAATTATTATATTGTATTGATATTAGGACAGATTCACTAATTGACTGGTTTATTGGTTGAACCAGCAGGTATGAAACGGTTTTAGAATTATAGGAGATAAAAGTGATAGGGAATGGGGGATAGAGAATGAGGTTGATCACCAAGTCATCGTGAATAATGAAAAAATAGGTGCATTTTATTAATAATCAAATATCCAACATATTCATATTCCTAATTACAAAAAATAAATTGTGAATACTACATAAATGTAAAACTGTGTGAGTAATATGAAGAATGGTACTGAATGATGACTAGATGTAATAGAATTGTCCAATTTTCATCAAAAAAATCTAAGAAAATTAAACTCATTCAAATTCATCTATCACAACTAATGGATGGAATCCAACAAATAATTAGTGATTAATATATTTGAATTATATCATTATATCTAATGAATATATCTATTTAGGTGAATATTAAATCCATCTAAAAAACACAAATTCGAAAAATATATATCTTTGTTTTTCAATTTCATTTAATATTCAAGAAAATTAAATTCAAGCAAATTCCTCCATGATTCTCACTCTCACTTTTAATATTTTATTAAATTGATATCAATTATAGCACAAACGTGTGCAAATAATATTAAAATTTTATTTTTAAGTAAATAACATATATATGACAAAAAAATATATGCAGTGACAATATATGATTTTATACATATTCACACTTTATATTTAATTATCATTGACTCTTCCAAAAAATAATTCAATTGAATGTGAATGATGTAGTGATTATGTATAAATATTTACAATGATAATACATATATTACACTATATAAGTATTTATTTGACAAAATGTTTTCTAAAAGATGGTTTTACAAAATGTTTTATTGAGATTGTAGTTTTTAAAATAATAATTTTCTTTAATAGTTTTTTTTATTTCCAAGAAAAAAATCAAATGGATTAGATACTCATCCACCAAATTCATGAACATAGAGTCTTGGATAGATTTGAATTATCTATTAAGTTTAGAATTGGATGAATTTGATAACTAAAAATATAGTTTAAATAGATTTATCTGGATTGATGAATGATTTTCTATTCATTCATTAGCATTCATTTATCACCCTTAATGACTACAACATGAACTTGTAACTTTTTAGATAATTTTTACTTTTTTGACCCAATCGATAAGTTGCTAAATTCGTTCAGTAAAATTGTTGGGCACTCACACTAGCCCACTCAAAGCCCAAACCAGTTATGTCCACGAAGAAACTGAAGAAATTATCAATGGTGGGAAAAACAGTTAAAACTGTTTTAACTGCTTTTTAGTTTTTCCTTTTCCCCTTTGTACCTTTTTCTGTTTTCTATTTAAGAGTTCTAACTCTTCTATTATAATCAATTAATTGATACACCAAATTATCATTGTTAAAATAATCAAGCATAATAAGAAATTGTGATCAAGAGGTGCGGTCAACAAATTCTTCTTCTTCTTGCTCTAATCTCTGTTTTTCGTATTCTTTCTTGTTTCTTGAATCCATTGTGTTTTCTTCTTCGACCATGGGAGGTGATAACTTTCACATGGTATTAGAGCACCTTCATTGAAGGTGTCTCTGCCACGCTTTCGTCCCCCTTTTTCCTCCTCAGCAACCATCAAACTCAAATTGATCGGATTACTCATATGGCAAATCAAATCACATTACAAAATCCTGTTCTGGATCCTGGAAGTCCCTATTTTCTTCATGTCAATGAGAATCCAGGAGCATCACTAGTTTCAACTCGATTGAATGAGGACAATTATCACTCATGGGCAAGAGCCATGTACATGGCACTCGACACCAAGAACAAGATCGAATTCATAGACGGAACACTACCAAAGCCAACTATCAATGACCCTCTCTACCCTTACTAGAAAAGGTGCAACAATTTGGTAGTATCTTGGCTAAAACAATCCATTGATCCTTCAATCCTTCAGAGTATTCTATGGATGAAAACAACCAAAGAAATTTGGGAAGACCTTAAAGAAATGTATTACCAAGGAGATGTGTTTAGAATCTCTGAATTGATTGGAGAAATTCACTTCATCAAACAAGGCAATCTGTCCATCGGAGCATATTACACCCAGATAAAGGGTTTATGGGAGCAACTCAACAACTTCACACCTATTCCTTCTTGCACATGTGAAATCAGATGTAGTTGCAACCTCATTCCCACTATTAAAACCTACAGAGACAATCAATATGCCATTTCATTCTTGACAGGTCTCAATGACCAATATTCTGTGGTCAAGTCCCAAATTATGTTGATGGATCCTCTCCCTACAATGAACAAAGCTTTCTCTCTTCTCACTCAGCAAGAAAGACAAATAAATGTTGTACCAGATGATAACAAGCTGCTAGGACACATTACAAATGATGCATTTGACAAACTGATGGAAGAAACCAGAATCAGGCCACCAAATGCATTTAGGGGAGGCAGAGGTACCAAAGTGTGTTCCTACTATCACAAAACAGGACACACATTGGACATATGCTACAAAAAGCATGGGTTTCCACCCAGTTATTTTTCAAACTCAGCAAATATCAACACCTATGCCACAGAAGAATCAAAAGAAGATGACAATTTCACCACAAACAACTCAGAATCCATGCCCAAGGAAACATCTGAAAATGGAACCTTGGGACTCACTCATGCTCAACACAAGGCATTGGTATCCCTACTAGAGCACTCTACATCATCTGCTCAACACAATGCCAACCAAATAATCATTGCCCATGTACACCAAGATATCAACAACACAAGTATTTTAAATATTCACAACACCATTGGGAAACCTGATTGTTGGCTTCTTGACACAAGAGCAACAGATCATGTATGTTGCTCCCTGTCAAATTTTCAAACATTTAAACAGATCAAGCCAATTTCAATCAAGTTACCAAATGGTGATAGTGTCATTGCACACCATTCTGGTACAATTGTTTTCTCTGCCCAACTCTATTTAAATGATGTTCTATATTTGCCTCAATTTCAGTTCAATTTAATCTCTGTCTTTAAACTAACTATCAACCTATCCTGCAAATTGATTTTTACTAACACTCATTGTGACATTCAGGATAGGGGTGGCAATGTCGGCCGGCCCGGCCCAGCCCGCCATTGGCCCGCCAAAATAAGGGCTGGCCCGGCCCGACCCGTATTATTAAAAGGGCTCAAAATGCCAGCCCGTCCCATATTTTGCAGGGCTTGCAGGCTGACGGGCTGACCCGTTTTCCCTCCAAAATGTACATAATTAAAACTTTTAGACAAAAAATAATCAACAAACTTGATAGATGTCTTTTAAAACAAAAAATCACAAACATAAGTCTACAATATTACAATAACAACATAACATCTTAGCTTAAAACTTGTAAATTCTAAAGAAGAAACCAGTTGCCACGCCCCTCGCACAGCACAGTGTCACACACTTTAGTTTATTTATCTTTTAACAATGGCCCGTCGGGCCAGCCCGACCCGGCTCGTCTAAAAAACGGGCTACTAAAACGGGCTGAATATGGGTTTTTGGGCTAAAATCCTCAGCCCGACCCGCTAAAAATAGCCATCCGAACGGGCTGGCCAGTCGGGCCAAGCCCATATTGCCACCCCTAATTCAGGACATACAATCTTTGAAAATGATTGGTGCAGCTAGCATCAAGGCTGGATTGTATGCCATCATACAGCATGATCATGCCATTGCCACTGCTCAATTTATTCACTTTACTAATTCCTTTTGTAGTTATAATGATAAAAACCTTTGGCATTGTAGGTTAGGCCATTTATCTCATGACAAAATGCTTGTAATGCAATATGTTTTTCCCTTTATAAAATGCAATAGAACTATTAATCCTTGTGAAATATGACATCTTGCTAAACAAAAGAGACTCCCTTACCCTGATAGCCAATTTGTCTCCAAACAACCCTTTGATCTCGTCCATATGGACATATGGGGCCCCTATCCATTCCATCCACACATGACCATAGATACTTCCTAACCATTATGGATGATCACACTAGGTACACATGGCTTCTATTCATGAGAATTAAAGCTGAAGCCAACTACCACATTAAGAACCTTGTTCATCTTGTTCACACACAATTTAGTGCCAAAATAAAATGCACTAGGAGTGACAATGGTAAGGAATTTCTTATGCCTGACTTCTACAACCAGCAGGGAATACAACACCAAACTACTTGTGTTGAATCTCCTCAGCAAAATGGAATTGCTGAAAGAAAACATCAGCATATCCTAGTTGTGGCTAGATCCCTCATATTCCAATCCAACCTACCTACTTGCTTTTGGAATTATGCCATTGCTCACTCTATCCACCTCATTAATAGACAACCTAGCAAGTACCTTACCAATAAATCTCCATTCGAGACTCTTTATAAATCCAAACCTGACCTCTCTTCTCTCAAAATCTTTGGTTGTCTCTACTATGCTTCCACTCTCGCTGCCCAGAGACACAAACTTGACCCAAGATCAAGAAAATTTGTCTTCTTAGGATTTAGACATGGCACAAAAGGGTTCTTACTTCTTGACTATCATACCAGGCAAATATTTCTCTCTAGAAATGTAGCCTTCTTTGAACATATTTACCCATTTCACATTGACCAGACCAACATTCCTGCTACCCAACAAAATGAACCCATCTTACCAACATACAACATTGACAATCTTTTCCCTTACACAATTCCTGATCCTACCAACATAGTGTCCTCAGCTGACAATTCCCATCACTCACCTTCACCTATTAACCCAACAATTAATGATCCTTTGCCTCCCTCACCTACCATCACTAAACCATCAGTTAGGCAGTCATCCAGAACCCATAAACCTCCATCATACTTAAAAGATTACCACTGCAGCTTGACTAATAATTCCACACCATCCACTTCCTCCAACATCAGATATCACATATCCAACTTTGTCAACTACCAATCTCTATCACCTGCACAAAAACAATACTCATTAGCCATATCCTCAACAACAACACCATGTTCATACAAATAGGCAATTCTTCATGATTGTTGGAAAGAAGCCATAATATCTGAACTCACTTCTCTACAAAACAACAACACTTGGATTGTTACTAATCTTCCAGAACACAAAAGAGCCATTGGCTGCAAAAGTATCTTTAAGATCAAGCATAAACCGGATGGCTCCATAGATAGATTCAAAGCTAGATTAGTAGCAAAAGGGTTCACACAAACGGAGGGCATAGATTACCTTGATACTTTCAGCCATGTGGTCAAAATGACCACCATTAGAGTGCTCTTATCCCTAGCTGTCATTCATAACTGGCACTTACATCAATTGGATGTGAACACGACCTTCCTTCATGGTGACCTCCATGAAGAGGTATATATGTGAATTCCTCCTGGTCTCACTGTCCCTGATTCTTCCTTAGTTTGCAAGTTACACAAGTCTATCTATGGCCTCAAACAAGCCAGTAGACAATGGCATGACAAATTAACCAAAGTGTTGATTCACCATGGCTTCCATAAGAGCCATTCTGATTATTCACTCTTTATTAAGCAACCTGATTCTAGTTTTACAGTTATACTTGTTTATGTTGATGACCTTGTGCTAACTGGAAATGATCTCACTGAAATCCAATCTACCAAACACATCCTTAACACCAAATTTAGCATTAAGGACCTTGGCAATTTGAAATATTTCCTTGGTATGGAAATTGCTAGATCCACCAAAGGCATCTCTTTATATCAACGGAAATATGTCTTAGATCTTCTTTGTGAAACAGGTATGCTCGCTGCCAAATCATCTTCTACTCCAATGGAATACAACACCAAGTTACACTCTCAATCAGGCTCCCCTTTACGAGATCCCAGTTCTTATCGCATGCTTCTAGGCAAGTTACTCTACTTGACTAATTCCAGACCAGACATCAGCTATGCAGTTGGCTACCTTAGTCAGTTCAGCTCTTGTCCTACTGACCAACATCAACTTGAAGCTATCAAAATTCTCAAATATTTGAAGTCATCACCTTCACTTGGCCTCCTATTCCCAACTCAAAACTCAACCACCTTGAAAGGATTTTCTGATTCTGATTGGGGCGCGTGTTTGGATACAAGAAAATCAATTACTGGATGGTGCTTTTTCCTTGGAACTTCCCTAATCTCTTGGAAGAGTAAAAGGCAAAACACTGTCTCAAAATCCTCCGCTGAAGCCGAATACAGAGCCATGGCCATGGCTTCTTGTGAAGCCCAATGGTTGCTCTTCCTCTTTCGTGACTTAGGGATCCACCACCCATCTCCAATCAGCTTATATTGTGATAATAACTCAACCCTTCATATAACAGCAAATCCTATCTTTCACGAGCACACCAAACACATAGACATAGACTGCCACATTGTAAGGGAACGTGTCCAAAATGGCACCCTGCATCTTCTTCCTATTGCCTCATCTTCTCAAATTGTTGATATCCTAACTAAACCTCTCTCACCTGCTCCTTTTCGATCATTTGTTTCCAAGCTTGGCATGCTCAATTTTCACTTGCAAGCTTGCGGGGGACTGTTGGACACTCACACTAGCCCACTCAAAGCCCAAACCAGTTTTGTCCATGAAGAAACTGAAGAAATTATCAATGGCGGGAAAAACAGTTAAAACTGTTTTAACTGCTTTTCAGTTTTTCCTTTTCCCCTTTGTACCTTTCTCTGTTTTCTATTTAAGAGTTCTAACTCTTCTATCATAATCAATTAATTGATACACATAATTATCATTGTTAAAATAATCAAGCATAATAAGAAATTGTGATCAAGAGGTGCAGTCAACAAATTCTTCTTCTTCTTGCTCTAATCTCTGTTTTTCGTATTCTTTCTTATTTCTTGAATCCATTGTGTTTGAGGTGATAACTTTCACAATAACACTAATGGGATGTTGTTACTTCTAAATTAAAGAAGAGTTTGTCTGTGTTTGAAAAATAATCTTCATAAAGATACTTGAAAGTCGTATTTAGAAAGTGAAAGTAACTTTCAATAATTCGATTATCGATTTTAACATTTAAAGTTGTTTGAAGTAACGTTTAAAAAGTGAAAATAACTTTCAATAATACACTTATCAATTTTACCTTCAAAATTAAAAATATATATATTATATTACTTACCTCATTCTAAAAAACTTTTTGATATGTAAATTATTTTAACATTAATTTGTTTTTTGTAATATATAAATTATACTTGCATTTGATTGTTAGAAGAGTTTATAAACTATTTTCATATTATATAATATTTTGGGATATATAAATTATTTTCGCCTTATAAAAAATATTTACATATTTGATATGTAAATTATATTTCCAAATACCAACAAGGCGTTAGTATAATAGTGTAAGGTTCTACTGGATTCCCAAGATCGAGAGTTCAATTCCTATGAGCGATACTTGTTGGAAGGGGTTGCCACAATTCTGAAAAGAATGAGTTCCTTACCCAAAAGATGAAAAGATAATCTTGGTAGTACAAAAAAATTATATTTCCAAACCAAACCCATTAGGTGACTTTAGAATGATGTATGACCAAAGACTTGTTTTAATGTGTGCACTTAAGTTAAGAGAAACTTAAGTCCCATAAATAAAAATTACTCTACATGGAATTTGCAATTATAGTTTCTCCCTTTAAAAATGGGTTTGGGAATATTTCTTAGAAGTGGTGAGAAAATTGAGGAGTTTAGTGATCGACAAATTAAGTAAAGAAAAGAGGGGTGACTTTGAAGAAGGAAAGTTGGGAACATGATGACGAGCTAAGACTAGCAAGTCTAGAGTTATTTTGAATAACAAATAAGTTCAAGGACAAAATTTCCTTACGAAAATGATATATGTAATGTCCAAATTTTAAGTATTCTAATTTATTTACTATTATAACTTATCTATTAAAAAAATATAGAACCTTATCAATTTTATTTTATGACAAAAGAAGTATAATAATATAGTCAAGTTACTAGAAGAAAATATCACAATCTTAAGAGTGGAAGGAATAACAAAACTTTATTGTCATTATATTCTTGTTATTATTGTCAGTAGTATTGTGATTATCATCATTATTATAATGCATTTATATATTAACATATTATCTGATTTTGTGAGATACTATTTGTATATATGTTATAATGTTTTTCTTCTCATCAATAAATAAATATATATATATATATATTATATAATTCATATTAATATCTTATGTTTATAAACTAGTAAAAGTTGATATTTATCATTATATATGATTGTGCGCAAATATGGTTCGTTATAAAAATTAAAAGATTACATTTTTTTTGTTTCCCACAGGTATCCTCGCACTGGAGGCAATCCTGTCCGAGCCGGGCACATCCACAGGTAAGTGGGGTTAACTCTCCCAACAGACATTTTTTCCATCCACAAGACTCGAACCCGGGATTTTGCTTAAGGGGAATCAAGCATGTACCACTTGAACCAACGCCCGTTGGTTAAAAGATTACATTTGTTGTCAAGAGTTGATACAATATTTGTAGTAAAGGATGTTATTTTTTATAAAAATAGGAATTAGCATTAATGGATAAATTAGGTTAGTATAAAAAATATTAAGATAGAAGACCCTTTTAGTCAAAATTTTAATATCAAATTAGAAAAACCTAGCATCCAATATAGAAAATAAGGAAAAGAGTAAAATAGAGAATATGAAATAAAGGAAAATGAAAAATGTTTTTTCATTAATTATAGGTGATACAAAAATCCTTTATTAAATTAAACTCCACCAAATAATATTTGGGAATTACATCAAATTGTTTGGGATGGTGAAATAACAAAAATAGATACTCTAAAATTTTAACATGTGTTATTTATGAGGTCCTTTTGATATATTTTATAGTGAAACATGTGTTATTTGTATAAAGATAATATATATATAATAAAATTAATTTTAAGCAATGATTCTTAAATTGTGTATATGTCAATGAATTGTGCTATATTATGTGGGAGGTTTTGTGCATTGAATTCTAATTTCCTTGATATATTTCTATATATTTCGGAAATTTGCTTGTCACCATGTTGTTGTTGTTGAGATGAGATAGCTGAATTTTTACTTTCCTTAAATATTGCCTTGGATTTAAGATAGAATAAAAAAATAGATTGAGTTTGATTTATTATTGAAAATGTTGATATATATAAGAATTATATTGATTTTGAGAATTTTTTTGTTTCAGTTGTATGGATTTAAAAATATACTTAAATTTGATTTTATCTATACATATTTGATTTGTGTTGCTTATGAATTTAATTGTATTTATTTTAATGCATAATGTTTTTCTATTTTTATTTTGAGAATGTAAAAGTGTTAAGGAAGAGAAGATAGAGAAATATTTTAATGTTTTGGTAAGGAATTTAGGAACTTACCAAAACATTAATTATAGCTAGTAGTATATGTCTAATTACAAAATTTATCAAAAAAAACTTCATAAATAACATATGTCAACATTTTAAAGTGTCAATTTTTGTTATTTAACAATCCAAAACAATTTATATATAGATAATAGAAGCAATATATTTTATATGTGTTAGATTGTGCATAATAAGATTTTAAAACATTTATATTTATTATTATAGTGATTTTTAATAATTATATACTTTTATTAGTTCACAATGCATACTTCATTAGAAATTCAATCTATTAGAAATGCAATCACTATAAGTCCTTAGGTTATGGGTTTAAGTAACATAGGCTACCATAGTGTCCATAAAATATTTTAGGAAGTATTCAAGTTTAATGAGTGGGACAATCCATAAATTTGAGAGTGTTACACCCCAAATTTTCATAACATATTATACATTGTGAAAAAAATATGATTATTTAGAATCTCATAATAATAAATAAGAAGCATTATACATTAAATCTTATACATAAAAGCATGTGATACTTAATATAAACTTTCTCAAAATAATTTATACCATGTGAAGTGTCATGACCACATGACCACTAGTCATTAGAGATGGCAAAATAGACATTATCCGTGGGCATACTCGCACAGCTCGTATTTTTTTTGCGTGCAGGGCATAAATTTTTTGTCCATTTGCCTGTTTTTCCTAGCCCATTTTGCCTGCCAAATTAAAAATTGTATCATGCAAAATCAAATTATATATTGACATATATAATTGTATACTAACAATAATGATATTGATCATAACAAAAACATTGGAATACATTTTTAAAGTAAAATAATTATATTTTTGTAGCCATTCTATCATAAAATATAAAATATGAGGTTTTATATTCTTTAATTGAAAGATCATAATCGTAAACACATAAATTAAACTCAAACATCTACAATGGGTTAGTTTAATAGTATAAGGCCTACTAAATATTTAGAAAGATCAAAATGTTAATAATCAATTCTTGAAAGCATCATTTAATAAAAAGAACAACCACAAATCCCAAATGAATTAATTTCTCATAGGATTGAAGGTTTCAATCAACAAATATGATTATAATTCTTGCTATTTTAGTTTACCCGAATTTATAATACTTTTTCATAAGTGGTATAACTCCTTTAATTATTGTATAAAGGGTTATTAAAATCCATCTTAGCAGATTTGTTATATAAAAATAGAATCCATCTGAAGCTATGAAAATTCTGCATATCTTGAACTGTAATTTCTCCTTTTCATTAATTAATTCTCCAACATTTAATTGAGTTGTATATATTATGACCTAATTTCCTTAATTACTATATCATTCATTCGCACACTACCTGAAAATGGAATAAGAATCAATCATAATCACTTTTCAATATCAATGCATCTTTTCCGCAAACAAAAATTCTCTTCCACAAATCCACCACCAAGAATAACATTCTCCCACAATACTCATTCAATTATGGATGAGATTTTTCTCTTATTTTTATCCTCACCCAAATAATAGGATCAACAACCACGTAATAACAAACATAACCATAATCCAAAAATAACAATTTTGTCACAAAATCAGGAAAGTAATTCACCACAAATTTCCCCCTCCACCACTATAAAACTCTCTTGATCCCACCCTTTTCTCCTCAGGCTGCAAATTATCTCTTAAACAATAAAAGCAAATAAAAGTGTATTAGGTAACCCTATCTCATTCTTTTTTGTTACCTAATATACACCATGGAGATGAAGAAGGTTGCTTGTGCTGTTCTCTTTGCTGCCGCCTCCGTTAGCGCCGTCGTTGCCACCGATGTGCCTGCCCCAGCACCAGGACCTAGCAGTGGTGCCACCACTGTTGGTTCATTCATTGGTGCCTCAGTTCTTTCCTTTGTTGCCTACTATTTGTTTTAAGTGTGACACTTATATGAATACTTGTGTGAGTATGAAGATGAGATGCATAATTTGGAAGGAATTGTACAATGCTAGTTGAAGCAACAAGAGGAGAAGGAAAATGAGATTTTTCTTATTTTTTCTTTGCCCTTTTGGCTTTGCATTTTTTTCTAAGTTGTCTTTTCTTTCCATGTTGAATTTGTAGGCATGGAATGATTTTATATTGTTGAATAAAGTTTCTTATTTACTATTAAATGTTGGGTTATTTTTATTTTACTTATTTTGTTGAGTTATGATTATTATCTTATAAATATTATGATTTTAATTAAGGTTGTGATTGTATTTGTAAAAAAAGTGAGGATAATTGTAAAAACTTGTATTGCAGTACAGCAATACTGTAGCTATATTCATAACTACAATATTGTGCATACAAATAAAACTGGGCTAAAATTTAAACACATGCTCATGTTATCGATATATAGATCATCATATGATAATGAGAGTTTCTTAAATTTCAATGTTGTGTTGAGTCTATAAATTAATATTATTGACTGGTTATCATTTACAGAGCTTTTTGCTATACATATACTTAATTATTCATATAGTTAAGTGTAAGGATGGTACTCACAAAGCAAAAATTATGGAATGATTCATCATAAAAGTAAAGAATACATTTCACAGTTTGACTCAAAAATTGCCTTACAAGGCAGGCACGACCGATGAAATATATCTATAAATGTATGTTTAATTGTAAGATATCGCTGAGAATAGTGTAATTCATTTAGCTAATTTCGTTAATCGATTAATAGATTGTATAATTGATTAAACAATTTATTATTTCTGTCATAAAAGACATTGTAGCTGAAATAAAGAAAGCGCGAAATATATTTTTCAATTTTCTCTCTTCTCACATTTCACTCGATAATCGATTACCCCATATCTTCATCGATTAAATTCTTTCTTTCTTTTCTTCCAACAGTGGTCTCTAGAGCTAAGTGATTAAGGATCTATGGAGGTACCAAGTTAAGGTGCTAGAACCGTCAAGTGGTGAAGCTCACAGATGTGATCAGAGACTCAAGGAGAAAGGGGGTGAAAGTGAAGCTGCAAAAGAGATATGGCAACCTCACATGGATTCTCAATGAATCTTGCAATTCTTGATGGGAAGAACTATGACCATTGGAGCATTCAAATGAAGGCAATATTTGGGTTCCAAGAATGTCTTAATATTGTGCAATTTGGGCTGCAAACAACAGAGGAAGATTCTGTGGAATATAGGGAAGCCAAGAAGAGAGATTGCAAGACAATCTTCTTGATTCATCAATGTGTAGATCGTGCCAACTTTGAGAAGATTTCTGCAGCTTCTTGTTCCAAGGAAGCATGAGAAATCTTAGAGAAAAATTAATCAGGTGAAGTGAAGGTGAAGAAAGTGAGACTTCAAACACTTAGAAGGCAGTATAAATTGCTGTAAATGGATGAACAATAGACAATTGTAGAATACCTTAAAAGAATTCGTGGTTTGATCAATCTAATGAAAGAGTGCGGAGAGACACTGTCTGAGCAAGGTGTGGTGGAGAAGATACTTAGAACACTCACTCCCAAGTTTGATCATATTGTAATGGCAATAGAGGAGTCAAAAGATCTTGAAAACTTCAAGATTGATGAATTGCAAGGCTACTTCGAAGCACATGAACAAAGATTCATAGAAAGGAAATCTAATAGGCAACCTCAATAGGCCTTAAGTGCTCAATTCAGAAAGAAAATTTCTGCACATAATGATAGATTAAAAAGGGACAAAGGAAAATGGCATGGTGATAAGAGATTTGAGCATGAAAATTCAAGATCACATGGACCAAGGTCTCAAAGGATTAACTCCATTAATCAAAGTTATGATATTGAGATCAACAAGGCTGATAAAAGGGGTAATCAATGGAATGGTATGAAGAAAAAGGATACGAGTATAATTCAATGCTTCAATTGTAGAAATTAGGGTCATTTTGCCTCAAAATGCAAAGAGAAAAAGGTCACTCATGTTAAAGACAGAGAGGCTAGACTAGCCAAGGATGTGGACTCAGAAGAAGAGGTGTTGCTACTAGCCAAAAGAGATGGATTCTATAAAGAGGCTAGTGATTCAGATGATGCATTTTTTATGGTGACAACTCAGTGTGATCAGAGTTCAAACAGTTGGTATCTTGACATAAGGTGTTCCAATCACATGATAGGGCATATGGAGTGGTTTGTGAACCTAGAAAACTCTGTTGAGACAAAGATCAAGTTTGCAGATGATAATGTCATCACTGCATAAGGAGTTGGTAAAGCGATGATCAAGAAGAATGATGGAACAATCACCTACATCTCTAATGTGTTGTATGTTCCAAGGACGAAAAACAATTTTTTGAGCCTAGGCCAATTACTTGAAAATGGATACAACATGAGGTTGGAGGATATGATGATGAAAGTGTTCAACAAAAGGGGAGTATTGATCTTGAAGGCTTCTCTCTCCCAAAACAGAACCTTCAAGATTGGTATTCAACTTGGAGAACACAAGTGTTTGGAATCCATTATTGACGACACATGAGTTTGGCATCAAAGACTTGGCTACCTCAACTTCAGGAGCTTGGAATTGTTAAGAAAGGATGAAATGGTAACTAGACTACTTAGCATCAAAACACCAATTGAATTGTGTGAAGATTCTCTCACAAGTAAGCAAATCATAAACTCATTTAGTTCTCACGTACCAACCAAGTCCACTAGATCACTTGAACTAGTGTATACAGATGTATGCGGACCTTTGGAAGTTCAATAACTTGGAGGGAACAACTACTTTGTGATCTTCAAGGATGACTTCACAAGGAAGCTATGGATCTATTTAATAAAGAAAAATAGTTAAGTTTTTGGCAAGTTCAAGAGCTATAAGGCACTTGTGGAGAAACAAAGTGGAATGAAACTGAAACTGTTAAGGAGTGATGGTGGCGGGGAGTACAATTCTCAGGAGTTTCACCAATTTTGGGAATAGGAGGGCATAACTCGTGAGGTAATTACACCATATACTCCTCAATACAATGGAGCAGCTACGAGGATTAATAGAATTGTCCTAAATATGGCAAGAAGCATGTTGAAGACAAAGAAGCTACCCAAAAGGTTTTGGGCAGAAACAGTCTCTACAACAGCCTATATCTTGAACATATGTCCAACTAAAAGGCTAGAAAATACAACTCTAGAAGAAGCTTGGTCAAGGCTTAAGCCAAATGTGAAGCATCTCAAAGTTTTTGGCTCAGTATGCTACAAGAACATACCAGATTGTAGAAGAAAGAAGCTGAATGATAAATGAGAGAAATTGATCTTCCTAGGTTATCACTCAACATGAGCTTACAATGTGTTTAATCCGGAAACAAACACTATCTCATACAACATGAATCTCAAGTTCAATGAGGTTGAATCTTGGGAATGAAATGAACACAACGCATGCTCAAACATATCAGTTAGGATGGATATTGATAACACACAGAATGCATCAGAACCGCACACAAGCAATGATGTAAATGTTGATTTTGGTGAAAGACCTCAAAGACAAAGACATATGCCATCAAGGTTAAAAGATTATGAGGTGTTTAATAACTCAATAATCACCCAAGAAGAAGATTTTGTGCATACTCTACTAGCTGAAATGGAGCCTATCTCATTTGATCAAGCAATCAAGGATTAGTGTTGGATTAAGGCAATGAAGGAGGAAATCAATTCAATAGAAAAGAATGATACATGACAACTTACAACACTACCAAAGGGTAAGAAGGCAATCTCAGTAAAGTGGGTGTACAAGGTGAAATTAAAGTTGATGGAACAATTTCAAAGTACAAGGTCAAATTAATAGCAAAGAGGTTCTTGCAAAGACTAGGTTTGGATTTTGAGGAAGTCTTTGCTCTAATGGCAAGGATAGAAACGATAAGACTTGTCATTGTCAATGCAAGTTCAAAAGGTTGGTCAATTTGTCAAATAGATGTGAAGTCTGCATTGTTGAATGATCTATTAGACAAGGAAATATTTGTAACACAACCACCTGGCTTTGAGATTCAAGATCAAGAGAAGAAAGTGTATATAGGCTACATAAGGCACTCTATGGGCTGAAAGAAGCCCCCAGAGCCTGGAACAAAAGAATAGATGGATTCTTTTTGAAACTAGGATCCCTGAGATGTATAAATGAGCATGATATCTATACAAAAGGAGTATCTACCGAAGCATCAATAATTACCTGCTTATATGTAGATGACTTGCTAATCACAAGCAGTGACAAGGGTGAAATTGATTGGTTTTAAGCTAAGTTGAAACTTGAGTTTGAGATGACTGATTTGGGAAGTCTATCATACTTCCTAGGGTTTGAATTTCTCAGAATAGATGCAGGAATTTTGATGCACCAAAAGAAGTACATTTCTGATGTACTTGAGAGGTTCAACATGCTGGAATACAACCTAGCCACAACAACTTTTGAAACTGGTCACATTCTAGGCAAGGAAAATCCTGAAGATAAATCAGTTGACTCAACTCTCTATAGGCAAATGATAGGGTCTCTAAGATACATTTGCAACTCAAGACCATACTTAGCTTATGGTGTTGGATTGGTTATTAGATATATGAAGCATCCTAAAACTTCACAAATGCACGCAGTAAAGAAGATACTCAGATATCTCAAGGGAAGTATAGACTATGGTGATATGTTCCTTGCCAACAAAACCAGAGAACTTAGCACAATCTATGACTATACATATGTTGATTGGTGTGGTGATAAGGATGATAGAAAGAGCACAAGTGGATACATCATGTGAAGCGGAATACATTGCAGTCTGTTTGGAAGGACAACAAACATTGCTCATGGAGTTAGGAATGCCAATGGATGAACTTATCTTGTTACTTGTGGACAACAAATCAGCCATCAATTTAGCAAAGAGTCCAGTGTCTCATGACAGAAGCAAACATATAGAAACCAAGTATCATTTCTCGAGGGATCAAGTGGAGAGGAACAATTTGAAGCTAGAATTTTACAACAAACTGACATACTCACCAAACCACTGAAAATATATGATTTTCAAAGACATAGAAGAGAACTTGGTGTGATAAGCTTAGCTAGTATGAATTAAGGGAGAGTGTTGAGAATAGTGTAATTCATTTAGTTAATTTTGTTAATCGATTAATAGATTGTATAATCGATTAAACAGTCTGTTAATTCTGTTATAAAAGACATTGTAGCTGAAATAAAGAAGGCGCAAAATATTTTTCAATTTTCTCTCTTCTCACATTTCATTTCGTTAATTGATTAAATTCTATTTTTCTTTTCTTCGAACAGATATGACATAACCATAGTCTAAAAATGTGAAGGTAAAATTAATGGATTATCTCATACTAATGTCTTTGACATATTTAAATTGCACTATAATAAATTTAGGAGTTTTTGCAACAATATAATCACATTCATAACTTAAAACACTATTATATACCAATGTGAGGGCTGCTCATCTTTCTCTATGCCTAGCAATTGCATTATTGTTTTTTTTTTGTAGTCATGAGTATTATGGATGTTGTGGTGTTATTGGTGTGATGGTGATTATTGGGGGTGTAAATTATTTCAATTTTGCATAAATCATATTAATATTAAGAGTAGATTGTGGTCATTAAGATGAGATTTAATCACAATTTTCACATATTATATATCAAAATATATATTGATTGTGATATCTTGATTTTCTCTTTTTAAACTTATCTTAGGTGACTTTGTCAAAGATAACCTGGAAGACTACTATTTTTAAATTTTCATTGCTAAATTGTTGCGTGGATCAAGTTGGAATCTTACAATTTATCTTTGTATAATTGGAATGTGATGCAAATGAGGACTTAGCCACCAAATTGGAATCAACTAAAGCAAGTGTTCATGAGATTCCTCTTGTCAAAGTTGAGGTTCTTATGGAGAATATATAACAAGGTCATTCATGACAAGTTGTTCAATGATTCACACATGGAGCATGTGATGCTCGCCCATTATTTAGGACCATTGCTTTATTATTATTATCAAAAGTTAGAAGTTGACTTTCAAATATAAGAAAACCTTGAAAATGACAACTTTATCTTTCTCCATTCACCACTCATTCCCACCACACCACCAACTCCATGATTGTTGTAGAACCTCATTTTTATAATATTATATAGGGGAACATGTCCAATTGAGAGAAGAAAAAAATATTCATACCATTAAATTTTCCTTACTATATAAAAAACACATCACATATAAAATGTTAAAATAAAATCATAAATACTTTATTTTAATTCAACATCATAAATTGAGCTTCATCTAAATAGGATAAAAATGATGTCTTAAAATCCCCTCAACGTATACATGTCTCTAAAAGATAAAACTAAACAAATAGCAAAAAAATTATCCAAGTACTATAATAGTAGTATAGTCCATTGTTTATTGTTCTTCCACCTACACATGGTTCATCTCTTAGAAGATCATAGAATATAATTATCATAACACAATCTTAAAATGAGATAAAAATATCAGTATAATATCAAATATCAAAACTTTAAAGAAATATGATATTTATAGTATAAATAGAGGTAAAAGAGAAATAACAATATTCTCGCTTCATATCATAATCTATTATTCATAACTTAAATATATATAAGGAGAGGATAAGTCGAACACATCACAACACTTCAGTCATTTCTTATGTGACCTTAATTGTTTCGAACCGTCAATCTAAATTAAAAGTTTGCATACAATAAGTCTACTAGAGGTGTCTACCTGTCATTCGATATCATGAGTTCATGAGAGTATCTTACCTCATTTCTATGAGTAAGTCTCTCTTCATGCGACTAAGAATTCATTTATATATGCCCAGATCAACGAACGGATCCTGAAATTCCCCAACAATCAACACAATTTGGGCCATGAGCCCAAACAATCAAATACAAACGTAAATTAGATCATACATTCTCCCAAAAAAATCATCATGAAATTTATATAATCATAAATTCTTCACTAAGAAAGAAGAAAAGAGAAACAAATGTAAACATAATATAAAAATAATAGAGCATTATAAATTAGACCTCTTACTATGCCGAACATTATCCTTTGAAATGAATCACTGATAAAATTAATTATGATATATGTGTCTTCATTATTATTATACTGCCAAAAGTATGTTATATATAGATAAACTAAGTATAAGAGAAGTCTTATGCCTTCCCTTATTGGGTTGAATATATAAATTCAAGAATACAGGTGTGTGGTTTTATTTCATCTTAGTGTATTGAATCGTATGCATATGCACATCAACATGTATCTTAATACTCATATGGCATAAAATAAAATTAGCAGAAGGAATAAGCATATAATCGCGTTGCACGTTTCTCCTGTGAACAACAATTGAAATTATTAATTTCTTTGAATGAAACTCATAGCAGAACTTAGAATAAAATAAAGAGCAAATAAAGTGAAAACATTATGGATGTTCCATACACGCAGAAATTGAGAGAGTAAAATCATATATGCCAAACACAACATTAATAATAATAAAAACAGTATTTCCCAACTACCAAATTCATGGAGTTTAATTTTGTTAGGGTTTTAATATTATGGCAATGGATTGATGGATAAATATTGCTTCTTCACTTGCTCCCTATTTGATAAAATATATATTATATTTAATCCTTAATTAATTATTATGTTATGATATTTTAATCCTAATACATTATTTATTTAATTAACCATTCCTTCTATATCATTTGTAATACTCATCTTCTTTCAATATGAGGAATAACACTACTAACTTAATTATCTAGCAAAATACAGCTTAAAAAATAGTCATTCAACAATCATTTGATATAAGTACATAATCACATATATTAATTAACACTATCTCAATTAATCATTTTCTAGGAATGTTATACTATCACTGCCACAACCATGTAAATGTCATCACTATATGGTGTATATCAAACATTGGATAGGGTGAGAACTTATCTTACTCATATCATATTCTACTCTTGTCATTAATTATACTATTAGTAGCAATTAAGACCCAACAAATAACATTTTCTTGTTAATGTTTTGGGCTATTAGTAGCCCATACCCATTAGCCTGGACCCAAAATTGGGTCCACATAAGAGAAAATAATCTCAGATTTAAAACAGCAAACAAATTAGAAATGGCAAAATGCTATACAAATATGTGAATGAGATTTTTCCTTCTTTTTTTCTGTCATAAACTCATAATAACTAAAAATGTGCCACCCTCTCCTTCCCACCTAAATAGGATCAATAAACACGTGAAAATAAACATAACCATAACAAAACAATTTTCCAAAAATAACCAAAAAATTGTCACAAAACCAGGAAACAAATTAGCCACAAATTCTTACCCACCACCACTATAAAACTCTCTTGATCCAATCCTTTTCTCCTCAGGCTGCAAATTATCTCTTAAACAATAAAAGCAAATAAAAGTGTATTAGGTAACCTTATCTCATTCTTTTTTGTTACCTGATATACGCCATGGAGATGAAGAAGGTTGCTTGTGCTGTTCTCTTTGCTGCCGCCTCCGTTAGCGCCGTCGTTGCCACCGATGTGCCTGCTCCAGCTCCTGGACCTAGCAGCGGCGCCACCGCTGTTGGTTCATTTGTGGGTGCCTCCATCCTCTCCTTTGTTGCCTACTACTTGTTTTAAACGTGACACATGCATGAAGGTGTGTGTGATTATGAAGATTACATGCATAACGTGGAATGAAGTGTATAATGCTAGTTACAGCATCACGAGGGTGAGAAAATGAGAATTTTGTTCTCTTATTTCATTTCCTTTTGGGTTTGCCTTTTTTTCTATGTTGTATGTTCTTTCCATGTTGAATGTGTAGGCATGGAGTGATTTTATATTTCTTAATAAAAAAGTTTATTATTTATTATTACATGTTGAGTTATGATTATATTATTATTATTATAAATATTCACGCTTTTAAATTAAGGTCTACAAAAAAAAACAAAGTTTAGATCTTCTCCATTTCTTTAGTAAATGGATAACATCTCAGGCAATAATTTATTTGTTTGATAAAATATCAAGCTTAATTTTGCTTAAACATTAATGATCATTAGATAAGGGATATGGAATAGGCTAGATTGTCAATTAATTGTGCCAAAGAGGGAGCAAAGATCATATATTTAAGAAAAATTATCTATCTATATTTCTAACCAATTAAATTTTATCGAGAAATATAAAAATATTAATTTTTATTTCCAGGAATTTCATTTTTAATTAGATTAAAACATAAATGAAGACAGAAAGTAAGACACGTGATCTCCAAAATGTAAACATTTATCCTAGGTAAAGTCTAATAATTAATCAACTATGTATTATGGCTTTACATATATATTGGGCCCAAATATAGTGTCTACCTATCAATATATTTCATGATATTGAAAGGATTTGCAGATCCTTCCTTTGAAACAAAGGAAAAATTTGGCCAATCTCACTTATGAGCTGGTATGATATCTTTAAAAAGAAAAAATATTGATGTATGAATTGCTTGTAAAGAAGATAGCCTCTGGTTAGATGGGTGCATGAATTTCATCTAAAAGGTGAAGATATATGGATTATATTCAGATGGGAGCATGGATTTTATCTTCGGGTGCAATCTCTCATAAGGGATAGATTTTGAGTTGGTTGCAAACAAAATAGGAATAAAAAAGTTCTTGTATGAGTCTATTACTATAATTCTTGAAGCAGATATATATTCTTCACCTCTTGAAACACAAGAAGCTAAAGAAATATGTGGCATTCAGTGATATTGCAGCTTGTTTGTATTTCATATGGCAAGAATATAAGCATAAACTATTTCAGCAACGTCAGAGATGGAATAATCAAACAATGAGTGAAGTAATATGGCAATGTAAGCAAAGGATTGAGGAGTCTTAGGCACCAATCTGAAGAGCTAAAATAGATTCTTTTAAATTGCTTTAAATATTTGTTCTAGTCGATTTTTTTTGGAAAATGAACTGAATTCTGGAGTTTGGTTGTTGCTTGGTGCAATCTAAGAGGGTGTAATCCAAACAAAAGGAATTCCCTTACTGACCCACCATGCCTTTAGTGTATAGAATTTTAGGTAAATATAAAGTACATTTTACCTATTAAAAGAATATATTCAGGCAATTCAGCTATCATTCACAGTACATTTTACATTCTTTTTTTTGGGTAAACTTATTATTATGAACAATAATATTATCACTACATATGAAGTAAGTTATTATTTTTATTTGATAGGAGTAAAAATCACACATATATATATATATCATTATAATTAAAAGAAGAGTAAATTACACTCACACTTCATAAGTTTTAGTGAAATTACATAAATCACTCCTCCATCTATTACCCATACAAAAAACCTTAATTTTATATATACATTGCACTAACTACCTGCATAAATAGTATATTGTGGAATAAAAAAGGATGATAAATGTAATTGAGTTAAATAAAATATGATATACTGTCGAAACAATTATAAATAATATATAAGTCAATATATTTTCATTATTTTTTGTTCATTTCAATGTAGTATAAGAGTACTTAAATAATATTTCCTTAGAATTATCGATGCATCTCCAAAAAATAATGAAATTGTATTGATCCGTATACTATTTGAAATTATTTCCACATTATATTATATTTTGTTTAAAAGATTACACTTATTTCTATTACAATGATAATTAATATAATGTATATATATAAAAATCAGGGATTTTTGTATGGGATGATTTATGTAATTGTGGATGTAATTTACTATTGAAAGAATGAACATGGGATAGCATATCGTTTTTGTTATTGTTTCCTTACACTATTTATTATTAGAGAATAATGTATCTCCTTATATAAGGAGATAATTTATCTCCTCTAACCAATAAAAATGTGACATGTGTGCTATTTTGTTTATTTTTAAAAATATTCTTATAGAAAATTGTGAAACATGACACATGTCATGATTTCACTAGTAGGAGGAGATAACTTATCTCCTTGTGTAAGGAGATACTCCATTCCTTATTATTATTATTACCTTTCAATTGAGTCATTTTAGCAAAAGTGGTTATCTCTAAATGAGTTCACCCATTTGAGTATGCACAATAGATTAATCTAGCCATGAATTCCTCATTCCACCGCATCCTTCAAAGAGGTTGACCCCCGCATGCCCCTCTGCCAAACTAGTAGGGTCTAATTTCTATGCTAATATTTAGCAAATAAAAATGTAAAAATTAATGACCATACAAATGTTGACACCCATACCAGTATTGATTAAAGGATATATATAAAGAGTGTCATATAGAGGCGGAGAGAGTGAAGGGCATAAGAACTTGGGGTTAGAGGTTGACCCTGTCCTTCACAAATTGGAGGCAAATTCACTAGCTAAGAGAGCTTTTAGAAGGGGTGATGAAGAATATGTACAATATTCTCGCACTAAAGATAATAGTGTGCGAACTGGAAATATCCACATATATGTAAGACTAGGAAAATATATTAAGAGCGATTTAGTGTGCCTCAATAAAATCATTCATATTATTTCCACAGGGCCAAACAGATCCTAGTACAATAGTACTTGCTAGTGAACCATAACAAATTCGACATACATCTGACCCAAATTCACCTAGGTTGCTCCTAATTGATGTTATTGTTTTTACAGGACTATGCCTAAGACCTCGAGCCCAATGGTAAAATATGAGCCTCCCAAGCTCCGCATCAAGTATGATACTAAAACTTAAAGTTCATGGTGTGGGGCTTGTCTAATTTTGATATTTGGGTTGTAACAAATGCCATCCTAAAAAAATTTAACGTTCCAAAAACAATTCAATGATCAATGATTAAAGACAAGAATGTATGTTTTGTCACCCCACATGGATTTGGGTTTGTTTACAAGTTATATTTTAGAGGGAATGAAGGAAAATGAAAAGATTGAGGATAATTTGATAAGTATATTTGATGACTTTAAATCTTTATATTTTCCTTATTTTACTCCAAAATTGAACTAAAAAACAATTCATCAGCTAGAGGTGGATGCCATGGGAATTGCTCACATTAGGACGTTATTTCTTTTCACTTTTGTTTTTCTTGTTCCAAAGCAACAAAGGAAATCATGTTATATAGCCAATATAATGAAAAAATAATTATTTAAATATTTTCATTATGAATCTCCATTCAATGTATACGACGCAAATCTTTAGCAATCAAAATAGGGAGAAAAATATCCGAAATTTAGTATGCTGTGTCATTTGGTCTTCAGATTATAAATATATGTAAAAATAATATGAATTCTGATTTGAGAGATATTTATCGTTAAATATATTTACAAACTTTATATGATTTGCGGTGTAGTTGTTAAATTTTAAAATAGCTGTAAAAAATTGTAGAAGTTTGTTTTGTTTATTATATTCCCATTTTTCCAAGCTAAGTTTAATGGGGAAGTTATGCATACACCTAATTTGGACTCCAAAGTGACGTTCACAATTTTTTCTTACGGGTTAAGTAATGTTTTTATACCATTCTATTAAAATAAATATTTTACAATTTTTCTTAAATTAAAAAGTATAATATTTATATATTATTAATATGATTATAGTCAATAAATTATTTATAATTTATTTGTATTACTTATATTATTCAAGAGTCAACCATTACTAAATATGAATGATAAACAATCTATTAACATTGTAAAAACTCCACATTTTCATACATTTTTTTATATAAAATAAAGTGATACAACATTATTTGTCCCTTAAGAAATACAATATACATTATGCTTCTCCTAACCTTAATTTACGGACATCGTTATGCTTTTTCTCACAGGTATACATTATTTTACAGTGTCATGCGCAAAAAGAGACATTATTAGCAAAAAAACAAGCTTATACTTTAAAGCGTAATATTTATGCACGGATCGATATATCATTTATTCTTCATTTAGATTTTTTGAATAATCAATAAAAATTAAAAATGAATGATAAATAATATAATGACAATATAAAAAATTCTTACATGATTATTATATACATTTTTTCACTATATTTTATGGGTAAATTTATTTATACTCATGATTCACGATCAACAAATGAATCTCAAACTCATGGTGAAACTCAAGGTAAACTCATCGGTATAATTCGTGGCAATTATATTTGTTACGTATAATAAGGTAATTGCATTTATTGGGTTTTTCTTTGTTAAAATATAAATATATTTAACAACTTTTTGAAACAATTTCTCATACACCATATACTAATTGTAATGATTTGTATTTTTTATTGAAACAAAATTATTATATTTTAACCTATTTCTTTTTGTGTGAAATTTGTTTCTATAATCACCACAAGTCCACAACAATATCTAATGTTGGTTCCCGAGGAGTTTACTTAAGTTACACATAATGACGACATGAACACGTCAAAAGAAGAAGCAACTGGTGTTATCGTGTGGTGGTGGGACAAAGGAAAAGAAAAAAAATTAATAATATGTTAATCTAATATTACAATATACAAAGATATATTATCCCAAATATGTTCAAAAGTATGTCTCCAATCAATTGAAATAAAGCAAAAATAAAAAATATGATATTTAATATTTAACTAAAATAATATATTTTAATTAGTACGAGACAAAGTAGAAGATATGTTTGAAGACAACAAATTTTTCATAAGACAGTCAAAGAACAGAAATGAATTAGTTTCATAAGACTAATAGATAACTTTTATACCAAAAGAGGGGGACAAAAGGGTAATTGCAAATGGCATGAAAATGTTTAATACGCGTCTCTATGTAGACCATAATATTCTATTACCATTACCAACCTCACAAACCCACCCTCTCTTATTACATATCCACCCATTCCTCCTTCATTTTCATAACCACCCTTCAAAAAAAATTCTCTTCTTTTTCTCTCTTTCAATCATAACAAAAAACCAAAGCTTCTTTATTATCTTCAAATAAATGGCTCAAAAGATGGAGAAAGAAGAGACAGAGTTTAAGAAGGTTCCAGAAACTATTACCTTAACGCCGTGCGTTAACAACTGCGGCGTTACCGTTAACTCTTCCACCAATAACAGCATGTGTCAGAAATGCTTTAACGCTACCACCGCTTCGATCTCAGCACCTTCTAGATTCTCCGATGAAAAAGCTTCAGCTACGACCGGATCTGCCACGTCATCACGGTCTCCGAAGAGATCTCATCCTTCCGTTGAAAGCGATGTGAAAACGGATCAACGGAGTGTAACGGCGTCGTTTGAGGCTAAGCGTGTTGTGAATCGGTGCTCCGGTTGCCGGAAGAGAGTCGGACTTACCGGATTTCGGTGCCGGTGCGGTGACCTTTTTTGCTCCGAGCATAGGTACTCCGATCGCCATGATTGTAGCTATGATTATAAAACCGTTGGAAGGGAAGCCATCGCGAGGGAGAATCCGGTGGTTAAAGCTGCGAAGATCGTGAAAATCTGAATTTGCGAAACGAAGAACGTGAGTTTAACGAAGATTGCATGGAACGGTGGCGTTGATTGTCGTTTCACCATGATCGATGTTTAATTATTCGTGTTCTCTTTCTTAGGGATACAGAAAAGGAAACAATTCAGTGCGTGTGGATGCTGAGCTTTGTTTTTTTTTAATTTCCAAATTATGTTTTTAGTTTTTATTTGGATTGGAAATTTATAAGTTATTGTGAATTTGTGATTATG
Organism: Lupinus angustifolius; assembly: GCF_001865875.1. Lineage (NCBI taxonomy): Eukaryota > Viridiplantae > Streptophyta > Magnoliopsida > Fabales > Fabaceae > Lupinus > Lupinus angustifolius. The sequence goes on from NC_032021.1 coordinate 7,022,117, forward strand.
TGTTTGTTTTTTCTTGTTTTTGTATGGGTTTGAACTTTAAATTCGCTTAGCAGAACTTATTAAGTAGGTTGAAAAGGGAAGAGAAAAAGAAGGAGAAGAATAATCTTTTCAATTTAAAAAAAATCGGGTATAACTCGCTTTACCCATAAAGAACTAATCTTAATCTTCCTCATGATATGTGGTGAGGAAGATGGTTGCATCTAAAGGCGAGTGAAGGAAAAAATGGTGGAATGTAGAGAAAATTAACAACACATATTCTCATTCCTAAATCCTAACTCTATTATGAGTTAAGTTAGGAGGAAATACACTAAAAACTCAATAGACAATATCATTTATGACCTTTATTTTTCATTAAAATTACAACTTTGACCTTAAAAATACACTCTAAAATGTAACTTGCCTGAGTCTTACTCCTCTATTATACATTTAAAAAATTATGTTTCTTGTTAGCAATACTACTAAGCATAGCATTTAGAAATCCATATAAACAAACATGTCATTAATAATAATAAATATATTATTCCTCTCCATTTTATTTTCATTTTATATTATACTACAGTATTAAAAAAATTTATATCCTTTACTTCTTCTCTCTTTCTTCAAACTTTATTTTCTCTAATACTTTTTTGAAAGCAAAGAAAGTTTCATAGTTGAGAACATCCAAATGAGGGGCAAGGAAAAGTGAAATTGACAAGTGGTATGAAGGCATAAATGGAAATTCGCATTGTAGTTTGAAATTGGCATCTTCGAGAATAGTGTTCATGTGAGAAAGCTGGTTGGCCCATTTCATTTGATATGTGACAATAATTTCGATAAATTCAGTGACACGATATAAGAAGTGACTTAATTCTCGTGCCACAATATATCACGAATGCGAGTCTTCTCTTGTTGTTGGTTTTCGAGCCAATAGGGTTCTGCCATGTGTGCGGCAAAATATTAATTTATTTAAATATTAATTGAATTTTTAATATTAGGTTGAATTATTATCTACACACCGTGTATGGATTGATACATAACAACTAAATTATTTATTTGAATGATTTTTTTTTTCATAATCAATGATTATTAAATATAACTGATGAGTGATATAATAATAATGTATAAAATTTATATATCATTCTTTCATATATTTTTCCTATTAGATATAGTCAATATTATGAAATTGGACCCGGATGTCAAACTCGAAGAAGTTCCATATTAGGTTTAACGGTTAAACCGTCCTCTCAAATCGGATATTTAATATATATTTAATAATTTTTATAAACAACCATATAATTGTATATAAATGTAAAATTTTATATAACTAATAGTTATGTATAATTATATTAAAATAAAATCTCTCAATATTTTTTTGGGATCGGAGTAAACAAAATATTATAGTAGTGTCCATTTTTTAATTTTACCATCCGGTTTGTTTCCCGGGTTATTCCGATTTAACCAGGTTTAGCACGGTCGGACCGAAATATTCCCATTTCATAGCGGTCTAACTCTCATTCGATTAAGACTGCTAACTAAAGCCCTTTTCAAGTTTGGTTAGTAGTCAAACTGTTCGGACCACCTAGTATGTATGTTCTCACCTATAACAACTGGGTTCTGCTTTTTAATTTGTTTTGGGTGAAGCTCTTTCTAATTTGGCTTGGTGTAATCTTGAAGAATTCCATGATCTTAAGGATTTTGTGGTGAATGTTTTAGGCCCTACTTGGCCACACGTTTACCCCACCTCTCCCTTTTGTGTGACAAGAGATTTAAATGCGGTGAATTGGATTTATTAATTGATGAGATTTTATTTTTGTTTTATATATAACTAGCGTGTTGACCGTGCCTGTCAACCCGCTTTCCTATTGTTTGTAATGTGTATTTTACATATTAAGTTGTATTATATATTGTAATTTGCACTTGAATATATATTCGTTTGAGTTAATTGTTCAATCTTAAAGAAAAGATGCATATACAATTGTGTTCATCAAGAATAGAGTCTTGATATCTTCACTTAATTTTATTTTCTAGCGTGTTGACAGGTACTACTGTGTCTGTCAACCCACTTTCATATTGTTTGTAACGTATAGTCTGGATGTTTTAAATGTCAAATATTCACATACTCTTTACTCAATTGCATACATTGTGACCAATGCAATATATTTCATGCATTCCTATTTTTTTAATTTAATGGATATACATTGTGTCCAATGCAATAGGTTTACTCAATAGATTTTAATTAATTAGATAAAAAATCACTTTTATATGTAGAATACACATTATAAACGATATGAAATCGGGTTGACAGACCGGGTAGTGCCTATAAACATGCTAGAAAATAAAATTAAGTGAAGATATCAAGACTCT
>NC_032021.1:7024559-7035699 GCF_001865875.1 Lupinus angustifolius
TAAGAAAGCGGGATGACAGACAAGGTAGAGCCTGTCAACATGCTAGTAAAGATAAAATTAGAAGTTATAAAATAAAATTAGAAAGTTATAAAATATGAAATAAATGTTTATTAATATAAGTATATATAAAGATGAAAGTATAATTTATACAATAAAATTAGAAGTTATAAAATATGAAATATGAAAACCCAAAATAACTTCATGAAAGTTAGCTTAAGTTTTTCCTTTATTAAGTAGTATAGATATGCAACTTATAGTTAATATATTTGAGGTGATTATATATGATTATATGGTTTTTTTAAATTAAAATTTTGAAGGGCAAAATAGGAATATAGAAATTATGCCATGATGGTGGTCACACCATGTTTTGGCTTTATATATAGTATAGATATATTTTTATCTGAGACTGATATGTAAATGAATAAGGAATGAGATCATAACAATTGATAGTTGCATATTGCAAAGGATGTTAATATATGTTCTATGTACCAATAAGACATTAATCTAATAATGTGAGACTCCACTAAATCCTTAAATTGGTTAAAAAATTAAATGTTTCATTTTTGTAAATATTATTTATTAAGAGAAGCAACTATACAACATGAAAGGATTAGTTCCATAGCCATTTGGTAAGAGGATACCAAAAAAACATGTTTTACGTGTATTGTTTTGCAACATCATGAATAAAATTATTATATCTTAATTTTGATTAAAATTTGATTTATATTCATATACCTAAATATCTGAATTGTATGTCTTCATAGGAAAAATTATATTGGGACAATTTATATAGAATTAACTAATAAAGTATTAACCGCATATTAAAGTTTTAAATTCAAATAATTAAATTAGATACATAAAATAAAAAATTCATTATCTTTTCAAATATTAGGTGTTAGCTAGACTTTATGTCTTTAGAAGACCCTACCAAAGAGGGAAAAAGGATAATTAATAAAAGATGATACATGGGGAGTCTTAAAAGATAAGAGTTGGTTGATATAATTGAGTGAAAAAGAAAGGGAATTGTTCTTTAGTGTGGATGAATAGAAAATAAATTATGTGATAGAGATTTATATTTAAATTTTAAAAGGGGTATGATTTGAGAATTAGTTAAAAGGTGACCATAACTTTAGTTGAGGTAATGTATTTTATTTTGTCCTCCTAATACCACCAAAGGGCACCGAGCCCTGAAATAAAATGAAAGGTCCCCACATATGAATTGCAACAAGAGTGCATCAAGAGTGTATTAAAAAGAATGTAATATTTATTTATTAACAATATAAAAAATTATATATAATTATTATACCATTCATTATTTAATTTTATTGTATCATATACAAATTTAAGGAGGAGATTCATTTACTCCAAAAAATAATATATTCCACATCTTAACCATTAATTTTAGAAAAACTTATATACAATTTCACCCAAAAAATTCATCATTCGTTTTAAGAAGGGAATCCACTTATTCCAAGAGTACGTTTATTAAATTTATTTCATATATTAGCCACCAATTCTAAACAAAATCCAATGGTTTGAATTAATAAGTAAATCTAAACTATTACATTTCTCTAGAATCGATAACTAAGATGTAAAATAAATTTTTTAAACTTATTATTATAGTGAATTATCTCTCTTCATTTTATATAAAAATGTATATACAGCTATGCATCCCAAAGAGTTTCTTAATGGACGAGGGATATCTTGGTTAACACCCCAAAAGTAGTATGTTGTGCTTCACATTCTATGTAGGAGTTGTTCTCAATGAGTTGGAATCCTCTCTATTAATGAAGAGAAAAATATAAATAGACAGAAATAAATGTTATTTCATTTTAGTTTTTGAGGTGCATAGTTGTATATACATTTTTGGGTGCATAGTTTGATTTTTACACAACTATGCACCCCAACTAGGCACCCCATCGCAAGTATAAATAGAAGGAAATAAATGTTATTTCATTTTAGTTTTTGTTTTGTATTGTGATAGGGCAAATCGCAAGTGTACGATAATATCGTCAAATAATAAAATATTGATCCCCTGAGGATCGAAAAACTCATTTAATTATAACAATTAATTTATCCTTAACTCAAATAGGAATTAAACGTGAATTTAGAACAATTGAACAATTGACAAGAATAATTATGAAAATACTAAAAAGAGATTGAAATCTAATTTAGAAATAGTTCACAGGATAAAGGTTATACCGCCTTTACACTAATCCTTGTTTTGCTCATTTTCATGAACTTTAAGTTGTGAGGGTGAATTTCTCTTTGATATGTATCATCCTCTCTCGAGCTCCGACACGTGTACTCAATTAAAGTCGCATTTACTCTCGTGGTGCGGTTATTAGTCAAATCATTTACTTGGATCTTTCTATCCAATTGTTTCATAGCAACCCAAGGTGAATTCCAGAAACCCCCGAGAATCCTAATACTACTCTCGTGAATTATGATTCTAGTTTGAATAGCTGAATGATCAGATAGTTGGGTTCACCTCTTGGTCATTCTCCAATGTGTCTAAGAGGTGTAATTTGTTGGCTAGAGAACTCACGAATAAAACTCAGTTTAATGATTCAAATTACAACACTCAATGAAAAAGAAGTAAGAACAAATGCTTATTGAATGTAAAAGGGCATAACCCCAATCCTAGAAACAAAGATAATTACTCACTCATGATGTAGAAGAGAATTCCGAATTCTAAATTAGAGAATTTTAATGTAAAGTGTAAAGTGTAAGGTGTAAAGTCTTTTTATCCTTGAGGGAGAACCTTTATTTATCTTAATTACAAAATATTGGGCTAAGCCCAACAAAACAAATCTAAAAAATAGGAATATAATATAACATATATAACTTCTTTTGGCCCTTTAATTGGTCTTCGCATAGCCTAACACCGAATTTCATCTTCTTACACTCAATTTCTACTCTTTTTGGATTTAATCCATCCAAAATGTACAACATAACAAAAAAATACTCGTTCAACCCGAACAAAGAGAAATAAAAGCTAAAAGCAATCGTAAAGTCATAATTATGTGCTAAAATGCAAGTTAAATGCAATGAAAATGTAGCATAGTTCCACACTCATCAAATCCCCTCAAGCTTATATCTTACTTGTCCTCAAGCAAGTATTATGTATAACTTTCACAATCATGTATGAATGATGATATAGAAACCATGACCAAACTAACAAACAATCTCATGTTAGTTTTGAAACAATCCAGAATATCAAGACAAGACAATCATAAACAAATTTAATTCAAGTTAAGTCTTTGAGTCATAACAACTGCAAGAATTAGGATCACTGTTCTCTCATCACTCTCATGTGTTTAAATATAATAGTATTTCGCTCAGAAATTTTCATGCAAAAATCAAGAGGTATTTAATTGGTCGTAATGGAGCCAAGGTGAATGATATAAGGTGGGATAGTCAAAGAAAGGATAATTCAAAAGACTTACATATGTTTTCGAAAATACTTAATCTTTTTAGACATTTGATTGAAGCATTGAGATTCTCTTAGTAGGACTTACTTTATCATATGATCTTTTTTCAATCAATCTTTCTCCATACAACACACTCTTTTCAAGTCCTTCTCTTCTAGTACACATTGTATTTCTTCTCTTTTTTTCTTTTTCTTTTTTGAGATTTTCTAAAAGAGAAGGGATAAAATTAATTCATATATTTTCTTCTTCACCTTTTTATGGATTCTTTCATCACACATGACATTTTTATCTTTCTCATTGTTTCAACCAAACATCATAAATTACCCCAAACCCTTATTTGAATAGCTATGGAAAATCATTAAAGTTTAGACTCAAAAGTGGGCAACTAATGAGTTTTCAATGTTTATAACAAATGGTTGAAGGTCAAAAGAAAAAGTCCTAATTGCCTCTATCATTTTAATGCATACAGACAGACTTCAATCCCGAAATGGTCACAAATCAAGTTCTAGAATGTACAATCATAGAAAATTATGAACTCTTGAAATATAAAAGAGGTTATGTAATTGTCAATTCAAATCAGAACTCTTATTGTGTTTGAACCAAATTTCTCATATTTGGTACATTCAGTAGAAGTTATGAAACAAAAACCTTTATTTAACCAAATTTAATTCACAATTTTCAAATCTAATGTCTTTCATGTTATTATTCTATCAACAATTTTTTCTTCAATGGGGTCACAAATCAATAATCATTATTCATGCATATTTTTCATTTAAAGAGCAGACAAACAACACATAAAACAAAGAAGAGAATAAATGAGATATGAAACATATACAAAATGCATGATAATATGAATATTCAACCTAAAAAATTAAAATATATATGGTATGCATGACGTGAATGAACTATCTAAATGTAAAATCCCCTCAAGGTTAGAAATTTACATTGTCCTTGATGTAAAAATCTAAACAATAAGATAAAGAAAACTCACGGGTTAGTTAGGAAGTGTCATTAACTCATGTGTCAATTATAAGTGGTTGACTTCATTTGGTGTAGTGGAAGTACCTGCAAAAGAAGAGAAAAATATCCCAAATGGACTAGGTGCAAACATCCTATTTGAATGATGCACATAATATGCATTGTCGTGTTAGCACTTTTTCAGGTAATTTTTTATGTTATTTTTATTTTTTAGAGTTTATGATTTTTTGTGTGGCCTACACTATATACATCCCATTACAAAGGCTCCAAACTCAGGGAGACAATAAAGCAAACACTAAAATACTAAAATTAATGAATTAAAAAAACGTACCTCCGGCGTGGGTTGCCTCCCACGAAGCGCTTGTTTAACGTCATTAGCTTGACGGTTGATCTTTTTAGTTCATGTAGGATCCAAGAGGGTTATGTTTGTTTGTTTCTCCAATTACTTATCTGCTAGATAATGCTTCAAACGTTGACCATTCACCTTGAAGTTTCCCATTTTCTCATTCCATATCTCAACTGTTCCATAAGGGTAAACCTTGGTAACTCTAAACAGACCTGACCATCTACATTTTAGCTTCCCTGGAAAAAACCTTAACCTAAAGTTGGATATGAGAACTAGTTTTCCTACGTGGAATTCTCTGCAGAGTATGTGTTTGTCATGCCATCTTTTGGTTCTTTCTTTGTAAGTGCGAGATTCTAATAAGCATTCAACCGCAGTTCTTCCAACTCTTGCAGTTGGAATTTCCTCTTTTCTCCAGCAACTTTCATATCAAAGTATGATAATTTGACTACCCAATATACTTTATGCTCTAGTTCCACTGGAAGGTGGCACGGCTTACCATAAATCAACCTGAATGGTGACATACTAATAAATGTTTTATATGTAGTACGGTAAGCTCATAAAGCATCATCAAACTTTGAGGACCAATCTTTCCTGCTCCTAGGTATTGTATTCTCCAATATGCTCTTAATCTCACGATTTGATACTTCCACTTGACCACTTGTTTGAGGATGGTAAGGGATACCAACTCGATGAGAAACACCATACTTCTTCAAGAGGTTTTCAAAATGTCTTTCAATTAAGTGTGAGCCTCCTTCACTAATAACTAGCCTCGGGACCCCAAACCTTGAAAATATGATCTTGGTAAACAGTTTGATTACCATTTTAGCATCATTGTGTGGAGATGAAATTGCCTCCACCCACTTAGAAACATAATCGACTACTATCAAGATATATTTGTTGTTTAAATTAGGAAAAGGTCTCATATAGTTAACTCCCCATACATCAAATATCTCCATCTCAAGGATGGGTTTATTGGCATTTCATGCCTTTTTGATATGTTCCCCACCCTTTGGCAAGAATCACATGTGAGAACAAAAATCATTGCATCTCTGAATATGTGTGGCCAAAAGAAACAACATTGGAATACATTTTCAATTGTTTTTGAAGTTCTGACATGGCCTCCATAAGAGGTAGAGTGACAACAACTCATGATCTTTGGCACTTCTTCTTCTGGAACACATCTTCTATAAATATCATCAGCATAGAGTGGTAAAGGTAAGGATCATCCCAGATATACTTCTTCAGATCTGAGAAGAATTTATTTTTCTGTTGCGATGTCATTTCAGGTGGAAGAATCTTGCTGACCAAATAGTTTACAAAGTCAGCATACCAAGGTGCTTCTACAGTGTCGAGGAAGAGGAATTGCTCATCGGGAAATGAATCATCAATAGATATGTCCTCCTCCCCTCCACTTGGATGTTCAAGCTAAGTTAAGTGATCTACAATTGGATTATCTGTTCCCTTTCTGTCAACAATCTCCAGATCAAATTCTTGCAGATGGAGAATCCATCAGATGAGACGTGACTTGGATTCTTTCTTACTCATCAAGTATCTCAAGGCTGAGTGATCAATATGGACTATAACTTTAGAACCTACTAGGTAGGACCTAAATTTTTTGAAGGCAAATACAACAGCTAGTTGCTCCTCGTGAACACTCAATTTTGTCCAACCTTTTTTTCTTGTGCATAATAAAGCATCTTCTTCAGGAATTTATGGATTAATATTGTTGGGTAGGAGTCACATGCATATGATATCAAAGAACCCACTGCATCACTAAACTAATATTGAACGGATTGGTCTGTAAACATCATGGCGTCTTTCGGGTTATTTCTAATTATTTGTGAAAACAAAGTTATTCTCGAGGGCATTTTTTGTCGTTGATGTTACAAATATTATCATAATCAATATAGAAATTACATGAACCGGGCACTGGTTTCGCCCCTAATACAAACAATATTACATGAGCATCAAGAAGAAATCAAAAATGGAAGAACGAAATAGGATACAATGAGATTATAACAAAAATATATTGCTAAGGAAGACTTAGATGCCTCCGTGATCACCGGTGCCTGATCTAAACAGCTATTGGCATCATCAATTATCGCCCCAAGTGTGGCATTCTTCCCCTCTTCGTGGGTATACACCTGGACCTGGGATGCCACGATGCAAAGATCACTACAAATCAAAGGAAACATATATTTGCTTTTAGTGTCACCCAGAAAGCTAAAACAATCAAAACATGATTAAACCAAATAATTCAATCATCCTTAACTGGGTTAAAGCAAAATGGTGTGCAACAACCATTGTTAATAGCATTGGCCCGAAGAATGATAGAAGCACTGCCAGACATCAAACTAGTAAAGGCACTCAGCACGATGATAAAGGGAAGGGGAAGGAAGATGAAATGTGGGACATCATTAATGAAAGGCTTAAAGCTGTGGAAGGGGCTAACTGCCCCGATTTAAAGAACGCTTTTGAAATGTGTCTGGTCCCAAATGTCGTTCTTCCTCCTAAATTCAAGGTTCCCGAATTCGAAAAGTATGATGGGACTACATGCCCGAAGAGCCATCTTCATATGTACGCCCGGAAAATGTCAACGTACCATAATGATGATAAGCTGCTCATTCATTGCTTTCAAGACAGCCTTGTGGGGATCGCCACTTCGTGGTACATTCGCCTCGAAAGCAAGCACATTAAGACCTTCCTGGATCTTTCCAATGCCTTCATAAGGCAGTACAAATTCAATGAGGACTCTGCGCCGGACCGCAACAAGCTTCAAAACATGACGAAACCGGCAAGTGAATCATTCAGGGAATATGCACAGAGATGGAGAGGAGTGGCCTCACAAGTCTTACCCCGTCTGGAGGAAGAAGAGCAGATCACCATCTTCATCAATACTCTCCCTAACCCTTTCTTCGACAAGATGATTGGGAATAATACATCTGATTTCAATTCATTGATTAGAGTAGGAGACAGAATTGAGCAAAACATGAAAACGGGAAAGATTGCCGCCGAACAAACCGGAGAGCCCAAAAGGCCCAACTACATGAAGAAAAAAGAAACCGAAGCCTACTACATAGCCGGAGAACCCCAAAAGACATCAAACAAGATAAACAACGATCCCCGTTCATATACACACCGCTCTCAACACAACCAAACACCATACTAACCGAGCCCGCAAAACACATACCAGATCCCATACCAACCAATAGCCTACATTAACCACAACCGCCCACCACTTCAACACAAGACAACCTTTCAATACAACCAACCACAACCAAACCTCTATCAACCCCGACCACCTAGGCCCAACTATCAACCAAATAACCAAACCCAAAACCATCATCCACCCGCGCAATATCAAACTCAGGAAAGAAGGACTTTCGACCCTATCCCTATGACCTATGCCGAACTATTCGCCACCTTACAAACAGAGCGCATCCTAGCACCCATTCTAGGAAGAGTCCCAAATACTATGGCCGCATGGTACAACCCCAATGTCAATTGTGCTTACCATTCGGGAGTAGTGGGGCATTCAATCGAAACTTGTAAGGCATTAAAACACAGAGTGCAGGATCTTATCGATTCCGGATGGTTGAAATTCAAAGACGATGTTCCCACTATCACAAACAACCCTTTGCCCAATCATGGGAACCAGGGGGTGAATGTCTTAGAGTGGGATGAGGCAGACACTATTATTGACAGGGTGGAAGACATAAAGACACCCCTAAAGATCATATTTTTGGAGATGTGCAAAAGAGGTCTGGTGAAGTGTACGCAAGATGGTCAACATGGAGGTGACGTTTGCATGCTACATGGGACTACAGACCATAACATAGAAGAATGTTCGAAGTTCAGGTCATTGATACAAGAATTATTGGACTCCCGGTTGTTGTGGATCGGAAGGCGAAATGAATGTTCTGACATATGTATCATTGCAAAAGACGAGGAAAGTCAGAGTCCGGTCATTATAAGGAAGTTTGTACCAGTATTCAACATACCTACTGGCACACCATCATATGCAGCTCCGCCTTGATGGGCGCCTCATTTGAGAAATATGGGTCATGAGGTAGCAAGACAACCGAGTCCATTCCCATATCAATCAGACATAGTCGTCCCTTGGAAGTATCGGGAAGAAGTCGGAAAAATGCCAGTTCCAACAAATCAAGTTGTCCACTTGGCCGGGGTAGGAAATATGACAAGGAGCGGAAGGGTTTATAGCCCTGCCGAGATAGCCAGTAAAGTCATCAATGCGTCTAAAGGCAAAGAAAAAGTTGATAAGCCAGTAGATACTAGTTCTGGAGCAGCCCGGGTTGAGATCCCTCCATTTGATGTTGAAAGAGAAGTCACAGATGATGAAGCTTGTGAGTTCTTGCGATTCATCAGGCAAAGCGAGTACCAAATAGTTGACCAGTTGAGCCGCACTCCAGCCAAGGTATCGTTGTTGTCTTTACTGATGAATTCAGAAGCTCACAGAAAGGTCCTACTGAAAGTGCTGAACCAGGCCCATGTCGACCATGATATAAGTACTAGCAAATTAGATGGTATCGTCAATAATATCATGGTCGATAACTTTATCTCCTTCAGCAATGAGGAAATACCGAGTGAAGGAACAGGGCACACCCGTCCTCTCCACATCTCCATCATGTACACAGATTTTGTAATAGGAAGGGTGTTGATAGACAATGGTACGTTGCTCAATGTGATAACCAAGAGGACATTGTCTAAATTACGAGTAGACGACTCAGCCATAAAACCCAGTTCAACAGTTGTTCGAGCCTTCGATGGAGCCCGAAGGGATGTGCTGGGAGAAATCGAGCTACCCGTGAAGATTGGGCCGTGTACTTTCCAGATCCTATTTCAGGTCATGGATATCAATCCGTCGTTCAGCTGTCTGTTGGGAAGGCCATGGATCCATTCCATCGGCGCTATACCTTCCTCATTGCATCAAAAGGTGAAGTTTATCGCGGGGGGCAAGTTGATAACCATCATGGGTGAAGAAGACATTATGGTGTCTCAGCTTAGTGATACCCCATACATAGAAGCCGACACTGAAGCTTTGGAGTCTTCTTTCCGGGCGTTAGAGATTGCAAGTGCTTCTTCTAAAAGGATAGGATATCCTAAGCTCGATCCTCCACCCTCTAATGTCTCCATTAACATGGCCAAGGTCATGCTACAGAAAGGATTCCAGCCAGGAAAAGGTTTAGGGAGATATGGTCAGGGAATTGAAAACACCATAACCCTCCCAATTAATAATGGTCGATATGGATTGGGCTATAAACCCAGCAAAGCTGATGAGGACCAACTGGCAGAGGAAAAGAAGAGAAGTACCACTCGTCCGGGGCATTACAGAAATGATAGCAGAAGGATTCCCATCCCCCACATCAGTCAGAGTTTTGTGAGTGCAGGCTTCCCAGAACAGAAATTGATTGCAATGATGAGTGAAGACCAGCCAGATGATGATTTCAGTCAGGTGTACCAGTGCCCTCCAGGCATGATCTTGGACAATTGGACCAGAAAGGATGTTGCTAGCTGTATTTATGGGCCAATGTAATTGAAAATGTTTTAACATTTCTAAACTTGTTTGGTCACCATTTGCCTAGCCCTGGGCATTTGGATCTCGTGTTAATAAGGGCATGTTTTTACTTTCATCAGTGTGATTTCTAATAAAACAAACCATCACATTTCATTCCATTTCTTGAACAATTCTATATTGCACTTTCTGCCTAAACAAATCAATAAATTAACCTGATATAAACCATTAAACCATAATGCAGATCTGACATCAAATCTATATCTAATTACATCATTAATAATCACTTGCCAAATTTTGACCACCCGATAAATCAAGCAGAAGAAGGTGACAGTGACGAAGACTGCGAAGCGTCACCAGAATTGCTGGGGTTAGTCAAACAAGAAAGCCAAGAAATTCAGCCTCATGGGGAACCCGTCGAGTTGGTGAATCTGGGTTCAGAGGAAGAAAAGAAGGAGGTTCGGGTAGGCACAATCATGGATAGAACTGAGCAAGGAAAACTCATCGCGCTTCTACATGAATACAAGGATGTATTCGCTTGGTCATATGAGGAGATGCCAGGTCTAGATCGAAATTTAGTGGAACACAAACTGCCACTAAAGGAAGACTCTAAACCGGTAAAACAAAAACTACGAAGGATGAGGCCAGACGTATCCTTAAGAGTCAAAGAGGAAGTGGTAAAATGGTTGGAAGCCAAGTTCATGACAGTCTCTACGTACCCCGAATGGGTGGCCAACATAGTTGCAGTGCCAAAGAAAGGGGGAAACTCCGGATATGTGTTGACTATAGAGACCTTAATCGGGCCAGTCCAAAGGATGACTTCCCTGTGCCACACATCGATGTTCTAGT
>NC_032021.1:7035799-7106569 GCF_001865875.1 Lupinus angustifolius
GGACGGAGAAGACCTTCGTCTCTCCGTAAACTCTGATGCAGTGAAGAAGTACTATGCTTGAGGCGACTTCCTAAAAAAAAAGATGAAAAAAAAGAAAAAAACAAAAAAGAAGGAGAAAAAGAAACTCAATTTCTTAGGAATATTAATGTAATGAACACGATCATTATTTATAAAATTGCATACATGTTTTAAGCGAAAATGGAGAATGATGTAGACAAATTCCCTAAAGGTGTGAATTCTCGAATAAATGTTTCCGATGACACAAGGCTTCTTTGTAACTCCTAAACACTTATGAAGATGTCCCTAGTCACCCTATTTTAGCCCAGACTTTATGAAGAATGATCAAAATAAAAACCCTCAAAAGACATTAATAACCCGGGGAAGGGTAGTTGTTCCAATATTTCCTATAATTCAAAAGAACAATGCTTCAAATCAAGTAGTGAGAATCTAGAAATCTCAAAGTAGAAGAAAAATGAGAAAGTTCCGCTAAGATACTCAAGAGATCTTAGGCAAAAATTAGGACAAAAATACATCAGATCCTCACTTGTCAATACTAAGACGAAGCAATAAAATCACGAGAGGAATCATTGGAAATAGGATATCGGAGAAAAAGAGATGTAGTGGGAAGGGAAACACAATTTGAACCTTAATATCCATTTTCTTGTAAGCCATTTAACCAAGCCACAATTCAAGCCCAAAAAGTCCTTGTTGAAGGAATAATTTGTTTGGATCCATGCTAGGGTAAAAAGCAAACTGACTCAAAAGGAAACATTTTAAATGCACTAATATTTTTAACACTCGCACAAAATGATCATTACGTTAATATTTCTAACAAATAAAAATAAAAAGAACATCCTGGTAGGTTGAAAACCTGAAAGGGCGGCCTAGGCAAAAGTTAGGGATTATCATTAAAGAAAGTCGTTCTCAATCGGAAGAATGATCACTCAGGAAGACATCAAAGTAAGATACTTGGGGCAGGTTCATTGGATGAGTAGGCTCACCCCGATGAATCCGTAGCAAAGGTCATGAAGCAGATTATGGGGTGCTTCAGAAGATTCAGGTTGAGAAGCAAACACTGGGGGCAATTTATTGAATGATCAGTCCCATCCAATAAATTCATGAGCAAGACACAATGGCCAATTTGTTGAACAATTGCGCCTTTTGACGAAACACTAGGGGCAAAAGTTTTTGAGACATTGTTTTAACGAAGTTCGAAACTTGGCAAAGGAAAATTAATGTTATCATTGTTATAGAAAGTTGAAAGAGATGTCATACACAAAAAAAAAACAAAAAAACAAAAAAAATATATGTGCAAACTCCTTCAAATCTATACCTCCACATGTTAATATCAATATAAAGTTCATTATCCCTCATATATTAATTCATTATCCCTCATATATTAATGCATGAGTTGTTTTTGTGAAAATACACTAATGAATAATAATATGAACTTTTGCGATAATTAATCAGAACAACTAATTTAATTTCTAAATGAATAATTTTTAAGGGTCTAAAAGTTCATGTTATTAGCGAGGGTACCGTTTTAATACGGGCGGACGGGGTGCTAATGCCTTCCCCGATCCGTAATCGACTCCCGACTCCAGAATCTCTGTTTAAAGACCATATTATTCAATTCGGGCATAAAAAGAGTTTTCTACGTTTTAACCGCAAAAAACGTAGTGGCGACTCCAAATCAATCGGAAGAGGTAGAATTCAGGTTCGCCTCCTCCCAAGTCGTGGGGCCGGTCTTCCAACTGAAAATCGGGTCGCGACACTCCTTCTCTATGGTGGCATAGTTGGCTTGAGCCCCATCAAGTGTTTTGCTTGCATAGTAAATTGCATGCATCTTCTTGTCCTTATTTTGGCGCAACACTGCTCTCACGGTATAGTCACTAGTATCACACATCACTTCAAAGGGAAGATTCCAATATGGTGATTGAAATATTGGTGCACTGACCAATGCCTCATTTAACCTGCAAAATGATTCAAAGGGAAAATCAAATGCAATATCTTTAATTAAAAGATTAGAAAGGGGTTTCACAATTTTTGAAAAATCTTTTATGAATCTGCGGTAAAATCTTGCATGGCCTAAGAAACTCCTAACACCTTTTATGTTAATTGGCGGTGGCATATTTTCTATAACTAATTTTTTGCCTTGTCCACCTCTATCCTTTTTCCTGAAATTAAATGCCCCAACACAATACCCTCGCGCACTATGAAGTGACATTTTCCCCAATTTAATACAATATTCACTTTCTCACATCTCTGCAATATTTTTGTCAAATTTGTGAAACATGCATCAAATGAAAGTCCATAAATAGAAAAATCATCCATAAAAACTTCCATTATGTTTTCTATAAAATCCGAAAATATTGCAGTCATGGATCTTTGAAAAGTGGTTGGGACATTACATGGCCCAAAAGGCATTATCCTATAGGCAAAGGTGCCATAAGGACATGTGAAGGTAGTTTTCTGTTGATCTTCAGGGTGAATGGGGATTTGATGAAATCCCGAGTACCCATCTAAATAGCAGAAATATTCATGTGTAGCAAGCCTTTCAAGCATTTGATCAATGAATGGGAGAGGGAAGTGATATTTCCTAGTGGCTGTGTTTAATTTTCTATAATCAATGCACATTCTCCAACCTGTGACTGTTCTAATTGGTATTAATTCATTTTTCACAATAGTCAATCCTCCCATTTTAGGAACTACATGAACTAGGCTCACCCATTTACTATCAGATATAGGATATATTACACTAACACCTAAAAGTTTCACCACTTCTTTCCTAACCACTTATTTCATATTAGGGTTTAGTCTCCTCTAGTTTTCAATTGAAGTTTTGTGGTTAGGTTCCATAAAAGTTCTATGCATGCAAAAAGAAGGGTTTATGCCCTTTATATCATCCAATGTGTGTCTTATTACCTTCCTATGCATTCGCATGACTCTTAGCAATTTCTTAGTTTCCAATTTATTTAATTTAGCTTTAAAAACAACTAGATAAGATGAATTAGGTCAAATAAATTCATACCAAAGGGTGGAGGGGAGTGTTTTAATTCAATTTTAGGTGCTTTCCACTCCTCCGAATCTTCAGATATGACATTACCTTCAAGGTCTCACCTTGCGGGTTGTGAGGAAGTGCTGGACTTGCATTCAAAAATTCAATAACCTCAGCCACTTCTTCATCAACGTCCAAAGTGTCACCATCTACCATGAATCTCTCTAAGGGATCCTTAAATTGCACTTTAGATGCTTCCTCTTTCACAACTTGGTTCAACATATCAATCCTGAAACATGAATCCTCGAGAAAAGGTTGTTTAATAGATTGAGCAATATCAAATTCAATTTTTTTCATTCCCTATGCTTAGAGAAAGCTTTCAATTCTTTACATTAATTATAGCACCAACATTAGCTAAAAAGGGTCTACCTAGTATGATTGGGATTTGTGAATCCTCTTTCATCTCTAATATTACAAAATCTGCTGGTATGAAATTTTTTCCAACATTGATAGGAACATCCTCCATGATGCCTATAGGGAATTTAACTGACCTATCCTCTAATTGAAGTAAAATAATAGTGGGTTTTAGTTCACCGACTTCCAATTTTTTGCACACGGATAAAGATATGAGACTCACACTTGCCCCTAAGTCATATAAGGCATGATTAAAACTAGTATTTCTAATTAAACATGGGATAGAAAAACTACTAGGATCTTATTTAGGAGGTAATTTATTTTGAATTAAAGCATTGCACTCCTCAGTTAAAGCAATTGTTTCATAATCCTCTAGTCTTCTTTTTTAGATAAAATATCCTTAAGAAATTTTGTGTATGTAGGAATCTCCTACAGTGCCTCAGTGAAGGGTAAGCTAATATATAATTTCTTAAGAATATCCAAAAAATTCCAAATTTCTTATCTAATTTTGCCTTTTCTAATCTTTGGGGAAAAAGGAACTAGTGGTACATATGATGGTGGAGCTACATACTTAGACACCTTTTCAAAATTTTGCTCCCCTTCAGGGGGTTGTGTCTCAGTATGTTCCTCTTCCCCTTGTGTCTTTTTCCTAATTTGAGGAATATCACTTAATTCCTTTCCACTCCTTAATTTGACATCTTTACAATGTTCATTATTTGGATTTTTCTCTAGCGGTCCTGTAAACATTCCCGTTTCCCTATTAAGATTTCTAGCCTATTGGGCAATTTGTGTTTACAACATTTTACCATGGATGGTCAGGTTTTATATTTTAGAATTCAAGTCATTGAGCATGTTTGAAATTTTTTTATTAATCATGACTTGATCTTCATGGAATTTATTTCGGTTAGCAAGCAATTTTTTCTGACCTTCCATTAATGTTTTAAGAGTAGGGCCAATAGTATAAGATTGTACCTGTGGAAACCTTGTTGGAGGTTTCCTGTTTCCTGGCCCATCCTAGTATTGTTAATTCAGAGTGTTGTCGCTCCGACAAGAAAGGTTGAGATTGTTCTGTCTGTATGGCGGGGTGAATTGTTGTCTACTCCTCTCCTTATAGTCATATTATTGGCACGATTCAGGTTGTTCATTGACCGATGCTCCATGTTCAGGTTCAATGGAGTGTTTGCATTCAGACCACTCATGACCTCTTACTCCACATCCCTCACAAGCTGTAGTAGACCCAATAACATTAACATTATATTTTTCTAGCTTTCCAAACCTTTGAGAATGGTTCTCCAATGTAGAAATTACCTTCTCCATTTGATTGTCTGAATATTGTGCACCAGAGTCTCTTCTTGGATGGTGTCTCCTCTCATTCGCCCATTGGTGATGATTAGAAACCACATTCTCTATGATCTTTGAAGCAGCATAAATTCCTTTACACATAAAGGCACCACCTGCTGAAGAGTCCAACAATTGTTGTGATGGAAAGTTTGGCCCACTATAGAAGTTTTGAACTAGCATTTAAGGTGGAATACCATGATAAGAGCAAGCTTCAGTCAACTCATTTAATCTTCCCATGCTTCGACAATTGACTCCCCATCGTTTTGACTGAAGTTCTGGATGAGGTGCCTATAGTGCACAGTTTTGGAAGGAGGAAAATATTTGTTTAGAAAACCCTCCTCCAAAGTTTGTCATGTTGCTTGAATTTCAGTATTTTGATTCCTTAGCCACGTCTTAACTTTGTCTCTAAGGGAATATGGAAACATGCGAAGACAAATGACATCTTCAGAAGCCCCGTAGATCCTTACAGTCTCATAGAATTCCAAGAACTGATCGATATGGGCATTTGAATCTTCATGAGCTCTTCCTCCAAATTAGTTTTGTATCACCTTTTGGATCAGAGCATATGGCAAAGAAAAGTTCTACGTCTTAATAGCTGAGCGAATTGTTCTAGGACGTGAACTACGAGCATTAGAGGTTGCGTAGTCACGAAATGGTTTTTCATCTCATTCAGCCATTGTGTATATACATGCACGTCTTTCTCTCGCTCTTTCTCTTTGTTGCATTCTTCTTCTATGGAAAGTCATTTCTAGCTTTGAGTAGTAATTTGAACTTTGTATAAACCAAATGGGCAACCTGCAGAGGTACCAAGAAAAAGGAAAACGCGCAATACACTAGAGTAAAGTAATGAATTAATTGAGAATTAAATAAATTTTGACACAGTCCCCGGCAGCAGCGCCAAAAACTTGATAGTACAAATAACAAGTATACGATTATATTGTCAAGTAATAAAATATCGATCCCACGAGGATGGGAAAACTCCTTTAATTATAACGATTAATTTGTCCTTAACTCAAATAGGAATTAAAAGTGAATTTAGAACAATTGAACAATTGACAAGAATAATTATGAAAATAGTAAAAAATGATTGAAATCTAATTTAGGAATAGTTCCCAAGATAAGGGTTACCGCCTTTACACTCGCAATTCCTTGTTTTGCTCCTTTTCACGAACTTTAAGTTGTGAGGATGCATTGCTCTTTGATATGCGTCATTCTCTCTCGAGCTCTGACACATGTACTCAATTGAAGTCACACCTACTCTCAAGGTACGATTATCAATCAAATCGTTTACTTTGATCTTTATATCTAATCGCTTCATAACAACCCAACGTGAACTCCAGAAACCCCCTAGATTCCTAATATTACTCTCGTGAATTATGATTCTAGTTTGAATACCTGAATGGTCAGATAGTTGGGTTCACCTCTCGGTCGTTCTCCAATGTATCTAAGAGGTGTAATTTGTTGGATAGACAACTCACTTGAATAAAACTCAGTTTAATGATTCAAATCACAACACTCAATGAAATAGAAGTAAGAACAAGTGTTTATTGAATGTAAAATGACATATCCCCAATCTTAGAAAAAAAAAGGAATTACTCACTCATGATGTAGAAGAGAATCCCAAATCTAAATTAGAGAATTGTAATATAAAGTGTAAAGTGTAAAGTCTTTTCATCCTTCAGGAAGAACCCTTATTTATCCTAATTACAAAATATTGGCTAAGCCCAACAAAACAAATCTAAAAAATAGGAATATAATATAACATCTATAACTTATTTTGGACCTTCAATTGGTCTTCGCATAGCCTAACATCGAATTTCATCTTCTTGCACTCATTCTCTACTCTTTTTTGCTTTAATCCATCCAAACATACAACATAACAAAAAACACCCGCTCAACCCGAACAAAGATAAATAAAAACTAAAAGCAATCCTAAAGTCCTAATTATGTCCTAAAATGCAAGTTAAATGCAATGAAAATGTAGCATAATTTCACACTCATCATATTGCATATCACTTCTCTCTCTATTAATGGAGAGGAGTGTAGCACATTCTCAATCTGCTATAAATTCTTATTGATTGGTCCATTTTAATTTAATGACGTTTGAAGATCTCCTGTACCCCTTGATGTCCCCAATGGTGTACCCAGACAATCAAACTATGTTATTTAATTAAGAAAATTTATAAAAACATAAATTAAAATTTTATATTATTTTGGGAAGTGCTATTGGTTAGGGGTATGTGGATATGATCTTTTTGGGGCAGAGGATCATTGTCTGTTTCACTCTAGCCCACTACTATTTTTATGATTAGTAAAAAATTTATTACCATAACCTGAACTTAAAGATGCATCATTTTTTCTTTGGTAGTAATCCGTTTGGATGTAAATTTCTATGATTGATCAAAAATTTATTATCATAATCTTTTGGGTAAGGAACTAATCATTTCGGAGTACGTGATTGTCCCTCTCAACAAATATTATTCCCAAGAATTGAACCATTAACATTTTGATTATCTTGAAGATCTATCAGTGCTTTACACCACTAAATCAATATATTTTTAAAGGTTTCTTACCAGTATAAGGATAATGAACCAAGGTAGATAAGTTTTATTTATTAGATTTTGTTAGTTAGTTCAAAAAGATATTTTTATAAAGTCTGTTTTGGTTGTTATTGGATGCATACTATAAATAACATCTACACATTGTCTTAGAAGTAATGAATCAATGAGAATTTTCTAAATCAATTAACACTTCTTCTTCCACAAACTGATTCTCATTTTCCTGTCCATTTTTTCTTTCGTTTGTTCTAAGTGTGAGTGTGAGTGAATTGAGGTGTGCGGTCTGTTTTTTCTCCAACAAAGTGGTATCAAGAGCACAAGTTAGATCCAAAAGGGCTTTCACTCTTCTATTATCTTCTTCCTTTCTCTTCCTCTACAATCATCACTCAATGGGACATTTAAGCACAAATCAGATGAATGGCTCATTAATCAATAGGGTCATTAGTCACACAAATCAAATGAAGGCATTTGGAGAAGCAAATGGAGATGAATGAAAGAATGGCTCAATTCTTCAATAGGATCATTAGTCACACAAATTAGATGAAGGCATTTGGAGAAGCAATTGGTGACCAAACAATCATTGATAAGATTTTAAGAACTCTAACCCCAAACTTTGATCACATAGTTGTGGCAATTGAAGAATTCAAGAAGCTTGAAGAGTTGAAGTTGGAAGACCTTCAAGGCTCCCTCGAGGATCATGAGCAAAGGCTCATTGAAGGATCCACAGAAAAATTCACCAATCAAGCCTTGCATGCTCAAATCTTTAAAAGAGGAAAGAACTTTGGCAAGAGTGGAGAAAGAAACCGAGGAAGGGGGAAACTGCAAACAATGAGTTGCCAATATGAATTGATGTAAATAGAGATGAATGAAAAAATGGCTCAATTCTTCAATAGGTTCATTAGTCAGACAAATCAGATGAAGGCATTTAGAGAAGCAATTGGTGACCAAACAATCATTGAGAAGATTTTAAGAACTTTAACCCCAAACTTTGCTCACATAGTTGTGGCAATTAATGAATTCAAAAAGCTTGAAGAGTTGAAGTTGGAAGACCTTCAAGGCTCCCTCGAGGCTCATGAGCAATGGCTCATTGAAGGATCTACGGAAAAATCCGTCAATCAAGCCTTGCACGCTCAAATCTTTAAAAGAGGAAAGAACTTTGGCAAGAGTGGAGAAAGAAACTGAGGAGGGGGAAAGTATAAAGGAAAAAGCACAAATCTTCAATATCAAGAACAAGAAAATTTTGATCAAGATCAGTTAGAAAGTTTCTTAAGAAGGGGTGGTTTCAATGCTTGGAGAGGTGGAAAGAAGAAGGTAGACATAAATATGATCAAGTGTTTCAATTGCAATAAGATTGGACACTTCTCTTATGAATGTCAAGTACTTCCAAGACAACTTGATATTCATAGCAGACAACATCATGATGAGGCACATGTGGTGAAAGAAGAAGTTGAAGGTATTGGTGATGAAACACCTATCCTATTGATGATGACAACAAGTCAAGGGAAGAACAATGAAGAGATATGGTATGTGGATTCAGGTTACTCTAATCACATGACAAGCCATAGAGATTGGCTTGTTAAATTTGATTCCATTAAGAAATGCAAAGTGAAATTTGCTGACAACAGAATAATTCAGGCTGAAGGGATTGGAGATGTTATGTCAAGAAAATAGATGGCAGAAATGCAATGATTTCTGAGGTAATCTATGTGCCAAGTATGAGTCACAACCTGATCAGCCATGGCCAACTACTAGAGAAAGGGTTTTCAATGAGTATGAAAAATGGTCATTTTGAAGTCTTTGACTCAAAAAAAGGAAGACCATGAGGGCTCCCCTAACCCAGAATAGAACATTTCAAGTAAACCTCAATACAGCGGAGTCCCAATGCCTGAACACTGAAATCTTGACCGATGATGTGTGGTTATGGCACATGAGACTTGGTCATCTCAACTTCAAGGACCTTAGTCTCATGAAGATCAAAGAAATGGTTCATGGCCTACCTCCAATTCAAGTGATTAAGAAGGTATGTGATAGCTGCTTGATAAGCAAACAACCCAGATCCTCATTTAGTAACTTCACTGCTTCAAAAGCCAATACTCTGCTGCACATTGTATACTCTGATGTTTGTGGCCCATTTGAGGTTCCTTTACTAGGTGGAAACAAATACTTTGTCACCTTTGTGGATGAACTTAGTAGAAATTTTTGGCTTTACTTGATTAAAGCCAAAAATGATGTTTTCACAACATTCAAAGACTTCAAGTGCATGGCTGAAAAACAATCTGAGAAATCAATCAAGATATTGAGGACATATGGATGAGGTGAATTCAATTCCAATGAATTTGAGTTGTTTTGTACTGAAAGTGGAATCATACATGAGGTCACTGCACCTTATACTCCTCAACATATTGGAGTTGCTGAAAGGAGGAATAGAATCATACTAAACATAGTGAGGAGCATGCCGAAGACAATAAATTTACCACATGGCCTATGAGGAGAGGCTACAACAACAACAACCTATGTGTTGAATCACTGTCCAACAAAAAGATTGGAGTCTAAAGTGCTTGAAGAAGTCTAGTCAGGGAGGAAACCTTCACTCAAACACTTTAGAATCTTTGGGTCAGTATGCTACAAACACATACCTTATCAAAGAAGAAAGAAGTTAGATGATAAGAGTGAACCAATCATTTTTGTTGGTTATCATCCAACTGGATCCTATAAGCTGCTCAATCCTAAAACTCAACAGGTCATGTTTAGTAGCGATGTGTACTTGGAATTGAACATGTGAAGCATAGTTTGAAATCAGAGTTTGAAATGTCCGATTTAGGGAGACTAACTTACTTCCTTGGAATTGAGTTCAGACAAGTTGATGAAGGCATCTTTATGCACTACAGCTATGTTTAACTGCAATTATGTTTAACTGCAATTATGGTTGCTGAACAAATTCAATATGTTTAACTGCAATTATGCAGAAACACCATCAAAGACTAACCTAAAGCTAGACAAGGATGATCATGAGTGTGCAGTGGATGGTACATTGTTTAGACAAATTGTTGGTTGCTTGAGATTCATATGTCATACAAGACTAGAGATCTCATTATGTATTGGATTGATAAGCAGATTTATGAGCAATCCAAAGAAACCACACCTTGTGGCAGCCAAGAGAATTCTATGGTACCTAAGTGTTTCACTGAATTTTGGTGTGTTGTTCTCCAATAAGACAAAGAAGTGCATACTACAACTTACTGCTTATTCTGATTCTGATTGGTGTGGAGATTTGCTTGAGAGGAAAAGCACCATAGGGTATGTCTTCTTGTTGTGTGGAACTCCTATCTCATGGTGCTCAAAGAAACAAGACATTGTGACTTTGCCTACTTGTGAAGTTGAGTATGTCTCAGCTTGTCATGATGCATGTCAAGCATTATGGATGATCTCATTGCTTGAAGAAATGAAGATTGGATTTGAAGGAACAATGGAGCTCTTAGTAGACAATAAGTCAACCATACACCTTGTAGAGAATCCAATTGCACATGGAAGAAGTAAGCACATTGAAAGGAAGTATCACTTCCTTAGAGATCAAGTAGGTAAAGGCAAAATTTGCTTGAAATATTGCAAGACATATTTGCAGATTGCTGATATAATGACTAAGTCATTAAGAGTTGATAGATTTAGAGAATTAAGAAGATTGTTAAGTGTTGTGCGTTTGTAATTAGTTTTTGAATTAAGTGGAGTATTAGATTTTGTTAATTAGTTCAAAAACTATTTTAGAAAGTCTATTTTGGTTGTTATTGGATGCATACTATAAATAACATCTATGCATTGTATTAGAAGTAATGAATTAATGAGAATTTGCTGAATTAATTAACACTTCTTCCATAAACTGAGTCTCCTTTTCCTCTCCATTATTTCTTTCGTCTGCTGTAAGTGTGAGTGAAATGAGGTGTGTGATATGTTTTTTCTCCAACATTATTGAAAAACTAAAAATATAAAACTTTAGATTTTTTGAATATATTATTCTCAAGAAAACATATCATTTCTGAATCTCCATCCCTGCAGTAAAGAAAAATCATTGTTTTAATATATTTAGGTTAGTTTTTGAGTTAAGTTTTAGATAGGATAAAAGAGAAAGAGAAATGTTAAAATAATAAGTGTGTTTTATAATTCTCAAATCTCTTATGTTTTTCTCATTTTCCTCGCAAAATTTAAGTTGAACCTTAAAACAATGATTCATCTTTTCTTTCCGCTGAATATTATGTGCAGTCATATCTTCTCCCTTTTGAATAAAACTATAAGAGTAACCACCACACATTTTTTTTTGGAGAAACTATTACTCTAATTAAGGTATAAAGGAAAGAATAAAATTGATATTCAGTTAGGAAGTTGTATTAATATCCATTTAACTTTCTCCATGACCACTTTGCATGTTTCAATTCACATTTTATGGGTTAGGATCTTCATAATTATATAGTTCATTATTAGAATATGGGACTCAAATTGATTTTATTTTAAAAAAACTTTAATTTAAAATAATTTAAAATTTGCACCGTTAGAAAATTTTAAATGTCGCATGTCAATATCTTGTTCAGTACTGGAGATAATCCTTATTCACATTTCCTATTGTTGTATTAGAGAAACATTAATTCTTTTTATTTTAAATTTTGTAGTTGGGATAACATTTTTATCTCCCCTCTCCACATCTTCATAAAATCACGTTTGTTGTCCCACAAATTGTATAGTGTATGTATCATGTACTTATGATTGGTTAAAAAAAATGTTTTTAAGTTAAAAAGTTAATCATTAATTATTTTTATGATCAATCACAATTGATGACACATGTCATAACATAATTTATGAGACAACAAATGTGTACCTCATAATAATACATCTTTTTTCCGTCATGCAATACATGAGTTATTATTCTATTTCACAATGAAATTTTGTTATGAATTTAGTCATGCACATTGATGTAAAGAACTATCCAATTGGTTTATTTTTTGAGTGAGAAAAAAATAGCATGACAATAATGTAACCCTATAGGTTGCTCGTGTTGAATTTCCAAACATAAAAAAAACCTTGCTGGTATGATTGAAAGAATATGGACTTGGTAATAGAAGGAGAATTTGCAGTAAGAAGAAGTCGAAGAACAGAGGAGGAGAAATTGAATGAGGAAAGAATTAAAAGAATGCTAAGAAGAAGAGAGTGATTGCAATGTATATTCATTCATTATATAATCAAGGAAATTACATATGCCATTTATAGTAACATTACACCAACTACCAACTAACTGAACTTACTAATAATGGAAGTTCCTAACTAACACAAACTAACTCTTTAAGAAGTAGAATTAATTCTAACACTACCCCTTAATTCAATTCTTCAACACTACCCCTTAATTCAATTCTTGTTCTTTTCATCTAAGCATACAACTCCAAGTTTGTACCTTAGTTCTTCAAACCTCCCTTTCTTCAATGGTTTAGTAAAGATATCAGCAATTTGATTTTCAGAGTTGCAGAATTTTAGCTTGAGCCTCTCCTGATTCACTTGATCTCTTAGATAGTGAAAACGTGTCTCAATGTGCTTGCTCCTTCCATGTGCAACCGGATTCTTTGCTAAGTTTATGGCTGACTTATTGTCAACCATTAACAACATGCTTTCTCCTTCCTTTCTTAGCTTCAGTTCAGTGAGCAGGATTTCCAACCATACTGATTGTTGAGCAGCCATACACGCAGAGATATATTCTGCTTCACAGGAAGACAGAGCAACTACAGTTTGCTTCTTGGAGCACCATGATATTGGAGCACCACCAAGCATGAACACATAGCCTGATGTGCTCTTTCTATCTTCCTTATCACCACACCAATCTGCATCACTATACCCAATCATATTGTGTGTGATTGTTTTGCTGCAAGTTTGATTGGGAAGCAACAAGCCATACCCAATTGTTCCTTTTATGTACCTAAGGAGTCGTTTTGCAGCAAGGAGATGAATTTTCTTTGGTGTTTGCATAAATCTGCTCACTACACCCACACCACAAGCTATGTCAGGCCTTGTATTACATACATACCTCAAGCATCCTATCATTTTCCTAAAGAGTGTATGATCCGCTGCTTGATCTGCATCAGTTGTGCTACTAGAGCTTCCAGTTTCCACTGGTGTAGAGACTGAGTTGCATTTTTCCATCTGAAATCTTTCCAATACATCAAGAACATATTTGCTTTGGTGCATGAAAAAACCATTTTCTGTCTTTGTGAACTGTATGCCAGGGAAGTATGATAGGTTGCCTAGATCACTCATGTCAAATTCAGCTTTCATATCATCTTTGAATGCACGAATTTCTTTGATTTCTTTGCCTGTCACCAACAAGTCATCTACATATAGATAAACTGACAGCAAGTTGTCCATCTCTGACCCTCTTACATAGATTTCATATTCAGCAGTGCACTTGTGAAAACCAAGCTGTGCAAGGAATCCATTGATTCTTTTATTCCAGGCCCTTGGAGCCTGCTTCAAGCCATAGAGTGCCTTATGCAGTTTGTAGACTTGATCTTCCTTTCCTGTTATTATGAAGCCTGGTGGTTGAGTTACATAGACCTCTTCTACTAAAGGTCCATTCAGAAAAGCAGATTTAACATCCATTTGATGGATTCGCCAATTGTGATAGCTTGCTAGTGATACAACTAGCCTTATGGTTTCTATTCTTGCCACTGGAGCAAACACTTCCTCATAATCTAGTCCTTGTTTCTGCAGGAACCCTTTTGCCACCAATTTAGCTTTGTATTTGGTCACCTCACCTTTTGGATTTACTTTTACTTTGTAGACCCATTTAACAGAAATTGCTCTCTTGTTTGGTGGTAGCTTAGTGAGTTCCCAGGTCTGATTTCTTTCAATTGATCTGAGTTCTTCCTTCATGGCTTCAATCCAGTGAGATTCTTTTACTGCCTCGTCAAAGCTCACTGGTTCCATTTCAGCTAGCAGGGCTATGTGTACAAGATCTCCTTCTGTAGTAATGTTTGAATCTGGGAAGACCTCATAATCATTTAATCTCTGTGGTGCTTGTCTTGTTCTGGAAGGTCTTCTTCTAGTAGCATATTGTTCTGTGATTTGTTGTTCTACACATGGTTGTAGTTCTGTTGTGTTGTCTTCCTCTAGCTGTACTAGTGTTTGCCTTTTCACTTCAGAGTTATGACCCCAATCCCATGCTTGTGACTCATCAAATCTAACATCTCTGCTGAACATTATCTTTTGTGTTGAGGGATCATAGACCTTATATGCTCCTGTTGAGTGGAAACCAATTAGGATCATCTTTACACCTCTACCATCAAGTTTCTTCCTTAGTTGATCAGGGACATGCTTGTAGCAAATTGAGCCAAAAATCCTTAGATGGCTTACATTTGGCTTCAAACCTGACCAAGCTTCTTCAGGTGTGATTTCCTTTAGCCTCTTTGTAGGAGACCTATTCAGTATGTAGGTTGTAGTAGAGATTGCTTCACCCCAAAATTTCTTTGGTAGGTTCTTTGTTTTGATCACGCTTCTTGCCATGTTGAGGAGTGTTCTGTTTAATCTTTCTGCAGTGCCATTATGTTGTGGAGTGTATGGAGCTATCACCTCATGAATTAATCCTTCTTTGATGCACAAATCTGTCCACTCTTTTGAGTTGTACTCCCCACCCCCATCAGTTCTTAGAGTCTGCAGTTTCTGCCCACTCTGCCTTTCAGCCAGATTCTTGAAATTGGTAAAGGTAGTGAACA
The DNA here is from genome assembly GCF_001865875.1 of Lupinus angustifolius. Lineage (NCBI taxonomy): Eukaryota > Viridiplantae > Streptophyta > Magnoliopsida > Fabales > Fabaceae > Lupinus > Lupinus angustifolius. The sequence continues at coordinate 7,050,853 of NC_032021.1, forward strand.
CATCATTCTTCCTCTTGATTAGATACACCCAAACCTTCCTTGTGTAGTCATCAATAAAGCTCACAAAGAATCTGTTATCTCCTAGTGAGTTTTCTTCAAATGGACCACACACATCAGAGTAGACCATTTCAAGTGTTCTTTTGGTCTTAGATGGAATGTGAGTGGTGTATGTTGTTCTGGTCTGTTTGCTTGCTACGCAATCTCCACATAACCCACCAGGAATTCTGATTGTAGGTAGGCCATTCACAATCTCAGCTCTGCTTAATGATTCAAGGCTCTTAAAGTTCAAGTGTGCATACCTCTTGTGCCATACCCAACTGTCTTGAGAGATTTTTGACATAAAACAGTTATGACTACCAACTTGAATCCCAATCTTGAATGTCCTATTGCTTGATAGAGGTACCTTAAGGATTAGGTTGTTTTCAACATCAAAAACCTTCAGGATTTTGTTCATCATTGACATTGTGTATCCTCTTTCAAGCAATTGCCCCATGCTCAAGAGATTACTTTTCATTTTGGGCACATAGAGCACATTCTGGATGCTTGAGTGACTTCCATCCTTCCTTTGAATTGAAATGTCTCTAATTCCTTCAGACTCAATACAGCTTTGATATGCAAACTTGACTTTGCTCTTGGCAGATTCATCAAGGTTTGTAAACCATTCTTTGTGTCCTGTCATGTGATTAGAGCAGCCTGTATCTAGGTACCAACAACCACTATTGATTTGATCCTTTTCAGATGTGACCATGAGGAGAACTTGTTCTTCATCAGACTCATCTTCATGAGCTAGCCTTGCTTCTGCTGTCCCACTATTCTCATGCTTGAATCTGCACTAAGAGGCAAAGTGCCCATGGTTTTTGTAGTTGTAGCATTGGATCTTGCTTTTGTCAAACTTTTTCTTGTGCTTTCTGTTTGCTTGATCCTTGGAGAAATTGGAGCTTAGGTCTTTTCCTGATTTCTCATTACCCCTTCCTTTATCAGTTTTCATTCTGCCATTTCCTTTCTCGCTGAAATTTCCTTGGCTTGAATGTCTCTTGAAAGAGTATGCTTGTAGAGCTTGAGGTTGTTGTTCACCTCTGTCTTGAATCCTCTCCTTGATTCTCTGCTCATGAGCTTCCAAGGAACTTTGCAATTCATCAATCTTGAATTGCTCAGGATCTTTTGACTCTTCTATTGCCACTACCACATGGTCAAACTTGGATACCAAGGTTCTTAAGACCTTCTCCACTATCCTCATCTCTTCACCACAACTTTTCATCTGGTTTGTGAGGGCCCTGATTTTTTTGAAGTATTTTGAGATTGTTTCACAATCTTTCATTTGTAGTAGCTCATACTCCCTTCTTAGAATTTGCAATCTGACTTTCTTCACCTTTTCTGCTCCTGCATAGCATTTCTCTAGGTTCTCCCATGCTTCTTTGGCTGTTTTTGCACTTGAGATTTTCTCAAAGTTTGATTCATCTACACATTGATGAATCATGAATAGTGCCTTGCAATCTTTCCTCTTACTTTCTCTGGATATTGATTGCTGGACCTCTGGTGCATCATCTTCAACTAACTGGACACCATTTTGCACTACTTCAAGAACTTCTTGGTAGCCAAAAAGCACCTTCATCTGCACTTGCCATCTATCATAATTCTTCCCAACCAGAACTGGCAGTGACATTGTGAAGCCACTATTCGTTGCCATTGTTCTTGTTTCTTCAGGGCTTCCTTCCACAACTCCCAATCTCGAATTGAAGGCTCTTGATACCACTGTTGAATTTCCAAACATGAAAAAAACCTTGCTGGTATAATTCAAAGAATATGGACTTGGTGATAGAAGGAGAATTTGTAGTAAGAAGAAGTCGAAGAACAGAGGAGGAGAAATTGAATGAGGAAAGAATTAAAAGAATGCTAAGAAGAAGAGAGTGATTGCAATGTATATTCATTCATTATGTAATCAAGGAAATTACATATGCCATTTATAGTAACATTACACCAACTACCAACTAACTGAACTTACTAAAAATGGAAGTTCCTAACTAACACAAACTAACTCTTTAAGAAGTAGAATTAATTCTAATAGCTCGTACGTGACCTTTTGCATGATGAAGTCGAGGAGAGACTATGTTGAAGTAAATCTATGTTGCATGAATATAGGTATATAGTAAATTAAAAAAATGTAAGTTGTGGGTATGCTAATGTAAATTAAAAACTATATAAAGGTATGAAGATTAGTGTTTACATTAGTAAAAATTCTATTTTGGTCTAGTGAGGTAAGATACTCTAGATTTTCAAAAAATTTAAAATATCAATGATTCAATTTATATGAATACATTTATGGGAGAGATTGTCCCACACCCCAATAGAAATAACTTTTTGTCCAAAAAGTGTAGAAATATTCTTGATAGTACATAAAAAGAGTGAGAATCTCAAAATAAGATAACGAAACCAAGATTCAATAATATAATATGACTAGAGAGTGATGAAAATATGTTATTATACTATCATCAATGACCAATTAAGATCAATGAATAGGCATATACAATGAATAATTAAGGCATAGAAATTTCAAGTTCAAATTTAACCTATTTAATATGCATATAAAATAATTAAAATTAAAGTTTTCAGAGAGATAATAAGTATTAAGTTCGAGTCTAGTATACTTGCCTATAATGTCACAATACTAAACTTCTAGTAGCCTGATAACAAAAGTACATGATTTCATGATTTTTATGTTGAACCTTATTGTGTCAAATAATTATTAAATCTGATGTCCAGAATTTCATTTAACTTAGTTGACATGTTTTAATTCACACGTTAGATAGTTCTCCATTCTCAAAAACCACCTTGTTTCTTTCACTCCACATATATATAGTCCAAGTGACTACAAAAAAGAGATTTCAATAACTTACTTTGAAAACTAGCGAAGGAAAAATCATGTTTACATTCCACTAATGAAGGCAAGAACACCAAAGGATCCAAATTGCATTAATTAGAGAACAAACTTGGTTGCACTATAATTACACAATATATTAGCTTCAACCATTTTTGACATTATTATTACTAGCGTGTTGACATGCACTACCGTGTCTATCAACCCACTTTCCGATTGTTTGTAATGTGTATCATGTATACTATAAATGTTAAATATAGTATTTGGTGCTAAATATTTCAAATATGTAGTAGAATTTATTTGATTGGTGTAATGTTCAATTTTTTAAATTGAACATTGAAATAATTGAGTGACTTGCAATTATTTTTGTAGGTGAAGTGTATAATTATGGTGAAATAATTTAAATAAATTTATCATGTTTAGAACATAATATGTAAGATCGTCATGAAATGTTTGTCAACTGCATTCTTATTTGTAATAATGATTGCACAATTAATAGATATGATAAACCGAGTAATGAATTTTCTTTTGTACGATGAAAATGACAAACAATTATAGTTTTAGAATGTTATTATTGAATAATAATAAAACCACAATGTCTCATTATAGTGAATACTAAAATGTCCATATTATTGTGGGTAAAATTCGAGAGGTAATTTGTGTTATATAATGAGATTTGTTAAAGTAAATATGAAATGTGTACATTAAATGTCAATTGAATTAGAAAAAAGTAATAGGGTAAGGTAAAGAAGAAGAAATTTTTTTATTGCATGAAAGTAACTAAGAATAGTCTGTTGGAGAATATCTTCATCCGAAATCCATAGATGAAACACGGAAGTCCTTATAACCATGGCTTTGTTCCCACAATCTAATGTTTATGCCCATACATAAACCCAAATGGAACAACTATGGTCCAGACCGAAGAAACCCCAAATGAGTTCATGGTGAAGATGAAGAGCATACCTTGTTGAGCCATTTCCGGAATCTCGAAGGTATGAGGGTGCGGTGATATTCCAGATGTTAGAGCCCGAATGGTTTTCCTTATGCTTCTCTAGAGGGGAATGAGAAAACCTTAGTCTTGAGAGTGTTGTTGTGGTGTGTTGAGAGTGAGTTCTCTCCTTATGGTGGGTTATTCACCTTATGGATAACCTTATACTCACCTCCCTTTCTGATCCTTAACCACACACTTAAAACTTGTTGCTCTACAAATGGGGACCACAACCCATAAAAGTAACCCTGAAGTAGTTACTACTTAAGTTGCAATAATTCTGATTCAGTCCCTTCATCAAATCAGAAATTGCCCAAAGGTATCTACACTTATATTATTTCATGACACATATGCCCTTAGCCACCAAATTAATTACTTGCGATGATCTTCCAGATGATAGAGCGCCGAATGGTTTTCCTTAGTTTCTCTCTAGAGGGGAATGAGAGAATGCTTTTGTTCTTAAGAGTGTGTTGTGTGTTGTGAGGAGCCTTATGTTATATGCCTAATGGATGAGTTGATAGTGTTATATCCTATTGGATAACACTATCCTCATCCTACCTTATTATCCTCAACTTTACACCTGAAAACATGTTGCTCTACAAATGGGGACCATAACCCATAAAAGTAACCTTGTAGTGGTTACTACTTTAGTCGCAATAATTTTGATTCAGTCCCTTCATCAAATCAGAAATTACCCAAAGGTATCTACACTTATAATATTTTATGACACATATGCCCTTAGCCACCAAATTAATTACTGAAGATCATTTTATATTTTAGCTAATTACATAATGGCCATAACACAATTATAGAATTATATTTGTGACCCATAAATTGTCAGAAATTCTAACAATCTCCCACTGGTCACACATATGATTCTCCATATGCGTTATCCTTATTGCGCACTTAAGTATTGCCATTATGACTTAGGCATACATAAATTATCTCGTCCATTAGTCCTGTCTCCATATCGAATCATAGTGAATTTCGCCATATCAATGATGACTAATTCAACAATGATCACCAACATTGACACAACTAAATGACATAGATACATCAAGAAATGTGTAGCATGAAAATCACATGAATATGATCTGTACATGTCAATTTTCAATTGGTCCTACTTGACTTTAGTCAGATCCTTAAATGTAGAGATATGTAGTAGCATTAAGAGCATAAAATCAAGACAATAAAATATCTTTAAAGACAATATTCTTTGTGAAATCACACTTCTCCCCTTGAATTGTTCCTTTTTTAATAAGAATTTTTGTGGTAGATTCTGAAACCCCTCTTGATAGGGCAACATATAGTTGTCCATGTCCAAAGACATGTTTAGGAAGATAAATCCCTACATTGGGAATGGTCTGTCCATGTGCCTTATTTATTGTGAGTGCAAAACTTAACGCACAAGAAATTGCTTTCTGATAAGAACAAAAGGGAGTCCCACATTGTCTGAAGTTTTAAGTTTAATCTTAGGCAAAAAAGCTCAATGTCCAGCATGTTGGCCACTTAGGACTTCCACATCTAACATATTCATGTAAGTCCTACGATATAGTAACCTCATCCCATTGCATAAGCCAACTTTCGGGTCTATGTTTCACAACAACATCAATAGTGCACCATTTTTTACCTTGAGAACATGTGGGGGTAAACCACCAGGAGTAATGGAGTTTAAGTACTCTTGCTGGTATAAGTTGTTTGTGTCTCCTTCAACCTCATCAAATGATAACAAAATAACGATCTTTTCCCAAAAAATGATTGATAATTATATCATTTCGTTTTTGAACATTCTCTTTTGTGGGTGTTAGTATAGCTCTTTCTGACATATAAGAACCATCCCATCCATGACTTCCCAAATTGGGAAATATTACTTGTATGAGTTGTTGTATTGAATCATCTCCTTCCCACCTTATTGTCATCTGTTGAGGTATTTTTACCAAATCATCATGAATTGTGGGTTCAACACCATCTCCAATCCTCATAAGATATTCAAGAAAATTCTGGTCTTGCAATGAACACATATTTTGACGCAAATGTAAGACGTTTGTATATACCCACAAAGGAGACTTAACAATACATGCAACTATCATTTCTCCATTATTACCCTTTGGTATCATTGGAAGTGCATGTCTAAAATCTCTTCCCAATATTACAACTTTCCCCCCAAACGGAGCATCACAACCTATAATATCTCTCAATGTTCGATCTACTCCTTCTAAAGCATATATGTTTACCATTGGTGCTTCACACCACACTATTGCTGATGCTTGTGTAATTAGTTTTGCAAGATCAGATATTTTGTTGATTGAGCATACTGATGATGAATCTGGGTTTAGAGGTATCTTATAGCGTGAATGCGTAGTTTGACCACCAGGTAATAATGTCGCAGCTATTCTAGAGGTGGTCGTTGCTAGAACTATTTTTCTGATACTTCCTAATCTTGAAATTAAAGCACGATAAAGGAATATCTTACCCGTTGATATGGAAAATCGCAAGTGCACGATTATGTCGTCAAGTAATAAATATAGATCCCACGAGGATTGGAAAACTCCTTTAATTATAACAATTAATTTATACTTAACTCAAATAAGGAATAAAATTAAATTTAGAACAATGGCCAAGAATAATTATGAAAATAATCAAAAGGGATTGAAATCTAATTTAGGAAGAGTTCCCAGGATAAGGGTTACCGCCTTTACACTCACAAATCCTTGTTTTGCTCCTTTTCATGAACTTTAAGTTGTGAGAGTGAATTACTCTTTGATATGTATCATCCTCTCTCGAGCTCCAGCATGTGTACTCAATTGAAGTCGCACCTACTCTCGTGGTACGATTATCAATCAAATCCTTTACTTGGATCTTTCTGTCGAATCGTTTCGTAGCAACCCAAGGTGAATTCCAGAAACCCCCGAGAATCCTAATACTACTCTCCTAAATTAGGATTCTATTTTGAATAAATGAATGGTCGGATAGTTGGGTTCACCTCTCGATCCTTCCCCAATGTATCTAAGAGGTGTAATTTGTTGGTCAGACAACTCACACGAATAAAACTCAGTTTAATGATTAAAATCACAATACTCAATGAAATAGAAGTAAGAATTTCATGAATTAGGGTCACTCTTCTCTCATCACTCTCAACCTCATCATCTTCACTACATAGCCCAATATCCCCTCATCACTAAAATTGCTAACAATGTCTTTAATAATAGACATTTTCATGAATAAAACTATTATTAAAAACTGACCTAAAGAAAATATATGTAATACACAAAAAATAATGTGATTACCTTGTGTGTTAGAAGTACAAAATTATAACTTACCGTTTTCAATTATCACATACTAAATGCAACAATTGCTTGATAGGTGCCAAAAATACCTAATTTTCATACACTTCTCATGGCACTTATCCTATGCAAAAATGTGAAAACCAACTTAATTCAACACTTTTTAAGATAAATTTTGTAGGTTTGAATAAGTTAATTTTTGATCGCCTCTTGTCCAAGTTCTCCTTGAATTTTTGTAGGAAATTGAATAAAAAAGAATTAATCCAAATGATGGCCAAGAATTCATGCTAAATCACAAGCCAAAAGCTCAAAAAGAAATGCTCCAAACAAACAAATTCAAAAGGTGGGATAGTCAAAGAAATAATAATTCAAAAGACTTACAAATGTTTTCCAAAATACTTAAACCTTTTAGACATCTGATTGAAGCATTGAGATTGTCTTCATAGGCCTTACTTATCATATGACCTTTTTTCAATCAACCATTTTCCTTACAACAAATCTTTTTTTTAGTTCCTTCTCTTTTAGTATACTTTTTATTTCTTTTTTTTCTTCCTTTTTGTTGTTGAGATTTTCTAAAAGAGAATGGATGAAATTTATTTATTTATTTTCTTCATCACCTTTTTATGGATTCTTTCAACACACATGACATTTTTATCTTTCTCATTGCTTCAACCATACATCAAAAATTACCCTAAACCTCCATTTGAGTAGCAATGAAAAATCATTATAGTTCAGGCTCAAAAGTGGACAACTAATGAGTTTTCGATGTTTATAGCAAGTGGCTGAAGGTCAAAATAAAAAGTCCTAATTGCCTCTATCATTTTAATGCACACAGACAAACTTCAATCTTGAAACGGTCATAAATCAAGTTCTAGAATATACAATCATAGAAAATTATGCACTCATGAAAGAAAAAAAAATTATTTTATGTAATTGTCAATTCAAATCAGAATCTTTATTGTGTTTGACCCAAGATTCTCACATTTGGTATATTGAGCAAAAGTTATGAATCAAAGACCTTTATTTAACCAAATTTAATTCACAATTGTCAAATCTAATGTCTTTCATGTTATTATTCTATCAACAATTTTTTTCTTCAATGAGGGTCATAGATCAACAATCACCATTCATGTATAGTTTTTCATTTAAAGCAGATAGACAACACATAGAACAAACGAGGGGATAAATGATATATGAGATTTATGTGTTTGTCATGCCATCTTTTTGTTATTTATTTGTAAGTACGAGAATTCTCATAAGCATCCAACCGCAGTTTTTCCAACTCTTGCCGTTGTAATTTCCTCTTTTCTCCAACAACTTTCAGATCAAAGTTTAGCAATTTAACGACCCAATACGCCTTATGCTCTAGTTCCACTAGAAGGTGGCAGAGCTTACCATAAATCAACCTGAATGGTGACATACCAATAGGCATTTTATATGCAGTACGGTAAGCCCATAAAGCATCGTTAAGCTTTGAGGACCAATCTTTTCTGCTCCTAGACATTGTCTTCTCCAATATGCTCTTAATCTCACGATTTGATACTTCCACTTGACCAGTTGTTTGAGGGTGGTAAGGGGTACCAACTCGATGAGAAACATCATACTTCTTGAAGAGGTTTTCAAAATGTCTTTCAATGAAGTGTGAGCCTCCATCACTAATAACCAACCTCGGGACCCTAAACCTTGGAAATATGAACTTGGTAAACAGTTTGATGATTGCTTTGACATCATTGTGTGGAGATGAAATTGTCTCCACCCACTTAGAAACATAATCGACTGCCACCAAGATATATTTGTTGTTGTTTGAAGTAAGAAAAGGTCACATATAGTCAACTCTCCATACATCAAATATCTCCACCACAAGGATGGGGTTCATTGGCATTTCATGCCTTTTTGATATGTGCCCCACCCTTTGGCAAGAATCACATGTGAGAACAAAATTCCTTGCATCTCTAAATATGCATGGCCAAAAGAAACCACATTGGAATACATTTGCTATTGTTTTTGAAGTACTGGTATGGCCTCCATAAGAGACAGAGTGGCAACAACTCAGGATCCTTGCCCCTTCTTCTTCTAGAACACATCTTCTATAAATACCATCAGCACAGAGTTGATAGAGATAAGGATCATCCCATATAAACTTCTTCAGATCTGAGAAGAATTTCTTTTTCTGTTGCGGTGTCATTTTAGGTGGAAGAATTTTGCTGACCAAATAGTTTACAAAGTCAGCATACCAAGGTGCCTTTACAGAGTCGAGAAGGAGGAGTTGCTCATCAGGAAAGGAATCATCAATATGTATGTCCTCCTCCTCTCCACTTGGATGTTCAAGCCGAGATAAGTGATATGTAACTAGATTATCTGTTCCCTTTCTATCAACAATCTCGAGATCAAATTCTTGTAGAAGGAGAATCCACCGGATGAGATGTGACTTGACTTCTTTCTTACTCATCAAGTATCTTAGGACTGAGTGATCAGTATGGACTATAACTTTAGAACCTACTAGGTAGGACCTAAATTTTTCAAAGGCAAACACAAAAGCTAGTAGCTCATTTTCTATGGTGGCATATTTAACTTGAGCTTCATCAAGTGTTTTGCTTGCATAGTAGATTACATGCATCTTTTTGTCCTTTTTTGGCCCAATGTTACTCCCACAACATATTCGCTAGCATCACACATCACTTTAAAGGGAAGATTCCAGTATGGTGATTACAATATTGGTGCAGTGACCAATGCTTCTCTCAACCTGCAAAACGATTCTAGACAAGCAACACTAAAATCAAATGCAATATCTTTCATTAAAATGTTAGAAAGGGGTTTCACAATTTTTGAAAAATCTTTTATGAATCTGTGGTTAAATCCCGCATGGGCTAAGAAACTCCTAACACCTTTCATGTTAAATGGTGGTGGCATATTTTCTATCATTATAATTTTTTCCCTGTCCACCTCTATCCTTTTTCCTGAAATTAAATGCCCCAACACAATACCCTCGTGCACCATGAAGTAACATTTTTTCCAATTTAATACAAGATTCACTTCCTCACATCTCTGCAATATTTTTGTCAAATTTGTTAAGCAGTCATCAAATGAAAGTCCATAAACAGAAAAATCATCCATAAAAACTTCCATTATGTTTTCTATAAAATCAAAAAATATTGCAGTCATGCATCTTTGAAAAGTGTCTGGGACATTACATAGCCCAAAAGGCATTCTCCTATAGGCAAATGTGTCATAAGGACATGTGAAAGTAGTTTTCTATTGGTCTTCAAAGTGAATGAGGATTTGATGAAATCTCGAGTACCCATCTAAATAGTAGAAATATTCATGTATAGCAAGCCTTTTAGGCATTTAATCAATGAATGGGAGAGGGGAGTGATCTTTCCTAGTGGTTGTGTTTAATTTTCTATATTCAATGCACATTCTTCAACCCGTGACTATTCTATTTGGTATTAATTCATTTTTCTCATTTTTAACAACACTCAATCCTTCCTTTTTAGGAACCACATGAACTGGGCTCACCCATTCGCTATCAGATACAGGATATATTACCCCAACATCCAAAAGTTTCAACACTTCTTTCCTGACCACTTCTTTCATATTAGGATTTAGTCTTCTCTTGTTTTCAATTAAAGTTTTATGGTTAGGTTCCATGAAAATTCTATGCATGCAAAAAGAAGGATTTATACCTTTTATATCATTCAATGTGTATCATATTACCTTCCTGTGCATTCTCAAGACCCTTAGCAATTTTTCAGTTTCCAATTTATTTAATTTAGCTTTAACAACAACTGGATAAGATGAATTAGGTCAAAGAAAGTCATACCTGAGGGTGGAGGGTAGTGTTTTTAATTCAATTTTAGGTATTTCCCCTCCTCCCAATCTTCAGATTTGGGCATTACCTTCAAGGTCTCATCTTGCGGGTTGTGAGGAAGTGTTGGGCTTGCATTTAGAAATTCAATAACCTCAACCACTTCCTCATCAACGTCTGAAGTGTCATCATCTACTATGCATATCTCTAAGGGATCCATAGATTTCACTCTAGTTGCTTTCTCTTTCACAACTTGGTTCAACATATCAACCCTAAAACATTAATCCTCAAGAGAATGTTGTTTAATAGATTTAACACTATCAAATTCAAGTTTTTCCTCCCCTATGCTAAGGGAAAGTTTTCCATTCTTTACATCAATTATATCACCAGAAGTAGCCAAAAAGGGTCTACCTAATATGATTGAGATTCTTGAATCCTCTTCCATCTCTAGTATTACAAAATCTGCTGGAATAAAAATTTTCCCAACTTTGATAGGAACATCCTCCAAGATGCCTATATGGAATTTAACTAACCTATCTTCTAATTGAAGTGATATAATAGTGGGTTTAGTTCACCCACTTCCAACTTTTTGCACACAGATAAGGGCATGAGACTCACACTTGTCCCTAAGTCACATAAGGCGTGATCAAAATTAGAATTTCCAATTAAACATGGGATAGAAAAACTACCACGATCATTTAATTTAGGAGATAATTTATTTTGAATTAAAGCATTGCACTCTTCAGTTAAAGCGATTGTTTCATAATCCTCTAGTCTTCTTTTTTTAGATAAAATATCCTTAGGAAATGTTGTGTATGTTGCATCTCCTACAATGCCTCAGTGAAGGATAAGCTGATATATAATTTCTTAAGAATATCCAAAAATTTCCCAAATTTCTTTTCTAATTTTCCCTTTGCTAATCTTTTAGGGAAAATGAATTGGTGGTATATATGGTGGTGGAGCTACATACTTAGACATCTTTTCAAAATTTTGCTCTCCTTGAGGGGGTTGTGTCTCAGTATGTTCCTCTTCCACTTGTGCATTTGTTTTCTAATTTGAGGAATATCACTTAGTTCCTTTCCACTCCTTAATTTGACAGCTTTACAATATTCATTATTTGGATTTTTTCCTGGCTGTCCTCGAGGCATCCCTATTTGTCTATTAGGATTACTAACTTGTTGGGCAATTTGTGTTTCCAGCTTTTTACCATGGATGGTCAGGTTTTCTATTATAGAATTCAAGTCATTGAGCATGTTTGAAAAACATTTATTAATCATGACTTGATCATCATTAAATTTATTTTGGTTAGCAAACAATTTTTCCTGACCTTCCATTAATGTTTTAAGAGTATGACCAATAGGAGAAGATTGTACATGTGGAAACCTTGTTGGAGATTTCCTGTTCCCTGATCCATTCTGGTATTAATCATTTAGAGTGTTGTTGCCCCTCCAAGAAAGGTTGGGATTATTCTGTCTGTATGGTGGGTTGAATTGTTGCTCGCTCCTCTCCTTGTAGTCATAGTAGTTGCATGATTCAGGTTGTTCATTAGTCAATGCTCCATGTTCAGGTTCAGTGAACTGTTTGCATTCAGACCACTCATGTCCTTTTCTCCACACCCCTCACATGTTGCACTAGACTCAATAGCATTAGCATTATACTTTTCTAGCTTTCTAAACCTTTGAGAAAGGTTCTCCAGCGTGGAAATTACCTTCTCCAGCTGATTGCCTGAATATTATGCACTAGAGTCTCTTCTTGGATTGTGTCTCCTCTCATTCGCCCATTGGTGATGATTAGAAACTACATTCTCTATGATCTTTGAACCATCATCAATTAATTTGCACATAAAGGCACCACATGCTGAAGAGTCCAATAGTTGTTGTCATGGACAGTCTAGCCCACTATAGAAGTTCTAAACCAACATCCGAGGTGGAATACCATGATGAGAGAAAGCTTCAGTCAACTCATTTAATCTTTCCCAAGCTTCAGCGATTGACTCCCCATCCTTTTGACTGAAGTTCTGGATGAGATGCCTATAGTGCACAGTTTTGGAAGGAGGAAAATATTTGTTGAGAAAAGCCTCCTCCAAAGTTCACCATATTACTTGAATTTCAGAATTTTGATATCTTAGCCACGTCTTAGCTCTGTCTCTTAGGGAATATGGAAACATGTGGAGATGAATAGCATCTTCAGAAGCCCCACGAATCCTGACTATCTCACAGAATTCCAAGAACTGATCAATAAGTGCATTAGGATCTTCATGAGCTCCACCTCCAAATTGGTTTTGCATCACCATTTGGATCTGAGCAAATGGCAAAGAAAAGTTCTCTGCCTCAATAGCTGGGTGAATTATTCCAGGACATGAACTACGAACAATAGGGGCTACATAGTCGTGAAGTGGTTTTTCATCTCGTTCAGCCATTGTTTGTACACACGCACGTCTTTCTCTTGCTCTTTCTTTTTATTGCCTTCTTCTTCTACGTAAAGTCCTTTCTGGATCTAAATAGTAATTTGAACTTTGCATAAACCATATTTGCAACTTGCAGAGGTACCAAGAAAAAGGAAAACGCATAATACACTAGAGTAAAGTAATGAATTAATTGAGAATTAAAGAAATTTTGACACAGTCCCGGTGAATTCCAGAAACCCCGAGAATCCTAATACTACTCTCGTGAATTAGGATTCTAGTTTGAATAACTATATGGTCGGATAGTTGGATTCACCTCTCGGTCCTTCCCCAATGTATCTAAGAGGTGTAATTTGTTGGCCAGACAACTCACATGAATTAAACTCAGTTTAATTATTCAAATCACAACACTCAATGAAATAGAAGTGATAACAAGTATTTATTGAATGTAAATGGGCATAGCCCCAATCTAAGAAATAAAGGGAATTAGTCACTCATAATGTAGAAGAGAATCCCAAATTCTAAATTAGAGAATTGTAATGTAAAAAATGTAAAATCCTTGAGAGAAAACCCTTATTTATCCTAATTACCAAATATTGGGCTAAGCCCAACAAAACAAATCTAAAAAATAGGAATATAATATAACATCTATGACTTCTTTTGGTCCTTCAATTGTTCTTCGCAGAGCCTCAACATTGAATTCAATCTTCTTGCACCCAATATCTACTCTTTTTTTGCTTTAATTCATCCAAACTGCACAACATAGCTAAAAACACTGTTCAACCCGAACAAAGAGAAATAAAAGCTAAAAACAATTCTAAACTCCTAATTATGTCCTAAATTGTAAGTTAAATGCAATGCAAATGTGGTATAATTTCACACTTATCACCCGTTCCTCCAGGGCCATCCACGAAAAAAACTTGACCATGTCTACGCTTAATGACATTCATGATGGTGTTGAAAGCAAGTGATTGATTAGAATTTAGTCTTCCCACAAAATCCAAATCTTGATGAGAAATATGGAAAAAAGTTGTTCTTGAATAATTCTTGGTATTACATTATCTTCAGGATCCTGTAATGGTAAAGTTAGCAAGTCAAAATATGAGATTTGTTTTCCATGAAGAAGCAAAAGGTCATTCAAATCTCTAAGCAACTTATTTGTGAAGTTTGTTCCGGTGGTAGAGCTTGTTGAAGGGTAATCTTCTACCATATAACTTTGAAACTCTTCCCAAAGACTTCTAACATCAGTAGGTTCACAGAACACCAATATTGTGACAAATAAACTCCTTAATGCAATAGGTGTTCGTAAATTTGAAGCCTCAACTAAGCACTGACGAATACTATCGTTTCCCTCTAAAAAACCTCGTTCTTGAGCTGATTGCTTGAAAGTAGGGAAACAAGTGCCATTTATTGTAAGTAGGTATTCCCAAGAGGTTGGGCCTCTAACATTATTCAGCAAAACACGTATACTCTCCTTCGGTTCCTTCTTCGGTTCCATTCTTTACTACCTTTGTCCCAAGTATACTGTTTTGGAATTTTTGTGTATAGATAATGTCTTACTTCTACATACAAATAGTTTAGTATAAAGAATTGAGTAAGCATGGTTTTGGAGTTATGATCATCATTTAGAATGTCATTGATCATTTGATGGTCATAAAATAGTACTTGTAGGCGATTTGGCAAGTGGATTTGTAATCATGTAACGAAAGGATACAATTGGTAAAGATTAAATCCAAATATTTTCCATAAGGCCTGTGGTACACAAATCCATCTTGCATCAACATATTGTTGTATTTCATCAGTATTTATCCCTCTATGGACTTCCATTGTTACTCTATCTTCATACCTTTATATAGTTTTTAATTTACATGAGCATACCCACAACTTACATTATTTTTTTAATTCACTATACCTATATTCATGCAACATAGATTTACTTCAACATAGTCTCTCCTCGACTTCATCATGCAAAAGGGCACGTAAGAGCAACATATAGGGTTACATTATTGTCATGCTATTTTTTCTCACTCAAAAAATTGTTAAGTATAATGCAATATAATTCAAATAGCTTTGATGTAGAAATACATTGGGCTTTGTTGTTTGTGTAATTGGTCTTGATGGTTAAAACTTACCATAAATAGAAAGTTCAGGTTGTTAATCAACAACCAATTTAATTCCATTTCAGTTTTCTTCCACTATTCATCATCTTCTACTTATCTTCCAACTATTTCTTCTTCCTTTCTTATATACTTCTTCCTATTGCTAATTCTAACAGTGGTAACAAGAGCCACATAATCAAGGAGCTTGTGGTGGAGTCCTCGACGATCCAAGGAGAGTTTGTGATAAGGAACTCATGGTGTGTAAGGATCAAGAGTCTTCTCAAACGAATTGAAGTATGACAACCTCGAATGGATACAGTATGAATCTACCCATTCTAGATGGGAAGAACTTTGATCATTGGAGCATCCAGATGAAGGCTATCTTTGGATTTCAAGATTGCCTTGATGTTGTACAACAAGGGGTTCAAGAATTGGATGAGAACTCAACCGAAGCAGAGAAGGTGGAATTCAGAGATGCAAAGAAAAGAGATTGCAAGGCAATCTTCTTAATCCATCAATGTGTGGATCATGTGAATTTCGAGAAAATCTCTGCAGCAACATCATCTAAGGAGGCTTGGGAAATCCTAAATAAATGCTATTCGGGTGGAGTAAAGGTGAAGAAAGTAAGGCTCCAGATGATGCGTAGGCAGTATGAGCTATTGCAGATGGAAGATCAAGAATCCATAGAAGATTACTTTACAAGAATTAGAACCTTGATCAATGTAATGAAAGGTTGTGGTGAGAAAATACCTGAACAGAGCATAGTTGAGAAGATCTTAAAAACTCTCTCTGCAAAATTTGACCATGTTGTGGTTGCAATTGAAGAATCAAAGGACCTTGAGAATCTCAAGATTGATGAGTTACAAGGGTCACTTGAAGCACACGAGGAGAGATTTCTTGAGAGAATGTCAGATAGACAATCTCAGCAAGCATTAAGTGCTCAATTCAAGAAGAAAAAGAACCTTGACACTTTGATAGATTCAACAAAGATAATGGCAAGTGGAATTCAGGAAGGAAGACTGATGAAGAGAAGCCATACCACATTGGAAGGGGATTTCCAAGGAACAATTCAACTGACTTGAGTCATGATGTGGAGTCAGGAATTGCCAGGAAGGGAAATCAGAAATTCAGTGGAAATAAGAAGAAGGACAAAAGCAAAATTTAGTGCTTTATCTACAAGAGATGGGGCTACTTTGCATCAGAATGTAAACTTAGAATGAATAGCAAGGATGCAGAGGCAAGTCTAGCCAAGGAAGAAGACTCCAATGAAGAGGTCATGTTAATGGCAGAAGGTGAGGTGGCTGACTTGGAATTAAGTACCTTAGATGAGAAATTACTAATGGTCACTACAAAGGGTGATCAACAACCCTCATCTAATAATTGGTACTTAGACACATGATGTTCAAACCATATGTATGGACATAAGGAGTGGTTCATGTCCTTTGATGACTCAGTAAAGACCAAGGTAAGGTTTGCATATGATAGTTACATCATTGCAGAGTGAAATGGCAAGGTGATGATAAGAAGGAAATATGGATCTACCTCATATATCTCAAATGTATTCTATGTGCCAAAGATGAAGAATTACTTGATAAGCATGGTCAACTACTTGCAAAGGGGTACAAGATGAGAATGGAAGATATGATGTTGAAGATTTTCAACAAGAAGAATGCTCTCATCATGAAAGCCCCCTTTAACATAATAGGACATTTAAGATTGACATTAATCTTGGTGACAGCAGATGCCTAGAGACAATAGCTGGGGAGACTTGGACATGGCACCAAAGACTTGGACATATAAATTTTAGAAGTCTAGAAATGTTGAGTCAAGAAAGATTGGTTACTGGATTACCTAACATAAGGACTCCAACAGAATTGTGTGAAGAATGCATCACAAGTAAGCAGTTCAGGAACTCCTTTAAACCACAGGTATCATCTTGAACGACCAAGCCACTAGAAGTAGTATATACTGATGTATGTGGCCCTCAAGAAGTTCAGTCTCTTGGAGGAAACAATTATTTCGTAACTTTCAAGGATGACTTTACTAGAAAGCTTTGGATTTTATTGCTGAAGAGAAAGAATGAGGTCTTCAACAAATTCAGAAGCTTTAAAGCAATGGCTGAAAATTAGTGTGGTAATAAACTAAAGTTGCTAAGGAGTGATGGAGGGGGGAATATGTATCTCATGAGTTTCATATCTATTGTGACAAATAAGGCACCACTCATGAAATAATAGCATCATAGGATTCTTATAAAAGCTTGGTCTAGACTTTGATGAGGTGTTTGCACCAGTTGCAGGAATTGAGACTATCAGACTAGTTATAGCAATAGCAAGTTCAAAGAATTGGAGCTTGAGCCAGATGGACGTAAAATAAACATTCTTGAATGGTCCATTGGATAGAGAAGTGTTTGTGACACAACCTCTAGGCTTTGAGGTTCCAAGTCAAGAGCAGAAAGTTTATAGGTTACACAAGGCACTCTATGGACTGAGACAAACATCCAGGGCATGTAACAAAAGGATAGATGGATTTCTTCTAAAACAAGGCCTCGTTAGATGCATAAGTGAACTTGGAATCTACATCAAAAGCTCACCTACAGCAACATCAGTCATAATATGCTTGTATGTAGACGATCTTTTGATAACAGGATGCAGAGATGATGAAATAGAAGACATCAAGACAAAGCTGAAATCAGAATTCGAAATGTCTGATCTGGGCACTTTGTCATACTTTCTTGGAATAGAGTTTGTTAGATCAAAGGAATGCATAGTAATGCACTAGAAGAAATATATCACTGATGTGTTGAAGAAGTTTGATATGCTTGACTGCTACTCAACTTCCACACCAGTTGAGACTGGAAATGTGTTGTGTAAAGGAAACCTAGATGATCAAAAGGTTTATGCAACACTCTATAGGCAGATGATAGGGTCACTAAGATACATATGTAACACTAGACTAGACATCACCTATGGAGTTGGCCTTGTTAGTAGACATATGGAAGACCCAAGGAACTCCCACATGATTGTTATCAAAAGACTTCTTAGATACCTAAAGAGAAGCATTAACTTTGGTATGTTGTTTCCTGTCAACAAAAGCAACAAACCAATCTTAGTGTATGGTTACACTGATGCAGATTGGAATGGAGACAGAGATGATAGAAAGAGCACCACAGGTTATCTATTCAAGCTTGGAGAGGCACCTATTAGTTGGAACTCGGAAAAATGGGAAGTGGTGGCACTCTCATCTTGTGAAGCTGAATACATTGCAGCTTGCTTGGGTGGTTGTCAAGGGCTATGGTTACAATCCCTGCTAATAGAGCTTGGAGTATGCTTTGATGACTCAATGCTTATGTTAATGGATAATAAATCATCAATTTTCTTGGCTAAGAACCCAGTGGCACATGGTCGAAGCAAGCACATAGACACAAAGTACCACTTATTGAGAGATCAAATGGAGAAACAAAATCTGAGGCTAGAATTCTATCCATCAGAGGAGCAACAAGCTGACATCTTAACAAAGCCCTTGAAGAAGGAGAGCTTCGAAAAATAGAGGAAAAGGCTAGGAATTCTAAGTGAAGCTAGTTTGAATTAAGGGAGAGTGTTAAGTATAATGCAATGTAATTCAAATAGCTTTGAGGTAGAAACAAATTGGACTTTGTTGTTTGTGTAATTGGGCTTGATGGTTAAAACTTACCGTAAATAGAAAGTTCAGGTTGTTAATTAGTAACCAATTTAATTCCATTTCAGTTTTCTTCCACTATTCATCATCTTCTACCTATCTTCCAGCTATTTCTTCTTCCTTTCTTATATACTTCTTCATATTCCGAATTGTAACAAAAATAAACCAATTGGATAGTTCTTTACTTCAATGTGCATGACTAAATTCATAACAAAATTTCATTGTGAATTAGAATAATAACTCATGTATTGCATGACGAAAAAAAGATGTATCATTATGGGAAAAATAATTAATGATTAATTTTTTAACTTAAAAACATTTTTCAACCAATCATAGGGACATGATACATACAGTGGTTGTAATTAAACAAATTCCAAGCCAAGATGAGTAGTTGTAGTAGCATGTTTGAAAGTTAGATAAAAGCTTTGCTTCATCAAAAAATGATGCACCCTATGGCAGTGCTGGTTTAAGTAGCTAAATTTGCTCAAATATAGAGTTTGAATAAACAACATGATAAAAACATAATTTCTTGTGAGTTATTGGTTATTAACATATTTTATATTGGTTATAGAAGAGAGAGAAAACACAGAACTAAAAGGGAGAGATGGGAAATACCCGAAAGTTAGAAGAAATTATTGGCTCTAATGAAATAAATTTCAAGCCAAAATGAGTAGTAGTGATAGTAATAGCATGTTATTGCTTAAGACATTTAATGTTGAAAACTCATATTTTTAGCTTCAAATAATGTATTGAATGACATATAGTAGAATATGTATATATACTTTTTTTTTGCTTCACATAATGTTCTTATTGGAAGGTAGAACATTATATAAAACATGACACAACCTCTTGAATATTGTCATGATATAGAACATGATATTTTTTTAACTTCTTATGTAACTTCCCTCCTTGTAATATAGAAGATGCAGATTTTTAACTTTTTAGTATTGTTGTTCAGACTATTGAAATGCATAAAATGTATATTTGAATTGCTACATAAAAAGTAGCATTAAAAACTTTCAAAACTACTACTTACTGCTATTTAGCTACTTAAAAGATATGAAAATCAAACCATTAAATATATATATATATATAAATCAGAACAAAAATTATTCAGGTCTGTTATTCAAGTCTGTTATATTATGATATTATGCTGATTATTTGTGATGAATACATGAAACATGCATTAGGTTATAATGTTATATATGGTTTTTGGTAAAAAAAAATGGAAGATTGTGAGGGAAAAATAGAGAACCAAAAATTATACCATGGTGAAGTGGTTACAATAAGTTTTGGCTTTATTAAGTAGTATAAATATATAAATATATAAATATAGATTATTATTACTAGTGTGTAGAGACACTTCGTGTCTGCCGGTCAGTATTGCTTGATACTACGTATTTAATTTTTATATATTTCATTTTTTATAATTATAATATATTTGTTGTATTCAATGTACTTTATATTATAGTTTTTGTGTGTTTATGATGATGTTTAGTTTAAGGTGAGATATGTTGTTAATAATGTGTTGGTGGTTGTTAATTAGGATTATATGGTTTTTTGTAAAAATTAAATAATGTGAAGGACAAAATAGGAAGTAAAAGTTATACTATGTTTTGCCTTTATATAATACTAGTGTGTACAGACACTTTGTGCATGCCGGCGAATATTGTGTGATACTACATATTCAATTTTTATATATTATATATATTTTTTGTTTATGATAATATTTAATTTAAGGTAAGATATGTGGTTAACTAATATATTGGTGGTAGTTGATTAGGATTATATAGTTTTTTTTGTAAAAATTAAATAATATTAAGGGCAATATAGGAAATGAAAATTACACCATGAGGGAAGTTATTTCAAGTTTTGGCTTTATATATAACTAGTTGAATTGATCCAAAATCATTATGTAAGTCCAACAGAGTAATTTTCTAGGAGTACCAAATTGGATATAAATTGATCATAAAATATTTAAGGACCAATTGAGTCTTTTTTTTTTCATATAATAAAAATGCACTTATGATGTAGAGGAAAGAGGATAATGTCCCAAAAAAATATATTTAAGGACCTTATTTTTAGTTTTTGTTAGAAAACAAATTTCTACAACATAAATTATTAGATGAATTTTCTGTACGCGTTCAAATTTGGTTATATGCAATGACCCATATAACTTTGTATTTGAAATTTAAAACTAAAATAATGGAAACCCTTGGGTTCATCTTATAGCAAGAGGTTAAAAGACTTAAAACACATTTTTTTTTATAGAATCCTCTTTCTAAACGATCACTCACTCTTATAGCTCTCTTGCACTAGCAACACAAGTACAACAAAGCAAGATAAAGGGTGATAGTGAGGTCACAATCAATTATTGTGGTGATCCACCATGCATGGTATTTTAATAAAAGAACTAGGTGGAGCGATTCAACGAGGTTCATGCATGGTTTGATTGACTACAACGACATATTAGGTAGGTAAGATATGGAAAATGTGTTTATCTGCCCTAAAATATCTACCCAACATGTCATATTCGTCTACGGATATTTCAAACGGGTAAAATGGGTTGCCCACAGACATTATTTGAGAAAGTATTAAACATCAAATATCAAAAATGGAATATATATATATATATGTGTATGTATTTTGTCAAATGTGTTCCATTTGTTATATGAATTTGTACATTACATATAAAAAGTACATCATTTTCTTATTATATATATACACATTTGTATTTTGTATTATATATATATATATATATATGTATATATATATATATCCACATATATGGTTCCTTTTGTATTTTAGATGTAAATTATATATTTTGTATTTTATATATGTATTTGTATTTTAGATGCAAATTATATATTTTGTATTATATATGTATTAGTATTTTGTATGCATTATACTATATGACTATTTATTATAATGAATACATTTGTATATTTATATACAAATTATATATATTTTTAGTTTGTATGACTAGTGTATATATTAGGGGTGAGCATGAGCCGGGTTGAGACGGATTAAGGTTTGTCCTTACTCGGCCCTAAATATTGGTCGTGTCACTTTTTTGAATACGGACCCGAAGCTAACCCAACCCTAAATAGCGACTGAGTCAGCCTTTAAACCCGACCCGACCCTAGACCCGATTAAATATAATGTTTACTCATTTTAGATAAAGATTTCTCAATATTATTTATTATTATGAATACTAGTGTGTACAGGCACTTCATGTTTGCCGAGGAATATTGTGTGATACTGCATATTCAATTTTTATATATTATATTTTTTTGTTTATGATAATGTTTAATTTAAGGTGAGATATGTGGTTAATTAATGTATATGTGGTAGTTACTTAGGATTATATAATTTTTTTGTAAAAATTAAATAATGTTAAGGGCAATATAGGAAATGAAAATTACACCATGAGGGAAGTTATTTCAAGTTTTGACTTTATATATAACTAGCGTGTTGACATGCACTGTCGTGCCTGCCAAACCGCTTTCCTATCGTTTGTAATGTATAGTTTGTATTTTATAAATTTAAATATAATTTTTTGCGCTAAATTTACGGTTGAATTTATTCAATTGGTCTAATATTCAATTTTTTAAATACACTTTTAAAATAAGAAGATAATAATGATTAAATAAGAAAATAATATTATATGGTTTTTTAGTAGAAATAAAAAGCTATTGTGTGATACTACATATTCAATTTTTATATTTCATTTTTTTTAATTAGAATGTATTTGTTGTGTTTATTGTATTTTATATTATATTTTTTTTGTGTTTATGATAATGTTTAATTTAAGGTGAGATATGTGGTTAATTAATGTATTGGTGGTGGTTGCTTAGATTTATATAGTTTTTTTGTAAAAATTAAATAATGTGAAGGGCAAAATAGGAAATGAAAATTACACCATGAGGGAAGTTATTTCAAGTTTTGGCTTTATATATAGTATAGAAGTATAGATAGATAAATATAAATATAGATATAGATAGATAGTATAGATATATAATATATAATATAAATAATATAAATATAGATAGATATATAGATATAGATATTATTATTATTATGCACACATGCTTCTGAAAATTATAATGGGAGAAAATGGTAGCAGTCATTTACATGATAAAGATGTGTAGTAATGAAAAATGAAAAAAATCATTAATTAAAAAGAAAAATTATATAAAACACAAAATAATATTTTTATATTAACTTAAAGAAATTTAGTTAACTATAAATATAATGACATAATTATTTAATTATTTTGAGACACATGATTACAATTGGTAATAGCCTTTAATCTAAGTTTTGATTGAAGGACTAATAACGCGATTAAGACCAAAATCGAGGGACCAATGTTAGAAATATAAAAATATATTGGACAAAATTGAAAATAAAATTTAAATTAAAAACAA
Organism: Lupinus angustifolius; assembly: GCF_001865875.1. NCBI lineage: Eukaryota > Viridiplantae > Streptophyta > Magnoliopsida > Fabales > Fabaceae > Lupinus > Lupinus angustifolius. The sequence continues at coordinate 7,074,410 of NC_032021.1, forward strand.
TAATTTTCCAAATTATTTTTTTCATATATAAAGCAGGTGCCCCAAATTGTAATTGTTTTTAGTCATGTCTCCTTTTCTTCGTTCCTCTTGCCTCTAGCGATTCATCCTTAACCAATTTGGTTCCTTCTTTCGTGGCTTCTAATCAATCATAAATCTTCTTTTGATTCATCACCTTTTCTTTTCGATTACGTCTAATTCATCCATCAACATCGCTAGGTTAATCTCTTTTACTTCTCGTACCAAATTTATTTTTTCATTTTTATTTCGTTTTGTTTTTTATAATTTTTGTGTTTTTTTATTCCTTTGTCTATCTCTTCATGTAATTTGTGTTGCTCAGTTGATTTAATTATATTGAAGGAAATTGATAGGGTGTGTGGGTTTACGGTCAATTAGGGTTTGTGTTTTTGGGATCAAGTTGTTTGAGTTGCTTGCGGGTGTTAGTTATAGTGAATTTTCTTGCTTTCAAATGTTTACTATATTATGATTGATCATTGGCTTCATGTAATTGCATCTTTATGGTAATTTTTATCCCTGAATTATGATGTTAGTAGCTTTTGATACCTGATTTTCGGGTCTGTAGGATCTGGGTTTTGATTGTTTTTTACTGATTTACATGCATTAGAATTAAAAGGGTATTGAGACTTTGTTGATGATTGTTTTGCTATTTTTTTATGAAGGTTTTCTGTTAAACTTAGGTCATGGCATGTCAATGTTAGTGTTAGATGCTATCATGTTATGATGATTTCTGTGTCAAAGAAAATATGGTATTTTATTATGAAGTAGCTAGAATATAGGCTTAAGACTGGATAGTCTAAATTGATATGCCAGTTTCTGCATATTCTGGCAGTGGTTTTGAAGTTTTCCACTATCAGTAAGGGTTAATAAAATGATTTTAAGTCTAACACTTTGTTGTGTCAGCATCTCGAGAATTTGCATGTGTAAAAGCCTGAACGAACTTTGATTCTAAGTGGAATTTTTTGTTATTTGGCAGGTATGATACTTCAAAATTTGGGAAGGGCATGTTCTTTGCTATTATTCTATTCCCCCTTGTCAGTTCAGAAATAAAAAACCATAATGTTCTCAAGAAAGGGAATTTTTAATTTGCGATATTTCTTTTAATAAACTCTCGCCTCTTGTCAATGATGGTTTTTACATAGAAGATTACTCTCTGTGTGGATGTTCTAAGATTGATTTTGCAGTTTCTGATTCAGTAGAAACTGTTGTCAATTGTTCATATTAACCTTTCTATTATTATTATTACTATTACTGTTACTATTACAGATTTCATAAGTCAATGACTGTTCACTTTATTCATATGCTCTCATTTCTGAACGATTTATGGTGTTTATTGAATTATTATTGTTGATATCTGGTTTGGTCTTAATTTATAGTTTGTCACTTTGTTTGTGACATACATTGTTTATTTGTACTTCAATATACAACACTATTTTCTTTTCAAAGTTTTAAATGACACCATATATTCAGAAGAAACGAAGTGTGACTTTAAACTTAACTGCCTCATCTAAAAAGCTTTGAAGGTTTCTTGTCAAACAGTGAGTTGCTGTAAACTACATAACTCCTTTTGGCTGTTATAGCTATGGACAAGGGAACACCACCTAGCCTCTTTGTTAATGATGGTTCGTTCTTGGAGAGGTTCAAGCAACTTCAACAAGAGCAAGAGAAGGGGAAGAATGCCAAATTAGAGGAGTCTAAGCCTATTAAAGTTGCTTCAGGGTCCTTGGCTTCTAATCCCTCCATCCGTAAGGCTAATGACACACAAAAAACTCCCCAGGCTGCTTCTGGTGGCAAACTTGCTTTCAGTTTAAAACAAAAGTCAAAGCTAGTGCCACCCCCTGTTAATTTAGCTGATGACGATGAAGAAGAAACAGGTGCCACAGATGCTTCAAATGATGCACCACCAAAACGGCAAAAATTGGGTCAGGCAGATGGCACTGAGCAATCATTGAGACAACTTGATGTTGGTAATTACTTCTCTCATAAACTTTCTGCAGATAGTAGGTTTGTTGTTATTCTCAAATCCAGCTGAATGCATGATTGTGGTAGGATTAATCAAGTAACATAACGACATGATAGTTTTATATTTTGAATGTTGTTTATTATGACAAGCCTATCCTTGTCATGCTAACTTTTAGTTTTAGATCTTGTTACTTAATGATTAGTTTTCTTATATATGTTAATGGATGTTATAAATCGTCTTACAAATTTTATGTCACTTTCAAATGATTGTGGGTGTCATCTTTTTATGTCTTTAGTTGCAATTGTTTCCTCATTTTTTTTCATTGTTGATCTTGTGTCGATAGTCTACCTGTCACTTTTTCTGTTGCCTTTTCCCATCTCAGTTCATGAGAAGTATATTTTTCTTTCCCTTGAATGAGATTGTGATTCTTCTTTTATTTGCATCTTTAAAAGCTTCTAGTGAAAGGGTTCCTTCCACAAATTTATCTTTTTATGAATGTGTTTTCACATGAGGATAGACTGAAGGAGGGGATAACTGTATGTCAATCTAATAGAAATTAAAGGGCCCCTTCTACAAATTTATCTTTTTAGAATGATGTGTTTTCACTTGAGGATGGACTGAAGGAGGAGATTACTGTCTGGCAATCTAAAAGAAACTTGCCATTCATTTGACTTATCCTTCGTATCATATAAATGAAGTAGAGGAAAAGTTAAATGGGTGTTAACTTAGGTGCATATGTGAAGTATGTTCTGAACTCCACTTAAGGTATTTAGTTGAAGGAAGATCAATATGTGCTGTCTTCTCAGAAGTAGGCATGAAGTTGCTTTCACACAATTTTTTGCCTTGTTTTTTTGTTTCTTGTAAAAAAAAGCGTTGTCCTCTACATTAAGCTCAGTTTCATAATTGAAGAGGTATTCTCGTTATATTCCTTCTTTGCTCATTGGGGTGGTGTTCAGCAAAGAGTAGAAAACGTCTTGAATATCTGTGTCATGAATGCAGCTTATTCCACAAGTACCTATCAAGAATGGTGTATTGGCACGCCTGCTACAAGAGTAATTTGCATTCCCTTGTTCATGCTCTTGGTATTAATCAGTTTTATAAGTGATATGCAGCACCTTCTTCTCCAAGTGATCCTACAGTGAAGAAAGTTGCTGACAAGCTAGCAAGTTTTGTGGCAAAAAATGGACGGCAGTTTGAAGATGTTACACGCCAAAAAAATCCTGGGGATACACCTTTCAAGTAAGTTTGGAGTTAATGACTTAATTCATGGTTCTACTCTATTGCATTGATAATTTGGTTTCTAATTTTTGACTATGTAAATCTTTGGTATTTATTCCGTGCAGATTTTTATTTGATGAAAAATGTGCTGATTACAAATATTATGAATACCGGCTTGCTCAAGAGGATAAGGCTCTTGCACAGTCCAGGGAACCACAGGCATATGGGACTGGTTAGTGTTTGAATATATTTTCAGCACCAAGTTATTAAGATGTCATGGCTTTGTATGTTTTGGTGTAGAAGTTGGAAGTTCTGATATTTTTTCTGGTCATTTCAGTCTGTGTTTCAATTAGCTTATGTTGCTCTCAAGTTTGTTAATCAAAATTCAAAATGTTTGAGGGCTTTTTATGGAAATATTTTTGTGGAATGTAATACAATCAAATGAAAACATGCATTGTCTTTCAAATAGAGCTTTGTTTATGTTTGTTGCTGTTTTCGAGTTTTCAAATTCAGTGTCCCTGAATTGTACTATATTATTAATATGCTTTAAGAGAAGTAATCAATGGGTTGTTTTGTTTGAGCTTTTAGGTTGAATTGTGTCCTTTGTACATATCACCTGGAGCATACCATGCTTGGATAAGTTTTAGCTTTTAGGTTTAATTCAAGTAACATTGTCCCCAGAGTTATGCATCATTGCTATTAAAATTGGGTTTAAGCATCAATGTTAAAAAATTGTATGCCATGGATGTATCATTTTGTCTCTTTGTGGGCAAGAAATCCCATTGTTGCAACAGAAAAGTTTTTTTTGGATACATCGGAAAGGTACTACAGAACAGATTTAAATGTCAGATTAAACAGCTAATATGTGAGACAATTGTTGGGCTTCCTAGGCAATTGTAAGTCTCATAGTCATAGAAGAAAAAGAATTATAAATTTACATTATTGAAAAGCAGTGTGTCATGATGTGCTTCTTTTATGGCTATGGCCTATGGGATTAGTGCTTGAATAAGTAGTCATCATATATGTCATGTTTCATCCACCAATCTGCATGGCATGTAGATATGATAAATGTTGTCATGTTTGTGGCTTTATTAGGTAACATTTGTGTGATTGGGCTCCCCTTCTCTCTCTATCTGTGAAATATGCTTTCTCTTGTCACTTAAAATGGTTTCTTTTAATTGGCGTGTTACGCGGTGAACAGTTTTATCTGCAGGGGGTACAAGCATTTCATCTTTCAGACCATCAAATGGTCCTCAGAAATCATCTCATCAACATTCAACCTACCAAATTCCTGCTTCTGTTTTATATGATCGTGCTGAAGAACCATGGTCTGCTGGATCTTCAGTTCAAGCATCATCAGCTGGAAATACTAGTAAGGGATATATATTAATGCAGCAGTGTTATTTTGGTTATGTTCACTATTTTGTATCTGTTTTGATCTCTATATATCTGTCAATTTGATAAGGTTCAAATTCAGGTTTAGTGGTTGGAAAATATTTTGCTCATCTATTGCTAATATAACCATTAGTTGGAAACTCAATGTTCAAGACTATTATGATACATGCACATGTGTAACAAATTATGGACTTTCTAAAATCTGAGGCAATCATTTTTTGATCAATGGTTATAGTTCCACACTTTATCCTTTAAAGTGCGCCTTAGAGGAAGCTAAATCCAGTTGGAAATCATTTTTTAGTTGCATTACATTTACTCCTCCAAAATAGATACAGTTTTCCAAAATCTGATGAATTAGGTGTCTTGCTTTTTTGTTGATGCATGCATTGTGTATATTTGTTGCAGATGAACCCAGTGGATCATCAAATGCTGATTCTTTAGCACTAATGGAGTTCTACATGAAGAGAGCTGCACAGGAAGAGAGGTCGAGACGACCTAAGCATTCAAAAGATGAGATGCCCCCTCCAGCTTCTCTTCAAACAGGTTTGACATTTGTTTGTTTGTTATTAGGTGTTTCATGATATATACATTTGATTCAAATACCATTGGTATTGCACTTGTTCATCTAATGGAATAATATTTTGTTGCTCCCTTTTGGCTCGCAGCTTCTGGGAAAAAAGGCCATCACATGGGTGATTACATTCCCCTAGAAGAACTAGAGAAGTTCATGGCTAACTGTAATGATGCAGAAGCCCAGAAAGCTGCAAAGGAGGCTGCAGAGAGGGCTAAAATTCAGGCTGATAATGTTGGCCACAAGCTTTTATCAAAAATGGGTTGGAAAGAAGGTACTTCATATGTTTTCCCACTTTTTCATCTTTCAATTGCATGAATGCATTTCATGGCAACATAAAATAATTTGACTTGTGTTCTAGCTATTATATGTTGATGACTTGATGTGGAATGTAACTGCTGAGTACTTTGGAATTTGCTGCAAGTTTTTGTCTTGTCGGTACAATGATTTCTTATGTATTTTAAAAAAAATGGTTTTTCTATGGTTATGTTTTATTAAAATTACAGGGTTTAGATATGGAAGGAGAAAAAATGAATTATCAAAATAATAAAATTGTATTCATAATATTGTGAATGATGATGTGATCGATATTGTGAGATAAAAGGCATAATACTAACTCCTATTTATACTAATACTAGACTCCTAATTAAATAAGGAAATAAAACATAAAAAATAAAATAAAGTAATCTCAAAAGAGATCTACTAAGATATTATAAACAAATCTAAGATATAATTATCCTAATATGAGATATTCTCTCTATATCTAAGTATCATCTAGATATGGTTAATTGGTTATATGATATTTGTATGCCCATTATTCCTTTCTTGTGCTGACAATTCTGTTAATCTGATTTCCAGGTGAGGGTCTTGGCAGCTCCAGGAAGGGTATTGCAGATCCTATTATGGCAGGCAGTGTTAAGAAAGATAACTTGGGGGTTGGGGCTGTCCAACCTGGGGAGGTGACTCCTGAAGATGACATATATGAGCAGTACAAAAAGCGGATGATGCTTGGCTATCGTCACAGACCCAATCCTCTGGTAACTATAAAACTTTCTTTTCTTAGTTTGTTTTACAATGGTTATGCTTTGAGCGATTTTCAAACCGTTCGCGAGATTGTTTTTAGAGGAGAAGGGAAGACTCGAGGGTCATATTGCAATTGTATTTTATGTCTCCCAAACCTTTACTTTCCCTTCATTACCATCGGAAAAACCAACTCATAAGTGGACCCTAAGGGTCGGTTTGTGAGTTAGTTTTTGGAGGGGAAAGAAAAGGGAAGACAGACTTCAGAGTCATCTCACAAGTGTATTTTATAGATTCAAACATTTTTCCCCTTCATTTCAATCCAGACCCTGTTCCGAGGTGGACCCTTACTGTAACCAGTTTTTAACAGTTCATATTGTAAATGTTTGTTTTTACAGAACAATCCTCGCAAGGCTTATTACTGAACACCATTGGGGAAGCCTTCATTCATGTCTTCTATTGTGGGGAAATAGTAGCCGTTTACCATGTTATGATGAACTGGTGTAGTGATTATAAGAATGTGAGCGTTTCATTCAACTAGTTTTTTGCGTTTCTTGAACCTAAGATTTTCCTTTTTTTGTTGTTGCTATTTTTAGCCAAGAAAGAATAATGTATCTACTGTTTGAGCATTTGGACCTTGCTAGTTATTGTAATTGAACTTGGATTAAGAAATTTCAAACGAGGAATTATGATGTGATGTTGATAATTAAGGTGGTTTATCAAGGAGGAAATAATGAACATATAGGTTGTTAATGTGCAATGGTTTATCATATTGCATCAAGGTACTCAACAAAAAGTTGTTGATTGGGACCAAGTACATGCAATACAATATAAATAAGATTATATATCTTCCTATAACGTCAACTTTTAGGAATATGACATGTCACAACGTATCATTGTTTTTTAATGATTGATTTATAGGTGATTCATATTATTTTCTCATATATTATCTATGAAATTTGTAGGTTGATATATCATTATTTATGCAACATATATTTTCTCCAAACTTTAAAGAATAAACAAAAGTTGGCTATATTAATTCAATTTAAATTGTTAAATTTTACTAAACGGTTGTTACATGTCATGGAGGATAGGTAAGAAGTATTAGATATCGTGTGCATGCAAATAACTATTATAATTTATTACAACCAATGAAGTAGAATAACATTTACATTTTTTACCTCAATGATAAGTATCATTCTTATTCGTATTTGAGTTTTACAATCTGTCTCGATCTTAATTAAATATCTATCTTTTTCATTATTTATCATTATTCTTATTTCTCTTAGCTTGTTCTTATTTAAGAATAAAATTTATAAAATACGAATGATAAAGTAGAGATAAAGTAAAGATATTCTTATTTTTATAAGAATGAATTAAAGAACAACCCATTGAAGATGTTCTAATCTTTACAATGTGTGAGTTAGTTTTTGGAGGGGAGAGAAAAGTAATACTTTAAAATCATTTCGTAATTATATTTCAAATTACCACCTCCATTGTCACATACTCTACTAATTTCCACATATTAACAATCAAAACCTATAAAAAGAATCAGGATTAAAACCAAAACCGAATTAACTTCGTAGAGAAAGTAATTAAACATATGAGCAATGAACATTAGCCACCCCACTATTGGTTGTGAATGGTGAAATAGTTAAAATAAGGCAAAAACAAGCCAATGCACATTATAAAACTCATATAATTTACTATTTTAATTTAACATATCAACTTCCAGCTTCTAAAATAAGTGTGATTTGGACTTTTGCTTAAAAGAAAATCAATTTGGTAGCATAAAATGTTACCACCTTCCCAAATTCCTAGTGGTCAGTAAGTAAGCAAGCCTAATTCGCAATGCCATACAACCAAAGGCTTGCATGTTTATAATGACTCAGGATCCTCTGTCTTTAAAAAAATTTGTCTTTATGTTCCAAATCAATCATATGCTATTAAATGGTATAAAAATATCACTGTATATTTTTTTTATGTAGGTATTAATTTTCAATTGGCTTGAGACACAATAGAAGATAGAAAATGAAATGATCCCCATTCCTTTATGATTGGAAAGAAACATGCATGAAGATGACAAAATGTTGCAGTTTAACAAAATATTCAAAATGCATTCCTATGATTGAATCATTAACATTAGTCACTTACATCAAACTGGACAAATGTTTTTTCATCATTCTACAAAAGGTACGTGTAGCTCCTAAGTTACATGCAAAGACTTGCTCGAAATCTCACTTAATGTAAAGAATTCACAATGATATATTCTGCATAACATCATGAAAATTAGATACAAATTTTAGGTTAAATAAAATATAGTTTACCCTAACTATTATCGTCTAATACTTGTCTTTCATTGGTTCAAAAGGCAATCTTATATAAAAAAAATGAAGACTTATACGAACAGCAATGGAAATCATGTACTAGGAAGCAGTACAAAAGCTGATCTAGTTTTGTATCATCTTCTTTAGTTATTAAAAATGGGAAACATTTTCTTATCAAATACTTTTTTTGGTAAGTAAAACTTTTATTTGTGAAAGAACAAAATTATAATTGGATAAACAAATATACAAAACGACAAAAAATGAGAGAGGGGAATCTAAAAACCTCTCTTACAAAAAAACCTCAAAACAAAATAATCAGAAAACATAATAACCCCAACAACAAGGAAACAAGCCCTAGCAATAACATTTCAAACTCAAAATTGGATTAGAATTCCATTCATACTAAGACATGACTGTTGTTATGTGTCTTCCCTCCATATCTAAGATTTGAATTTTATCTCATCCACCAAATCTTCAAAGACGCAATTTTATTGTTAAAGATGCTATCATTTCTATACTTTCAAAGCGACCAAATTCCTGCCACATCAAGAATGTAGATCACACTTTTTTCAATAAAATACCATTAACCTGGAGATAATGTTGTAAAAGATGTGATATGGTCTTACTAGATAGCTATTATAAATTGCAGAATTGAAAGAGATGACAAAAAATTAAAAGAGAAATATCTTCATTCATAGCCTCCATGCATCAACAACCTTAGGTTTTAATACAAAAGCTAGAGAAATTAGGGTTACACTAATAGTCTGGACTGTCCACACATGCCCAGCCTGAAATTAAAAGACAAAATTTAAACTAATAAACTATCTTACTGTTTCACCACAAAGTCTGAGAACCAATTGGACTTTTTGTTTAATTTGTATGGGTCTCTGCAACTTGGGATTAGCCCTTATATAAATTGGGTTTCTACCATCACTTAGCCGCCATTGAAGAGGCACCTTGTCCTCAAGGTGTGTAGAAGGTTTTGTGTAGTGGCTTCCACATTGAAGAGTTTTTTTTTCTGCTTGCTTTATTTTGAGGCAACAAATTTCTGAATTTTTTATTTAATGACAGGTTGATTATTTGTTCGTCATCTCGGCTATGTTGGAATAAATTTCAACGCCGGTATAATGGTTTCAAGAATATTCTTTTAGTCAAAAGCTTAACTTTATTGAATTATTAACAATTTCATACCATCTCGGTTTTGTTGGAATAAATTCCAACTTTGGTGTATTGGTATGAATTTAACAAATTAACACGAGTGATAATGAGTGATATTTATTTTCGTATTCCTTTATTAACTGAATTAATTCCTTATGGAAGGTTGGTAAAGAATAAATAAATAAAGCAATAAAGTTATAATTTAACCGAACCACTTCTTCCAAATGGTTGGTATAAAGAATAAAACAACAAATAAATGTTAGTTGCGAAAATGTAACTGATAGAAAATAAATGTTAGTTGTGGAAAATAAATGACAGAAAGTAAAAGTTAGTAGTTAGATCACTCATTATAACTGTGTATTTTTCCCTTTCACAAATATACAATTTATGAATTAAATTGCACATTGATTTAAGGTTTCTTTCTTTGTCAACAAAGAAAATTTATAAGTTAACACTTTACTATTTTACATTTGTGTCTCTTTCAAGATTTAGTTGTAGTATAATATAGGGTTATGTCGAACCACAAGGAATTGCCTAATAGAAATGTACCCATGCTTTGTATCTTTTATCAAAAGTAATAAAGTAACAATTAAAGTTGTTTTTGTGATTTTATGAATTAAGAAACATGAAAAAGTAAAGAAATAACTAACTACAAATTCAAGAAGGGAAAATTGATTTGAAAGATGAAATTATTTCTTGACTCAAATGATTTTGAAAACATTACAAGTTATGTGTTATACTTTTGGTTAATTCCACACACCATTTCTGAATCCTTCATTTAGTGTCCTAGAATGATAAGATGATTTTCAAACTTTATGTAATACACTAAACAATATTTAAGTGCCACTCGTCGGAGTAGGTTGTCACATCCTACTTTAGGCTTCATTAACATCATTTAGTCTTGAACATAAGTTGCTAAAAATAAATGCTTGATGTGGCAAGTGAACTAAGGTGTATGTTATACTTTTTAGTTCACTTGTCAACACTTTAAGAAGAAGCATGTTTGGATCTTTAAATCAAGTTTTAGGTGATCAAGCTAAAACCGCATTAAGAACTTCATAAAGAATCAAAACTTAACCAAAAGTAATAACTTGAATGCATTGCATTCAAAAGATGATACAAATGAAGAAAATAAATAACCTTAGACCATAATTAATCTAAGTCAATATGTAGAAGCATGAGCCATCTATCCAAGGATGGGGTGTTTTTGATTCCAAATGAGGTTACAAAATCATGTTTTTGCACCTCATTTGTCAACTCCATTCCCTTTGAATTTCTATGAACTAAAAATCTAAGAACAACCTAAAAACACTCTCAAATGAGAAAGAACCGAAAATGAAAGAAAGAAGAAAAGATTACAAAGAATATACAATGTCTTAAAGTGAGTGGGTGTGCCTTTTATAGGCAAAGTCATGGGCGCTTAGCTGCCCTGTTTGGCCGCCCGGCACCTGACCAGGCTCACCCAAGTTGGTGAGTCAGTAGCTTGTCCCATCTTGGGCAGCTATCTTGGACAACCTATTGTGGGCTAGGTTACATGCATGGCCTTTAAGCAAAGAATAGGCAAGTTGCTTGATAAGTTTGCCAAGCTTTCTTCATGCTAGGTTTCTGACCTAGTTAGCCGCCCAACTCCTTGGTTCCTTCATGGTGAACAAACCAACCTTTCTTCATGCCAAAGCAACCTTTGTTCCATGATTTTTTGAGTTGATTTTAGTTTGTTACTTGACACTTTTGGCATGATTACTTCAAGTCTAAGTAAGCTTTTGATTTTTATGCTTTGCTTTGCATACCTAGCTTGGGTTTCTTCATGGTGAAGAAAGGTACACTTCTTCATGCCTAAGTCATCTTTTTGGTGACAAGCTTAAGCACACATTATGTCGTACTTAGCTTATTTCTTTTGAGCATTTCTTTTGGACTTTTGGCCTATGATTTGGCATGCATTCTTGTCTTTCTTTTAAATTAATCAATTTCCTACAAAATTCAAGGGAAACTTGGACAAGAGGTGATAAAAAAAATTATATTATCCAATAATACAAAATTTATCTAAAAAGTGTGGGATTAAGTTGGTTTTCACATTTTTGCATAGGATAAGTGCCATAAAAAGTATATGAAAATTAGGTATTTTTGGCACTTATCAGGTATGCAACAGATGGCAATTGACATTGGAGGACAACTGGACATAGTGGATGGTGAGATCACGCTTGGCGCCTTTTTGGAGTGTTGAATGAACTGTCTAGATTCATAGTGGGGAAATGTGTGTTTGACCCTTGAGTCCTCCTTAAGACATAACACCTTTTAATGATGGTGCAGAATCATGCAGACAATCCAAGGGTTAAAGTGTAACTCCAAAATCCAATGGTTCTGCATTAACTTGGTTGACTTCTCGAGGAGAAGAAACTTCAGAAGGCTTTAATGCCTTATCAATGCTCCTAGCAGAAGAAAAGACAAAGTCTTTTATTTTGATGTTTATCACCACAATTTGTGACTACCACTTTATTCACTCCTCATTCATGTTTTATACCTTCAATACATTTTGGAATTTCTCTCTCAACCAAACTATTATGCTTCCCTTTCTTCTCCTCTATCCATGAACTCTACTTCTTATCATTTGTTTAAATGGACCGTAAATCAACATCTGATGGTCCATTATTGGCCGACACACCATGATGGACTTTTAGTTCCAGATTGTCTTGTTGGAGAGACTCGGTGGACGGTGTTGGAGAGGCTTCTTCCAGTGGAAGGTTGATGGCATGAGCATGTGGGTCATTGTGAAAACTTTGTAGCAACGAGACATAAAAAACCGGGTGAATACGAACCGAAGATGGGAGTTCGAGTTGGTAAGCCATTGGACTAATACGTCGATGGACTCGGAAAGCCCCGAAATATCACAGTGAAAGCTTGTTAGAACGACGACGGGACATGATGTGCTGCCGCTATGGTTGGAGCCGAAGGAAGACCCACTCCCCTTCTTCAAAGGTAATGTCTTTTCTTCCCAAATCAGCTTGTGATTTCATACGTTGTTGAGCATAAAGGAGATTTTGTTTCAAAATGACTAACATCTCATTTCTGGATTGCAACATGTGTCAGATCTAGGGATTGGTCATGGATCCCGGAAGGAAATCCCGAAGAGACGGTGGTTCTCGACCATATAATGCTTCAAAAGGTTTGAGCTGAAGAGAGGAGTGCAACTTTGTTTTGTGCCAATATTCCGCAAGAGAAAGATAAGCAAACCAGCGATTCAGGTGTGTACCGGTGAAGCAACATAGGTAAGTTTGTAACCCCATATTCGCAACTTCTGTTTGACTATTAGATTGGGGATGGTAGGTCGTGCTATAGCATAAGGTTGTCCCCAAGAGCTTAAAAAGTTGTTTCCAGATCCCACTAAGGAACATCAGGTCTCTATCAGATACGATACTCTTCGGTTCACTATGGAGTTTGTAGATGTCGTTTAAGAAACGACATGCCAATGATTCTGTCGAGAACCGTGTCGGTAAGGCAATATAGTGGCAGTACTTAGTGAGTCTGTCCACTATAACTCATATCACTGTATGCCCTTGTGATGGAGGTAAATGGGTTATAAAATCCATGGATATATTTTTCCACACTTGTTCTAGTATTTTTAGTGCTTGTCATAATCCTTGTGGTTTTTGTGGTAGAGATTTGTTGGTTTGATATATGGCACATTCACGAACCAATTTCTTGATGTCCTTGTTAACTCCAGGCCAGTAACATGAAGTTGTAAGTCTAGCCAAGGTGGGTCGCCAACCAGAGTGTCCTGCTATTGGGGATTCATGAAATGCCTTCATCAAAGTTAGCCGAAAGTCATCATCTGCAGTTATAAACAATTTCTTTTGATAAAACAAGTATCTACGTGAAAAGTGGAACTGATTGGATATGTGTTGTTGTATAATTGTTTTACCAACTGATGTAAAATAAAAAGAACGAAGCCTATTCAGGAGTTGGGGGGTGACGGAAGTCATGGAGAAGCACTATCTAGATTCATCGGAGTGACACCATGATAAAGCATCAGCCACTCGATTTGAGGTACCCGGTCTATACTTAATGTCAAAAGTAAATATGATTTATTTGGTAGCCCATTTTTGTTGTTCTAGTGTGTGGAAACCCTGAGTCATCAGGTGTTTCAGACTTTGTTGATCTGTGCAAATGTTGAATTTTCTGCCAATAAGATACTGATGCCACTTCTTTAAAGATTCAGTGACTGCGAACATCTCACATACATAGACTAAAGAATGTTGCATTCTTGGTGTCATATTCTTGCTGAAGAAATCCAAATGGTGCCCCCTTGAGAAAGTATCGCACCAATTGCAACAACTGAGGTGTCAGTTTCCACATCGAAAGGCAAGGAGAAATCCGGAAGATGGAGCACTGGAGTTGCAGACATAACATTTTTTAGATTTGTAAAGGCAGTGTGTGCTTCATTTGTCCATGTAAAATCGGTGAGGGGAGCAACGAGTGTGGCATAATTCTTTACAAACTTTCTGTAAAATCTGGTGAGGCCCAAGAAACCCCTGAGAGTCGTGTGAGAATGTGGTTGTGGCCATTCCTGCATCGCCTGGATCTTGTCAGGGTCTGGTCTTACCACCCCAGCTGAAATAATGTGGCCTAAATAACTAACCGTATCAACCCCAAACAGACATTTGGAAAGCTTGGCAAAAAACTGGTTAGTAACAAGTAGGTCCAATATAATACTCAGATGTAATAGAAGATCATCTAAGTTGGAGCTATAAATAAGAATATCATCAAAGAAAACCAGAACAAACCTCCGCAAATGGGGCCTCAAAAGGTCATTCATCGCTGCTTGAAAAGTGGAGGGGGCGTTTGTTAGCCCAAATGGCATAACAAGAAACTCAAAGTGATCATCAAACATGGGGCAACCTATAATTTTTTAATTCACCCGTATTTGATGATAACCGGATCGCAAGTCGATCTCTAAAAAAATGGTTGTTGCACCGAGTGATGTAAACCATGGGGCAACCTATAATTTTTGGAAGACAAATCATCCGACTAGGAGTACCCCTTGGAGGCCATGTTCTTGCAAAGAATTTATAGCATAGTTTAATTTATTTTATTTGCATCATTATTAATAAATGAGAATATAATTCTCATGTAGTCTTAGGATTTATGTTTATTTTTCATTCAATTATTTTAGTATTTAATTTGATTTATTTTGGGGATTGAGATATTATTTATTTCCTTGTAATTTGGTCCAATAGTGGCTAAGTGGTGTAGCATAAACAAGGTGTCATGAAAATATGAAGGATGTAAGAGTACAAGAGGGCACAACTACACATATGGAGTGCAAGACTTAAAAGATAAATAGAGAGATTTATTCATTTTTCTTGGTCAAATCAGATTGGTTTAATCAACATATGGTTACTCCTCGGGATAAGACAAGACACAAACTAAGGAGATGATAAGAGGCTGATTGGAACAAGTCAAACTCTATTTGGCTTTCAATTTCATAACCAACTTGTGACTATAATTAAGGGATGAAGATAAGATGATCAAGTCCACTCAAGCAAGGAAGTTCTATGATTAAATTTGGTGAAATTAATTACAGAAATTTTCAATTTTGATTCAAATCTAAATCTTCAACCATTCAACAACTCAAGACCAAGTCATACTTCAAGGAATTTAGCCAACAACTCCAAAATCCTAACCAAATTTATTTTCATGATTAAATAGGATATTATCTTTTAGTATTCAAAGATAGTTTAAATTTTATTTAATTAGGATTTAGTCTTATCTTAAGCCAAGACAGATTGCCTATTTATATTTGATTCATCATTAATAAAATTTAAATTTGTTTTTTTAGAAAAATTGGATTGAATTCCTAAAGTTGAGCCAAAGCTCCTTAATTCGAACTTATCAAATATCCTTATTCTTGTGGCGTTCTAAGACTCATCACCCCTCGGTATGGCGTCTAGATTCTTATCAAAGATCCTTCCTTGTGGTGAATATCATTGACTTATCAAGCTCTTAAGGTTGTGGCGTCTCCATCTTCACATCTTTTCCATTTTTTCTCACAAATCTATCCTAAAATTGGCATAAAAATCTTTGTCAATACCAAAACCGAATTCTAATTTATAAAGCTCTTAATTTCATGCTAAAGCGATCCTAATTCAAAGGCAATCCCTTGAGGTTGTCATCACCGAGCTCATCCAATAATTCATCAATAGTGGAAATCGGAAAGCGATCATGAATAGTGATTGTATTGAGATCCCGCTAATCGACACAAAATCTCTATTTGCCATCTTTTTTTTTACTAGTAGAACTAGGGAGGAAAATAGGCTGGTGCTAGGGGTGATAATCCTTATTTTAGCATGTCTTGGATCATTGTGGTCATTATATCTTTTTGTGAGTGAGGATATCGGTAAGGCCAAACCGAGACCGGGGCAGAGTTAGGTAGTAGTGGAATTAAGTGGTCATAGGGTCGTGAAGGGGGTAGGCCAGGAGGGTTGTGGAAAATCTTGTCAAATCTCGTGAGGAGAGTTTGAATGTGGAGGCTATTGGTTTTGTTAATATCGGTGTTAGGCGTATGGCAGTGTAGTAAGGGTAGGAAGGTGATTGTATGAAATGAAGCAATGGAATCTGTGTGGAAGAGGTGAGATAGTTGATGAAACGTATAAGGGGAAATGGTAGTATTGGTTTCACCTTGGAGGGTAATGGTGTTTTCCCCCACCTTAAAAGACATGGATGGGATAGCCAAATCAGAGGTGACTGGACTCAGTGTTCGCAACCATTCAATTCCTAGCACAACATCGGCCCCTTTGATAGGCAGCAAGTAGAAGAGAATGTAGAACAATTGATTTTTAAGTTGTATAGAAGTGTTGGGACACAAACCTGTATAATAAATATATGCTTCATTGCCTACCATTATTGGGAATTTTGGAGTGGGATCAATGTCCAACTGTAGGTAGTGCGCCAATCTAGGCTGAATCACATTATGAGAACTACCTGTATCTACCAAAACTATTATAGAATGACCATTGATGGAACCTTGGAATCCTAGGGTCTTGGTGATGGTTGGTCTTCGAGAGTTTGTTCGGAAAGCTAAAAATGAATAAGCTCGTTAGGAGAGGGCTGAATGTCTTCCACCGCAGTCTCCATGGAATCCAAAAGTGGTTCCTCTATGGAATCCAAGTCATTCACTAACATCATCATGAACCTTTTTGGTTGGCATTTGTGACTTGGGCGATATTTTTCATCACATTTGTAACGTAGACCTTGGGCATGTCGCTCTTGCATTTGAGCGATAGTGAGACGATGTATGGGTAAGGCAGGTTGGGTAGGTGTGGTTGTGGAAGTAGGGGTAGGTTTGTATGCAGGTTGTGAGTATTGTATGCAGGTTGTGGGTATTGTGTTTGGGGGTTGTGGGTTGGAATGGGTGCATACCGGCTAGGTCTTGTAAAAGTGGGTTTGGAGTCTTTAATTTTAGATTCTACTAGTTTTTCCAAACCTAAGGCAACTGCAATGTGAGTTGGACGTAATACCGCTAATTCGCGCTTTTTCTTAGGTATAAGGCCAAATAAGAAACAATTTAAGTTGATTTCGGGAGATAGTCCCCAAATACGATTATAGATTTTTTTGAACTGATGTTCGTATTCGGCCACCAAGCCTATTTGTCGGAGTTTAAAGAGTTCTGCTTGGTGGTTTTCATAACATGAGGGCCCGAATCTAATATCCAAATAGCGAGTAAAACTGTCTCAATCTATAAAAGTGGCATTGTGAAAAGCCCACTTGAACCAGCTTATGGCTTCTCCCTTCATATAAAATGAAATGATATGAAGACGCTGATCCGGTGGAACTTGGTAGAGCTGGAAAAACTATTCAGCTTGGAACAACCAGTCTAATGGTTCAGATCCGTCAAATGTGTTTAGCTGTAGTTTTGAGGGTCTAGGATGTGTGGGTGAGGGGGCATTTGGGGAAATTGTGGTCGGAGGTATGGATGAGTTTGGGTACAAAAAAAGAAGAAACTGGGGAGTGTGCATAATTTGGGAATTGGTTGGGAGATTGTAGTTGAGGTGATGGATTTGAAATGTTAGGATTTGGGATAGGTTGGTTTGGGGGTAATGGAATGTTGGGGTTAGGGTTGGATACATGTGAAGATTCAGGTTGATTTAAGGACAAGTGGGGTTGCTCAGGAGGTTAGGTGGGATAGTTTTCATACCTGTTAATTTTTCAATAATAGAACGAAGAGCTTCAACAATTGATCCATGCCTGGAGTCTTGCTGCTCTTGGTGTTCCTTGAGTTTGTTCGTCAAGAGTTGTAAGATAGTGTCATCAAGGTCTTTGTTTGTTCTTTTGGGAGGCATGATATCAGGAATGAAAGCACCAAATGGTAGGGTCTTACTAGATAGCTATTATAAATTGCAAAATGGAAAGAGAAGACAGAAAAATTAAAAGAGAATATCTTCATTCATAGCCTCCAAGCATCAACAACCTTATGTTTTAATACATAAAGTAGAGAAATTAGTGTTACACTAATGGCTGGACTGTCCACACAGGCCCAGTATGAAATTAAAAGACAAAATTTAAACTAATAAACTATTTTATTGTTTCACCATAAAGTTTGAGAACCAATTGGACTTTTGTTTAATTCGTATGGGCCTCTACAACTTGGGATCAACCCTTATAGGAATTGGGTTCCTATCAAGATGCATATTTCCTAGTTTGAGTTAGCACCACATCAAATCCCAACCAACCATACAAAGCTACCATGTTGAGGAAGAAAACCCACATGAAAAAATGATCCACAATTTCTCGATGAGCATAATATCAAATACACATAAGATTGTTACCGGTAATTAGAATGCCCCTCTTAACTAAGTTTCGTTTACATTGAATCATATCCAAAATAATTCTTCAAGCAAGCGCTCAAGTCTTCAAATGTGCCAAAGATTTTTAGACCAATTGCTACAATTCTTAGTACATGAATCCCTCAAGATTAACAAATACTTGAATTTCGGAAGATTGTTCTTTTTCTTTATAATCGTTAAAGATTGGTATTCTTTTTATATGATTCCAACATTGAAATAATCATACTTAAAAAATATTGAGTCATTTATTTTTCATCTTCCTTAATCAAACTCTACTAGGTAGAAATCTTATTAAGAGGAAATGATCTTCTCCAATAATAGAGAAGTAAATGATGACTTTTGCATTTATATATAGGGGTAAAAATATCATTCCATTTTTTCTTAAGAATAAAAGTGTCAAATCATGATAGTGTTCTCTTATTTTAGGTGTATTTACCTCTCCAATATTAGACAGAATCCTAACTCATCGCCCAATATATATTTTCTAAATGCATTGAATGAAACTTTGGCCCTATAGTTAATAAGATTCAAAATTTTAACATATTAAAATCATTTGATTAATTAATGCATAATAAAAGTTAAATGAAAGAAATTTGGAATTTAATTTATAAGTAGTCATGTAAGCAATTTTTAATGAATAGTCAATTATATTTATGACAATAAAATGTATTAATTGAAAATGTAAAAATTTTATACATTGTTACTGTATTATCCATCATTCTTAATTGTTATTATTGATTTTTTAAAAAAAGAATAAAACAAATAAATAATAGATAATGTATTGACTGTAAATAAATTTTAATAATAATAATACATAAATATTATACTATATATTTATTAGTTATAAATATTTACATTTTAAGTAATTAAATACAATTTATGATTAATAGACTACATTCCTTACTAACCATTTATCAAAGACAACCATGTACATAAAATAATACACATACACATCACGTAATACAAACCATCATCATCATAATAATAATAATAATAATAATAATATTAACAATGTAAATTAAACACAATTAAAAAGGGGAAAATGTAGCCTTCAAAATCAATCCAAATTAGAATCCTCTACTTTCTTTAGCAATTGAAGAATTTCATAACCTTTAAACAATTTATTTTATTGGAAGGTGAGAAAAATGAGAAATTTATAATTTTTCAAATTTTTATAATTTAAAGATTGGATATGTTAACATCTTTCTAGAGTGGCATTGTTTCTTTGAACTGGTTTTTGTACTGCAAAGGGTATCATCTCACTCTATGCGTAAGACTTAATTAATTTTAAGATATGTAATTCTCCTCCGATTAAATGTTGCTGAAAGAATTTTAACTCTCTACTATTAAAAATGTGATGAAGTAAAAAATTTAAATTATTTAATTTAAAAATAAATAAAAACTTGCATAATTAAAATTTTATTTTTGACATGTGGTAAGATTTTCACTATCCATTGGCCAGACTCATTTTTTTCTATCTGAAATTCTGAATTTCCTATCTATAACGGTAGGTAATATTGTTTCTTCCTTTGTACTTTGAATGGAAAGAATAACGCTTTCCATTTGTAACCATCCTGATACAAAAACATGGTAGCGTGATTCATACTTAATAAACAAACTCACTTTCCATTTCTTCATTTTCCAACTTTTTTTCATAAATTCTTGCCCAATAACACCTTTCTAACTACACTCCTTTTCCGCCCTTACAAGTTACCATTTTATATATCACACAAAATAGATCCAGACAATGAGAAAGGTCATATTTTTATGCTAGAAACAGTGAAATCCAAGGTGGAGTTTGCTTTGTTGTGTTTAGTTTTCAAAAGGGTATAGTGGGTTGTGTTCAGTTTTCAAAAGGGTTGTGTTGAAAAAAATGGTTTACTCTCAGGTTGATTTGGATGAAGATATAGACTACATGTTCAAGGTTGTTATGATTGGGGACTCTGGGGTTGGAAAGTCTCAACTTTTGAATAGGTTTGCCAAAAATGAATTCAACTTGAATTCCAAATCCACAATTGGAGTTGAATTTCTTACTAAGACTGTTGTTATGGATCACAAAGTTGTGAAGGCTCAGATTTGGGACACTGCTGGTCAAGAAAGGTCCAATTTTGTTCTAACACCATTTTTTTAAAATATTTAATGTTTTTATCATCATCATATTATTATTTTTTATAAGTATTGATATTGTTAATAATTTGAGTGGTTTAATTGTTCTATATTTTTGTGTGAATTACTTTTTCATTGGATGTGCTTTTGTGTTGCAATTTGATTCTGCTTGTGTTGAGCTGAAGCTATCATTTCTATGGTTATGAATTGAGAATGAAGCTAAATTCTTGGGAAGCTAAGATTTGATTTTTATATTAAACAAAACCCGCATTTCAATTGTGTGTATGGTTTCAACTTTGAGGATATGGATCACATGTTCTAATTCATGTTCTACTTGGTGTACCAAGCAAATCATAGAATTTCATTCATTTAAAAAAAAAACTATAAAAACAGAAACTAATATTTTAATATTATTTTGTGATGTTTGATTGATCCGAGAGAGGGAGACATGAAAATTGTGGGACTGGTGATCCTTGTCCCAACTTTGAAGCTTCCAAAATCACTTTTGGACGTGGTTAGGACTTTGTGCCAAAATGTGTGGCAATTTTATAGTATCACATTTGGAGATTGGAGCTTGGCAATTTTATAGTATCACATGCTCAAATCCTGGAAACAGCCTCTGCGATTGTGAGAGTAAGATTATAGACTATGTACATCTACTCTTCTCAGAGCCTCGTATACCATGCCGTTTTTTTAATATTTGGAGATTGGATTCTCCAGACAGGTTTGCAAGAAGTTAGATGATTTAGCTTTTGTGTTTGCTTGAAACTTTTATACTGGATTTTCTTACAAAACTTAATTTTAGAATACAATCCAAACATGAATAGCTTCACTTTAAACTCGATTATAATCGAATTCCAGTTATGAAATAAAATCCATTCAGAATCATATTTTGCAAAGGCTCACCCAAACACATACAAGTACTAGTATATCCACCATCACACTGGTTTTTTATGTCTAAAAAGTTAATGAAGAAAAAGAGCAGCTATGGAAGAGAAAGCAAAGCAGCAGTTATGAGACAGAGAAGGAGAAGGCTGCAGTTATGTGAGATAGAAAGCAACACTGTTTCTTGTTGAGCAGTTTTTATTTTTATTTTTTGCATGGTGTTACAAAAAAAGAGAATAATAAGGAAATATTTAATAGCACACCACATGGCTCAATAATAGTTGTTCTGGACAGCTTTTTCTAATAGTATAGATAATCAGTCCAAAAGATGCTAGTTGTAAATTGTGGTCCTTTAGCATCATGCTAATCATCAAAATGTTTAGAAGTTGATGGCTTCTTTGTTGTCATTTTTCACTTCATGCACGAAATTATAGGGTGGCGGAAGCACATCTGTTGTCCGAAAAAGTATTTTACTATATATGTCACTTACTGTGATTGCTTGAAAAAAGTATATTTAAGTTAAAAGTTTAATAGTTAAGTGTTATTCTGACCAATCACTGCAAACAATAATCGAGTGACACTTTTTGGGACAGAAAATGCTCCATCTAAGTAGGTGTATGGATAATTCTAACTAGTTTTCCAAGTGACATATTGATGATATTGTGTTTTAATCACTTTTTTATATATGGATGTTACTGATTCTGTTCCAAAAAGTGTCCTTGAAATTTATGTTCATTCCAACTTCCTATAACAATGTTGGCATTCATCACAGGTACAAGGCAATTACAACCGCGTATTACAGAGGTGCAACTGGCGCTTTACTAGTGTATGACATAACCCGGCGCCCATCCTTCGATCATGTTGGAAAGTGGCTGGAGGAGCTACAGATACATGCCGATAAAAACATAATTATCATGCTTGTTGGCAACAAATCTGACCTGAGTTCTACTCGTGAAGTGCCGACCGATGTTGCTAAAGACTTTGCCCAGCAAGAGGGTCTATTCTTTTTTGAAACCTCAGCACTTGACTCGAATAATGTGGAGTCTGCTTTCTTTGGTCTCCTCTCACAAATATATGCAAATGTAAGCAAGAAGCACATCATTGCAGATAGACTCGAATCAAATCGGCACAAAGTAAACCTTGGACTTGAGGGAATAAAAATTAAGGTCCAATCTCAAGAACCTGAATGCCAGAAAACTAAAAGGAAATTCAATTGTTGCAATGTTTTTTAGTATTTCATCGCAACTGGTTTTTCTTCGGTAATGACTATCTTCCATCCTCCTCTGATCTGTATTGTATTTTGTATATGCACTCTATAATTTTTCTTTTTATTGTACTTTACCTTTCAGGAGTTGTTAGGCAAAGTTTTTTCCTTTCGACTTTATTTTTTTCTGGGATCGTCATTGATATGGACTCGGCTGCTTACTCAAGAATGATATGATGAATGCTGTATTCAATGTAAATGGAAGTGACTCCTTTGCCATGACTATTACTCCAAGCAGCTTTCGGAGAATCTAGTGCATTATTCTCAGTTTTACAGAATTAGGAAAACATTATTGTGTAATCATCTATGAACATGATTTGAATGCGAGATAATTCATTTTACAATTGAAGAAGTGGGTGGGGTTACTGAATGATTGCCCCCCTGCTGCCATTGAATTAAGTTTGATTATTTGTAGAAAATATTCAATTATTATATCTCACTTGCTGCATTTAAGCATACAGTATCTAAGCATATGTCAACGTTATCGCTACCTTTTATAAGTTTAATGAATTCGCCGATGTCCTAGTCGCGGCATTTGCTAGGCAAATCTTCTATCCTCCAACCAACCAGATGCAAACTTGCGGAATTTAACTAACACTAAATCCGGGAAACACTTGTGTTCCTCTGCAGGGGTATGCCTTTCTCTGGAATTAATGTTCATATATTTGTTTTGGTTTGATGGATCCCCTAGCTTACAGTTTTGCTGACTATCTGTGGTGTGTTTTTCAATGGCCGAAGTTTCACTCAGTTTTAATTATAACGATTTATGTCATATGTGGATGCACTCACATTACCATGTCATTGTGCTATTTTTCTATGATTTGGAATCACACTGCAATTGTGAGGTGATGTGATTATAGTGGTGATACCAACCGTGATATGGACATACATCAGGTGATGAGTCCATAGTTTAAATTGCCCCTTGGTATGAATATGCAGTCCCATAAGCCTGATGTATGTTTCACTTGGAGTGTAAGTGAAGAAAATAATATGGCTGCAATCCATTAATGGCACAATCATAAGCCAATCCCCAAAGTAAAGAATCATAAGCCTCCTCTCACCACCTAGGAATCAAAATGAATATTAAAAAAACAAACCATGCATATAGATATTATAATATGGTATGAACATTATGATAAAAATTCAAAGGGTAGAAGTAAGAACATTCTTCTTTTAAGTCCTACACATTAATTTATACGAGTATGCTTATCTAAATGGATTTTTTTATTTGTTATTAATCATTCAACATAACATGTTTACCTTTTAGCTACATTCCATAGAAAGGAAGAGTAGAGCAGGTAATGTCTTAAGGATTATTAACTTATCAGTCAATTACATTTACACCTCTTAAGTTTTAGTGAAAATAAATAAATCGTTCTTCATTTTTCTACGTCTATACAAACCCCTAATTTATATATTTTCATTACACTGACTACCTATGCACGAGAAATAAGTGCTATCTTTTAAACAAAAATGTGATAAATATAATTAAGTTAAACAAAATAGTGTATATTGTGGAGATAAGTCTAAATAATATACAAGTCTTCATTATTTTTTGTTAGAAAGTGTATCAACAATTCTAAAGAGATATTATTTAAATCATTCTTATACTATATCATAACGAACCAAAAATAATAAAGAGATATTGACTCGTATATTATTTGGATTTGTCTTCAAAATATATTATATTTTGTTTAACTTAATTAAACTCATCGTCATTTTTATTTAAAATATTACACTTATTTCTCCTACATAGGTAATAAGTATAATATATATATATATATATATAAATTAGGGAGAGTTTTGTAGGTTAAAAGAGTTGATTTATATAATTATGCTAAAACTCAAGGATAGTATAATTTACTTTTATTGGCGTGGGAGGAAATGATTTGATATCCACAAGGGTGTACTAGTGGAGTATATATTAAGTAAATTATGGAATAAAATTCATTATAAAATAAACTCAACAAACTAACTTAAGTTTCAAAATCAATGTATTGAATCAAACAAGATAATGAGTTTTGTGAAAAGATCGTTTGAATTGTTAAGGACTCAAATCAAGATGAAACAAAAAGCATCACGAAGGAAGTGTTGATGAATGAATAGTAATCAATTTTAATGTGATTGGGGAGCTAATAAAAGACATGTATTTGAATAGCACTTTTACTGATCATAATATATGACCTAGAGTATGATATTTGGCTTTAGTACTAAATGCAAATCGTAAGAGTTTGCTTTTGGATTTTTTAATATAACCAATAGTATTCCCTTGTCACCTGGATAAGGAACTAATTCTTTCGGTGTATGTATATCTATCTCAATAAGTATTACTCTCAAGAATCGAACATTTAACCTTTAGTCTAGTACAATACTTGAGAATCTAGTGAGATCATATACTATTAGACCAACGCTCGTTAATATTAGTTTTTGAATATGATAAGAAATGAAAGAGTGAACCAAGGAAAACACAATAAGCATTAGTGGAGCAAAGGTAAGTGGCACCTAATCACCACCTCAATGAACATCTGAACAAGCAAGTTTATAGAGCTAGATGTGGTTAATAGAGAAATGGAGACAATAAAATATACCATTCTGAAGAGATATGAGGTTGAGTCACCATGAGATGAATCAAGCTCCCAACTAATTAATGGTTAAGGATTGGCTAATCTAGTAAAATTTCATATTAACTGAATGATAATATACAAGTTATAGGACAGAAATATAAATCAATACAAAAACTATAAGTAAATATAAGAAGTACAAAATAAATTATAATTAATTCCATATTGCAGACAATAAAAATGACGGCATTTATTTTGAAGGTTACCTTATATATTTGATCATTGATAAATGGATTATGTCATGAACAATTGTTATAGCATCAAGAACTTAACTTATTCAAAACCCATTTATGGTTTGCCTCCAGCTTGGTATTATTAGGTGATCACCAATCATGGCATTGCCTATATTATTGGGGAATGGATTCTTTTTATACTACTAAATGTATTCATTAACCTTATGAATAATGAACTACTCGATTTTTGGAATGCGTGTCTGCCCATTTCAATTAGTGTCATTCTAAATAATTGAATCATTAATATTTTGGTTATCCTGAAAATCTAGTATGACCTTATACAACTAAACCAATAAGAAATAGGATATGAAACAAAGTGGCTAGAGGACCAATTATTTTGGCACTAAACATACTTCATGGAAATTTACCATCTCACCCATGTTAATTATTTTATCAAGATTATGATGGTAGATTAGTCATCCAAAGATGGAATGGTGGTAAATTAGTCCAAAATAAAATGTTACCTAAAAAGTTAAAAATTAAAATGACAACCACATCAATCATTCTTAAACTTAATTAGTGATAAATTGATTTTATTATGGACTTAATATTATCTTCTGCTATGATCATTTTAAACGTTTAAAACTTCTTTGATAACTATTTTCATTTTTTGGTACATTTTTAATCATTTTTTGGGTACATTTTTAATCAATTTTTTGGTACATTAACTATTTTCGTTTGTTAATCTTGATAGCAAATGCAATGTTGGAATAATATAAATTTAATCATTTATGAGAGGAGAAAGCTTCTCCAATTATTTGACCTTTTTTATTCAACTTTTTTGTTATGTCCACTCGTCCCTTAATTTTGGTGACAGGACTTCGCTTACAGTTTTACAACAACAGCATGTTTGTTGTCCTCTGGTCCGATTCAATATATAATTGATGAAAATAGAAGAAAAAACTAAATTGATTATGACCAACAATGACAAATGAAAAGGAACAAAGCAAAATAAATGCATACTTCTTTCACTTCATATAAAAACACATCTTTTGTTTCAATGTGTATTACGAGTATATATCTTATGTTCCATAACTTATCATTCTATATGCTATGAGTTATAATTGGTTAAAAAATATATATTTAAGTTAAAACTTTGATTATTATATATGTTTCTGACTAATCATGACTTATAACACATGGAGCGACACAATGTTGTGGGACAAAATGTGAATTACCCTTTAATTTGAGTCATTTTGATGAAAGTGAACTGAGCCTTATTTGGGCCGTTTTGTTGGAAGAACATGGTAGGGTCCTTGTTGGAGGAAAACTTATTAATCACAATATTCTTTACCACACATCTTTATGGTTTAATTTGGAATCATTTGTCATGTATTATGTAATAATTTATCCGGCCAGGAAAGTGCCAATGTCATTCAATCATGACATTCTTGATCTCATATCTATATGATAACCAATGATGAATGTAAAATCAATTTGAAAATAATTTAACACTCACTTTGAACAATTATATGTGAAAAATCTTTTGAATGAATGCTACTTACCTAATAATTTGTATTATTTTAAAAAGGAAAAAAATTTTAAACATTTTTATTTATTTCTTGTATATGTGAGAGAGTAATCTCTAGTTAGGGTTTAATAAGGACTCCCCCTCCAATAATATTTTTTTAACATTAATATGTATCAAACTCAGGATTTGTTACTTAAATGACCCAAGTCCTTCTTACTTAGACCAATAAACATTAAGGTCATTGAGTTAGAGTGTACCAAAAACTAGGACAAGGGTGAATAAAGGAATGACAACATGTGTGGGCGGTAGGGATGGCAACGAGTGTGAGTGGTAGAGATGAGAATGAAAACTGAACCTGTGAGTACCCGCCCGAACTCAACCCGAATTTAACAGGGAAAACCCGTTGCGATTGAGTTCGGGTTTTACCCGATATCAATTTTTGGGTTCAAGTTCAGATTTGGTACACTTGATACCCTATCCCGAACCCATTAGAAATGTTGTTGGGCCCAACCCAACCTAAATTAGAAACACTAAGTTTGAAACATAACACTCATTGTGTAAAGAAAACTTAGAGTTTGCTACTTTGCTTGTTGCTTCTTCTTCATCTCTTTCTACCCAGCACTTCTGACTTCTCATCTCTGTTCTTTTCTTCATGTCTTCACCTTTATCTTCCATCTTTGTCTTCATCTATCTGCTAGCCAAACAAGGTGAGTTTTGAATCATCTGGCTTTTAGTTTTTGGACATAGGAAAAGCATGGAAAGTTTCTATTTTTCAACCCAATATTGAGTAAATTAGCACATGGAAACAAGTAAACACATAAAACCACCACCTAAAACTAATATGTCCCTTTCTCTTTTTAAGAATTTAAGCATCTCGTACTTTAGATCTTTCAAGTCTCAAAGACTATGTTTTTAAGCATATGTAAACATGTGTATGAATATTATTGTATAATCATTTTGTAAGTATTTGTAATGGTTCAGAGTTCACATTTTAACTATTATTGTAGTTAACATCTATATGGTGCCATTCTACCATTGACTTGGAAATGGTTCAAAATCATTTTAATGGTTCCAAATGTGCTTTGGCTCTTACATCTGTAACTATTTTAATTATTTTGTGCTCTTGGTGCCATTTGTTAATTTGTGTAATCAAATGAGTTAATTATAGTAGTTAAGAGAGTTGTCATTTATAGTAAGTAGTTAAGTTTGTTGAACATATGTTGAAACTAGTATATTAGCTTGTATCATTGAGGCATTTTCTTCAATACAATAACATTCATTGAATACTCACTTTCTAACTCTCTCTTCCTAATTCACTTTCATCTCATTAACTTTGGTCTCACCCTTATCTTCTTCAATCTTCCTTTTTGCAATTCTAACATTTGGCATCAAGAGCTGGTAAGAAGATCAAGTCTTTTTCGCTGTAAAAAATGGCCCAAACAACATGAAATTTTGCCACAACTCTACATGTGCTAGACGGCAAGAATTGGAGAAGATGGTACATACAAATGAAGGCCATCTTTGAATATCAAGATGCAGTTGATATCGTGGAAGAGGGGCTACCAATCTTGGAAGAATGAGCGATTGAGGCACAAAGAAATGCACATAAACAGAACAAGAAAATGGATTGCAAGGCAATCTGTCTCCTTCACCAAGCAGTGGACAATGCCTACTTTGAAAAGATTGTTGGATCTGCAATAGCAAAGGATGCATGGAATGTGTTGGAAAAGCATTATGTTGGTGCTGCACAATTAAAGAAAATATGTCTACAAACCATGAGGAGGCAATATGAACTCATGCAGGTGGAAGAAGGTGAAAGAGTTGCTGACTTTTTCCTAGGTTGATCACACACATAAATGCAATGAAGGCTTGTGGTGAGAATACGGATGATGCAACCATTATTGAAAAAGTTCTAAGAATAGTGACCCCTGAGTTTGATTATGTAGTGGTGGCTATTGAGGAATCAGGAAAAGTTGAAAACATGAAGATTGATGAGCTTCAAGGGTCGCTTGAAGCCCATGAACAAAGGCTTAATGAGAGGATCACACATAGATCTTCACATCAAGCTCTTCAAATGCATACATCAAAGAAATGAGCATTTTGTGTAAAGAATTCAAACAAGAATCAAGGGAGGTTCACTTATTTGAAAGGCAAATCGAGAAAGAATTATGCCAACAACATTGAACAACCAGAACAGATGATTAGGAGAAATGGTTGTAAGCAATTCAAAGGCTTGAAGAGGAAAGTTGATAAGAAAAGGGTTAGGTGCTACAATTTTGACAAGCTTGGGCACTACTCTATTGAGTGCCTAGCACCTAACAAGAACCAATATCAAAGAAAGCAAGAACCAAAAGCAAACCTTGTCAAGGAAGAAAATGAAGACTTTGATGAAGAGGTTGTGCAACTCATGATGGCAACAGATTGCAAAACCAGAGGAAATGCAACTTCACACCTTGACTCTGGCTGCTCAAACCACATGATTGGGCATAAAGAATGACTAGTGAACTTTGAGTCAATGAAGAAAACAAACTCAAATTCACAGACAACAGAGTGGTGATCACTGAAGGAACGGGAGATATACCTCTTAAGATGAAGAATGGCAGGAAAGCATACATAACATATGTGTTATTTGTTCCTGAGATGAGAAAAAATATTAGCAGTCTTGGCCAACTACATGAAAAAGGTTTCATTATGGAGCTGAATAATGGAGTTGTGAATGTTTATGATAGCTTGAAGAGGAGGATCCTACAGGCTCCATTGTCCAACTACAGGACATTCCAAGTCAAGTTAGGAATTGTAGACTCACAATGCTTGAATGAAGAAACAACCTCAAATGAATCTTAGCTTTGGCACTTAAGGTATGGTCATCTTAACTATAGAGACCTTAGATTGTTAAGCACTAAGGAAATGGTCATTGGTATGCCACAAATCAAACTTCAAAACTCACTTTGTGATATTTGTTTAACTAGCAAGCAGGCCAGGACCACTTTTAGTAATCACACCCAAACTAGAGTTGTTGATGTACTACACGTTGTATACTTAGATGTATGTGGACCCTTTGAGGTTCCCTCACTTGGGGAACAAGTACTTTGTCTCATTTATTGATGAGCTTATTAGGAAAATGTGGATCTACCTCATCAAAGTAAATAGTGAAGTATTTGAGAATCTAAAGAAGTTCAAAGCTTTGGCAGAAAGACAATCAAGGAAACTCTTGAAGGTTTTCAGAACTAACGGAGGAGGTGAGTTTACCTCAAGAGAGCTTGAAGATTTTTGTGAAGGGCATGGCATCATTCATGAAGTTACTGCTCCATACACTCCACAACATAATGGGATTGCTGAAAGAAGAAATATAATTGTCATGAATATGGTAAGATGCATGTTGAAGTGCAAAAATTTGCCTCATAATCTTTGGGGTGAAGTTGTGACAACAACAACATATGTACTAAATAGATGTCCAACTCAAGCTCTTAACAACTATGTTCCTGAAGAGGTTTAGACTGGAAAGAGACAATATGTGAAGCATCTCAGGGTATTTGGTTTAGTCTGCTACAAACATATTCCAGATCAAGTGAGAAAGAAGTTAGATGATAAGAGTGAACTAATAATTTTTGTTGGATTGATGTGACCCTACCTAGGGAATACAATAAAGAGGATCTAATTGGGCTTGCAGGGGCCATGACTCGGTCCAAGAGCAAGAAGGCCCATCAATCTCTCAATCAACTCATCAAATGAGTACTTGAAGATGCAAGGCCCAACATGGAGATCAAGCCCATCAATTGCTTTATATTCATAGAAATTCCCCAAGTTGGCCACGACCAAGGAGGGCTTGATTAAGGCATGCTTTAGCTGATTTAATAAAGTGAGGGATTAACACCCTCACTAGTATTTAAGAACTTGATAGTTACCTATTTTACTTTGGAACTTTTATTACTTTGTATCTAAAATAAATATGGCCGAAATTACCTTATTAAATGGCCATTAGGAACTTGTAATCCAGGTTTGAATTCCTTTCCTTATGGGAGGACTTGAAGATGGCATGCAACCAGCAAGGAATTAAAGGAAATCTTTCCTTATGAAGAGCATGAAGGGGGGCGTGTAATTCCAAGGGAAATCAGCCTCAAATCAAAGAATATCACCTCCTTAATTGAGCAACATCATTATGGAAACAATTCAAAAGGTTACCAAAGAGAGAGTGCACGTGTGGCTCAAAAGAAGGAAACAAATTGAAAGTTTCCATACTTGTTCCAATTTTCAAATCAAATCAGATTAGGAACAAGTATGCCAATTAGGAAAGAATTTTCAAATGCAAACTCCTCCTTTAAAGAAGACTACACGTGAGACATTGAAGATGAATCAAGGAGGGTGAACCTTGTGCTAAAAAAGGCTGGATACATCATCACACAAGCTGCCATATATGGAAAGAGCAATCTGAGTGCATCAAGGGTTTTAATACCATTTCACACGTTTTCTTTGTTTGAATCAAGGCTTGAATGCCAAATTAATATGCTTTCAATTAGAATCAATAGGGCAACCGAATTCCCTATATGTAATGGCAAGCAAAATGAAATGAGACAATTCAGATTTTTGTTGGAAATATTCCATAGCTAGTGAGTGCATTCCTCCTAGTGTTCTTGGTTCAACCAAGCTTGTTTTCTTATCAAGATACTCATCTTGTGGCGAAAATTCCTTAAGGCTTATCAAGAATCACTTCTTGTGGCGCCTCCATCCCTCTTGTCTTCTCCATCTTCTTGTTCCCAAACTCACGGCCAAACACTCACCAAAACCACCCAAAATCCCCTCATTTCCCACGGCCAAACACCCATAAAACACTCTCACATAACCCTAATCCTCACGGCCAAAATTCCCCAAACATATCCCAAACACATTCCATAACATCACAAGTACACCAATCATCAACCAAACAACCACCAAATCCATCAAACACAATCAAAACCCCACGGCCCAAAACACAACCAAACAACATTCAATTCAAATCAGATTAAGAACAAGTATGTCAATTAGGAAAGAATTTTCAAAATTCAAACTCTTCCCAAAAAGAAGCTACACGTGAGAACT
>NC_032021.1:7106669-7115210 GCF_001865875.1 Lupinus angustifolius
GAGGAGAGTCCCCTAGGACGGCAGCCTACTTACAGTCCCTTCATGAAATTCATGAACAATTCAGAACCCTCCAACAACAAATGGAGGAAATGCGAGTTCAGAACCAAAGACGCCGAAACAGCGACTCTAGTGATTCTAAAACCGAGAGGAGAATGAGACAGAGAGAAAGGAGGCATGATGGAGGTCATAGGAGAGATGATTGGTTGGATGGCATCAAGGTTAAAATCCCTACATTCATAGGGATGAATAACCCTGAGGCTTACTTGGAGTGGGAACTCAAAATCGAACAAGTGTTCGAATGTCATAACTATACCAAAGAAAAGAAAGTCAACGTGGCAGCCCTCGAGTTCAAGGAGTATGATATGGTCTGGTGGGATCAAATCCAGAAAGAGAGGAGGCGATGCGGTGCTGAACTAGTAGACACCTAGGATGAGATGAAGGTAATAATGCGAAAGAGGTTTGTTTCGGCATCCTTTAAACGGGATTTCCATAACAAACTTCAGCGGCTGACCCAAGGTACCAAGTCTGTAGACGAGTACTTTAAAGAGATGGACTATCTCTGTTAAGATCTAACTTTCATGAGGATCATGAAGCTACAATGGCACGTTTCCTTCATGGGTTAAATCAAGACATCCAGGATGTGGTAGAGTTACAACCTTATGTGGAGCTGGAGGATCTGATCCAACAAGCCATTAAGGTGGAACAACAACTGAAGAGGAGGAAATCAAAATACTCCTCCAACTCAAAATTCAAGTCTTCGGGGTGGAAGGACAGAAACAAGAAGGAGGGCCCTAGTCCTAAGGAGGTCGTGAGCTCTTCCCAAGGGAAGAAGCCCATGGAAAATACTACTCGGAGTCGGGAGGTCAAATGCTTCAAATGTCTTGGGCATGGTCACATAGCTTCTCAATGCCCAACCAGAAGGACCATGGTGATGAAAAATGGAGTGGTGGAATCTCAATCCGAGACTTCAAGTTCTGAGGAGAGTGAAGAAGATGCCCATGTTCCAGATGGAGACTTACTCATGGTGCGGAGACTCTTAGGGAGTCAAGTCAGAGAAGATGAGGAGAGTTAGAGGGAGAACATATTCCACACTAGATGTTTGGTACAAGGGAATGTTTGTTCCCTAATCATTGATGGTGGCAGTTGTGCTAATGTGGTAAGCACAAGGTTGGTTTCTAAACTTAACCTTGTGACGAGGACCCACCCAACTCCTTACCGACTACAATGGCTAAGCGAGGTTGGAGAAATGATTGTGAATCAGCAAGCTGAGATCCCCTTTTCTATAGGGAAGTATGAGGATTCGGTCCTCTGTGATGTGGTTGTAATGGAGGTCAGCCATATGCTACTTGGCAGGCCTTGCCAGTATGACCGGAAAGTCATTCATGATGGCTTCTCCAATAAATATACCTTTATGCATTGCAACAAGAAAATTGTACTATCACCCTTGTCCCCAAGGCAAGTAGGTGGAGATAAAAAAAGTTGAAAGTAAAGATGGATCGAGAAAAAAAAGAAGAAAAAGAAAAAAGAAACGATCCAAAAAAAAGAATAAAAAAGAAAAAAATATTGAAAAAGAAAAAAAGAAGGGAAAAGAAAAGCTTTATGGCTTCCAAAGGGGAAGTAAAGAGTGTTATCCTTATAAGACAACCCATTTACTTGCTCATTGGACAACAATTTTGTTTGAATACTAACTCTAATGTTGTTGTGCCTGATGCTGTTAAAAGTTTTCTGCAGGAATTTGAGGATGTATTTCCTCAAGAGGTCCCACGTGGCCTCCCACCTTTAAGGGGAATTGAGCATCATATTGATCTCATCCCCGGAGCATCTTTGCCCAATAGGCCTGCCTATCGGAGCAATCCTCATGACACTCATGAGATACAAAAGCAAGTTGAGGAACTGATGCAGAAAGGATGGGTACAGGAAAGCATGAGTCCTTGTGCTGTCCCTGTCATCCTTGTACCCAAAAAGGATGGGTCCTGGAGAATGTGTACTGATTGTAGAGCCATCAACAACATTACGGTAAAGTATCGTCACCCTATCCCTAGACTTGATGATTTGCTGGATGAATTATATGGTGCCTCTGTTTTTACTAAAATTGATCTAAAAAGTGGGTACCATCAAATTAGAATAAGGGAAGGGGATGAATGGAAAACTGCTTTTAAAACCAAGTTTGGGTTGTATGAGTGGTTAGTTATGCCTTTTGGGCTAACTAATGCACCCAGCACATTTATGCGATTAATGAACCATGTTTTAAAAGAGTTTTTGGGAAAATTTGTGGTTGTCTATTTCGATGACATATTGATATACAGTAAAACTATGCATGATCACTATGAGCACCTCCGAGAGGTCTTACTTGTTTTGAGAAAAGAAAAATTGTATGCCAATATTGAGAAATGCTCTTTTTGTGTGGACCATGTCATTTTTCTGGGCTTTCTGATAAATGCCCAAGGGGTCCATGTTGATCAAGAAAAGATCAAGGCCATACAAGAATGGCCCACCCCCAAAACTGTCACTGATGTTAGAAGCTTCCATGGCTTGGCTAGCTTCTACCGACGTTTTGTTAGGGACTTCAGTACCCTAGCTGCACCTTTAAATGAGGTTGTGAAAAAGAACGTTGGATTCAAATGGGGTGAGAAACAGGAAGAAGCCTTTAAGAGGCTTAAGGAAAAATTAACACATGCACCCATTCTTGCATTACCTAATTTTGCTAAATCTTTTGAAATAGAATGTGATGCTTCTAATGTGGGTATTGGAGCTGTGTTGATGCAGGAAGGCCACCCTGTGGCCTATTTCAGTGAAAAGTTAGGTGGACCCATGCTGAACTATTCCACCTATGATAAGGAGTTGTATGCCTTGGTAAGGGCATTACAAACATGGCAGCACTACCTCCTCTCTAAGGAGTTTGTCATACATAGTGACCATGAGTCACTAAAATACCTCAAAGGGCAAGGTAAATTGAATAAAAGACATACTAAATGGGTTGAATTTCTGGAACAGTTCCCTTATGTTATAAAACATAAAAAGGGAAAGGCCAATACTGTGGTCGATACCTTATCAAGAAGGCACAATTTGTTGGCAACCCTAGAAACCAAACTTCTTGGTTTCAAACACATAAAAGATTTGTATGCTGATGATGTTGAACTTTCTGAATTGTTTAATAAATGTGAACATGTGGCTGTTAATGGATATTATAGGCAAGATGGTTTCCTTTTCAAGAAAAAACGCTTATGTTTGCCTAAAGTATCCATTAGAGACTTGCTTGTTAAGGAGTCTCATGAAGGGGGTCTAATGGGCCACTTCGGGGTCCAAAAGACCTTGGACATATTAAAGGAACATTTTTATTGGCCTCATATGAGGAGGGATGTCCAAAAATTATGTGAAAATTGTATTATTTGTAAACGGGCCAAAACTACGAGTATGCCTCATGGGCTTTATATTCCCTTGCTCGTACCTGATAATCCTTGGATAGACTTGTCCATGGATTTTATTGTTGCACTCCCACGCTCTAAGGCTGGGAAAGATTCAATCTTTTTAGTGGTAGACAGATTTTCGAAAATGACACATTTTATTCCATGTAAAAAGATTGATGATGCGACACATATTGCTGATTTGTTCTTCAAGGAAGTGGTACGACTACATGGTCTACCACGAAGTATTGTAAGTGATAGGGACACTAAGTTCCTTAGTCATTTCTGGAGAACATTGTGGGGAAAGCTTGGGACTAAACTCCTCTTTTCCACCACGTGCCATCCCCAAATAGATGGCCAAAATGAAGTTGTGAACAGAACTCTAACCACCCTGTTGAGGGCAATAATTAAAAAGAATATAAAGAGTTGGGAAGAGTGCTTGCCCCATGTTGAATTTGCTTATAATCGGGCCACTCATAGTACCACTAGAATGTCACCATTTGAGATTGTGTATGGATTTCAACCACTAACCCCTATTGATTTATTACTTGTGCCTAACTCTTCTATCTTGCAGCATAAGGATGGGAAGTCTAAAGCGGACTATGTGAAGAAGATCCATGAAAAGGTCAAGGCCCAAATAGAACATAAAAATGAGGGCTATGATGAACAAGCCAATAGGGGCCGAAAGAAGATCATCTTTGAACCCGGAGACCTAGTATGGGTCTATATGAGGAAGGAGAGGTTTCCTGCACAAAGGAAATCCAAACTCCAACCTAGAGGAGATGGACCATTTCGTGTCTTGGAGAGAATCAACAACAATGCTTATAAACTAGACCTCCCAGGTGAGTATGGAAACATTAGTGCCACATTTAATGTTGCTGATCTTTCTTTGTTTGATGCAGGTGATGAAGATATTGCTGAATCAGATTCGAGGTTGAATCCAGTCCAAGAAGGAGGGGATGATGTGACCGTACCTAGGGCATACAAAGAAGAGGATCTAATTGGGCTTGGAGGGCCCATGACTCGGTCCAAGAGATAGAAGACCCATCAATCTCTCAATCAACTCATCAAAGGAGTACTTGAAGATGCAAGGCCCAACATGGAGATCAAGCCCATCAATTGCTCTATATTCATAGAAATTCCCCAAGTTGGCCACGGCCAATGAGGGCTTGATTAAAGCATGCTTTAGCTGATTTAATAAAGTGAGAGATTAACACCCTCACTAGTATTTAAGAATTTGATAGTTACCTATTTTACATTGGAACTTTTATTACTTTGTCTCTAAAATAAATATGGCCGAAATTACCTTATTAA
The DNA here is from genome assembly GCF_001865875.1 of Lupinus angustifolius. NCBI lineage: Eukaryota > Viridiplantae > Streptophyta > Magnoliopsida > Fabales > Fabaceae > Lupinus > Lupinus angustifolius. The sequence continues at coordinate 7,111,388 of NC_032021.1, forward strand.
ATGGCCATTAGGAACTTGTAATCCAGGTTTGAATTCCTTTCCTTATGGGAGGACTTGAAGATGGCATGCAACCAGCAAGGAATTAAAGGAAATCTTTCCTTATGAAGAGCATGAAGGGGGGCGTGTAATTCCAAGGGAAATCAGCCTCAAATCAAAGAATATCACCTCCTTAATTGAGCAACATCATTATGGAAACAATTCAAAAGGTTACCAAAGAGAGAGTGCACGTGTGGCTCAAAAGAAGGAAACAAATTGAAAGTTTCCATACTTGTTCCAATTTTCAAATCAAATCAGATTAGGAACAAGTATGCCAATTAGGAAAGAATTTTCAAATGCAAACTCCTCCTTTAAAGAAGACTACACGTGAGAAATTGAAGATGAATCAAGGAGGGTGAACCTTGTGCTAAAAAAGGCTGGATACATCATCACACAAGCTGCCATATATGGAAAGAGCAATCTGAGTGCATCAAGGGTTTTAATACCATTTCACACGTACAAACTGAGTGCATCAAGGGTTTTAACACCATTTCACACGTTTTTCTTTGTTTGAATCAAGGCTTGAATGCCAAATTAATATGCTTTCAATTAGAATCAATAGGATAACCAAATTTCCTATATGTAATGGCAAGAAAAATCAAATGAAGCAATTCAGATTTTGTTGGAAATATTCCATAGCTAGTGAGTGCATTCCTCCTAGTGTTCTTGGTTCAACCAAGCTTGTTTTCTTATCAAGATACTCATCTTGTGGCGAAAATTCCTTAAGGCTTATCAAGAATCACTTCTTGTGGCGCCTCCATCCTTCTTGTCTTCTCCATCTTCTTGTTCCCAAACTCACGGCCAAACACTCACCAAAACCACCCAAAATCCCCTCATTTCCCACGGCCAAACACCCATAAAACACTCTCACATAACCCTAATCCTCACGGCCAAAATTCCCCAAACATATCCCAAACACATTCCATAACATCACAAGTACACCAATCATCAACCAAACAACCACCAAATCCATCAAACACAATCAAAACCCCACGGCCCAAAACACAACCAAACAACATTCAAAACATCCAAAACAAATTCAATTCCAAAAGTCCCAAAAAGGAAACAAATACAATTCCAAAGGTCCCAACATGTATTTACCATCAAGAATGATCCAAAATAAAAATGTAATCCCCCTATAGGATTACATCATGGATACAACCTAACATGATCATATAAACTCTCGAATCCTATGACTAATCAAGTAGTGTTCAACATGGATGTCTACTTTGATGAGATGAACTCATGGAAAGAATCTCTAAGAAGGATTGAGAATAATAAGTCAATAACTCTAATGCATATGCAAGGGGATCAAGAAGTCACAGAAGAGTTAAATCCTGACCCAAGAACAAGAAGTCAGGAAATCAGGGCTGCTGAAACCAAGCCAACAAGGACAAGTCACTTACCATGAAGGCTCAGTGAGTTTGAGATGTTTGTTGATGATATAATAACATATGAAGGTGAGTTGATTCTGATGACAACCTCTTTGTGGATTGTCTTTGTTGTAGGATCATTTCTTATGAAAGTCCCTTTGTTGATTGATGATTCACTTTGTTTTGTATTTGTTTGTTTAACTTTGAGTGCTGTGCCTTGATTAGCCTCGGTTGGCTTGTGATTTGTTGAGAATTGATGAAGTGATTGTGGAATGGAATGGAATGTAGTTCACGGTTTGTAATGAAGTAAATTGGAATGATGATTGATGAATGTGTGTATGGATGGTTGCGGTTGTGATGGAAGTGGAGTGGATGGATGCTCACGGTTTTGGGGTTGGGATTGTGTTTAAGTGTTTGTGATTTGTTTGAGAATATGGAAAAGGAATTGGAATGGATTGGCACCACAAGCAATGAAATGTTTGATAACCCTTGTGAAGTTCGGCACAAGAGAATGATACTCTTGATAAGAACAATGATTCTTGACTCAGTCAAGGAGCTAGGAGAAAACTCACTAACAATGGTTATTTCAAAATAAATTCAACGCACTTTATTCAATGCTAAGCACGGTTCATAAATAGGAAAATAACTTGGGCTGAATCACCCTAAACAAAAGGAGTCAAATTGTGATAACTTAATCTAATCTAATCTCCACTTGGTGTATTCAGTTGGTTTGATTTCTTCTTTGTTTGGTCGAATTCTCTTGTGTTGAAATAAGGGCCATTAGATCTTAATTGATGAGCTTGAGTGTTGGGAGATGATGTAGGTCACTTGCCAAATTATGTATCTTGTTGGTCGTGTGGAATCAATGCTCCTACATTGTAGCCGTGTGATTTTGATTTCCTATCTTCATCTTCTACTTTCTAGTTGTGTAGCCTTTTAGATAGATTAGGCTCCTTGAATCATTCTTGCTCTATCTCCTTGCTCCTTTGTGCTATCTCCAATCCTTGGTCGTGCTCTCCTAAATGAAAACATAAACCTTAATTAAAATCAAATGCATCAAATGACATAAACTAAGATAAGATAAAATACATATTCCTAAGCTAGTGTGGGTTAAGACAACGTCCCACTTATTTAGGGTCCTAATTAATAATGTAAGAACTAAAGAGATCAAGGTGGATCCTCCCTTAGGCCGTGGCCTTCCTTGAGCTCTTCATTAAGACTTATGCAATGTAAAGCCTTATCCTCATGCTTGGTCCCATTTGCACTTGTTTCCATGATGGAGAATATGAGTTGCCGAAGTGCTTCTTGGGCCTTTTTGGTCTTAGCTCTAGTCATAGGTCCTCCTAAGCCACCCTCATCTTCTTCAATTTTCCTTTCTGTAATTCTAGCACCATTAACTATTTTATGTACTTACTTCTTTAACTATTAAACCATTTTAATGATTGAAAATGTGATATGGTTCTCTTTTCAAACAGAATATCACCTATGGATTCATTCATAACGACATATTATTTTTGGGTTTCCTGTGGGGTTCAGGGATGGTAGTCTTATTTTTAACCCGTTGAATTCGGGTTCGGATTTTGAAATTCGGGTCCAGAGTTGGGTAAATATATACCTGACCTCGATCTGCCCTGTTGCCTTCCTAGTGGGCAAGCACAGGTAGTGCTTTTTGGTTCTCAAACCCACAATATTTGCGAGTACCCACCAAAATTTTAATTTTAATTATATATTTATATATTTTGTAATAATCAATTTGTAAAAATAATTATTAGTGAGTAAATCTAAATCATAAAATTTCCTTAGAATTGATGTCTAAGATATGGCTTTTTAATCTTGGAGTAAGTGAATCCCCTCTCCATAAATAATATAATAAATTTATGATCATAGTCAAATATGTCTAATTTATTATGAAATAATAGTAAAATATTTGATATATAATCTTAAAATAATTATAAAAAACTATAATATATAAAAAAATTAATCAAAAACTAAATTTATAAATTTGCGGTACCCACAGGGCAGGTAACATAAAACTCACTCCCGCTCATAAGTTATTATTGCGGGTACCCATTGCAAGTATTTCCATGGATATTCATAGTTTGGGTTTTTTTGTTAGTGCTTTCAAAAAAACTTTTAGAGAAACTTTAAATTGAATCTTTAATGGTTCATAAGAACCCTTAATTTAGGATCTTGACATTATGACATTTACATGTTATAGTATAAGGTTAGAGAATACCTGGTTCCATTGCTATTTCTTTCTAGTGTTCTTCCCTGATGCTTTCTCTGATTGCCTTTTGTTTTCACCTCTCCTCCTTCCCTTTATGAGTTTCTTGATGATTAGAAACTCAGTTTCCTTCCTTCCACGCTATAACAATGCACTGGATTTTCTTTTATGCAAAACCAAGACCTTTCTC
>NC_032021.1:7115310-7115814 GCF_001865875.1 Lupinus angustifolius
GCTACACCTATTCAACCCCCCTTCTAGGTGTATTGTAACCACTGATACCTAACATCTACATGGCCAATGTAAATCTTGAGCGGCAACCCTTTAGTTAACGGATCCGCTACTATTAAATTGGTACTAATATGCTCTATAGACACTTTCTGTTTCCGTACTTCTTCTTTAACTGACAGGAACTTTAAATCCATATGTTTAGTACCTCTAGAATACCTGTCATTCTTAGACAAGAAGACAGCTGCATAATTATCACAATAAAACTTCAGCGGCCTAGCTACACTATCTATAATGCCAAGTCCTGAAGTAAAGTTCCGCAGCCACAATGCATGATTTGTGGCTTCAAAGCATGCCACAAACTCAGCTTCCATGGTGGACGTAGCAATTGTAGACTCTCTACCGCTTCTCCATGAAATGGCTCCTCCAGCCATTAGGAAGATATACCCAAATGTAGATTTCCTTGAGTCCATACATCCTGCATAGTCTGAATCCGAATAACCGATCACC
>NC_032021.1:7115914-7116246 GCF_001865875.1 Lupinus angustifolius
TATAAACTTGCTCCCACTAACTTTCATGTAGATACACCGGTCAACAGTATTTTCCACAAATCCATATGACGTAATGGTATCATTAAACTTTATGTACCATTGTCTGGAAGCTTGTTTAAGTCCATATATTGACTTATTTAATTCACACACCAGATTTTCCTTTCCTGTGGTCACAAACCCTTCTAGTTGGTTCCTATAAACTTTCTCATTTAAGTCACCATTCAGAAATGCGGTCTTTAAGCCCCTTTCATTCTGGGGTGACGGCGGGATCGTACCATTCGAGCCTTTTTTTCATGCTTTTCCCGGGGGTCGGGAGAAAATTGCAATCAATA
>NC_032021.1:7116346-7169427 GCF_001865875.1 Lupinus angustifolius
TATGGCATCATAATCTTAATTACAAGCAATGATCCACCTTTGGGTGATCATAATATGCATCATAATTTTAAATGTAAAATACCATTATAAACAATTAAACCATATTGTCATTAAGATTTTTTCTTCTTGTTTATAGGCATTAAAAGTGGCAGATTTATAGAGTTTAGAAAATCATGCGGTTATGGTTTTAGCACAAAATTAAAGTCTTTGTTCACTGCAACTCTTTTAACCAAAATCAACAGTAACGTAGTTTGGAATTATTGCACTGGTAGATTGGAAGCCAAAAAATTCAATAAACAATAGACATATGATTCTTCGCACAAAATCATTCACAAAATTTTGTTTACACATAAAGTCATGCATACACCATTTAATTCCAGAGACACAAGGAATGTCATAATGTCCCTAACCTGATGCTCTGATACCAATTGTTGGTGCTTTCAAAAAAACTTTTAGAGAAACTTTACATTGAGTCTTTAATGGTTCATAAGAACCCTTAATTTAGGATCTTGACATTATGACATTTACATGTTATAGAATAAGGTTAGAGAATACCTGGTTCCATTGCTATTTCTTTCTAGTGTTCTTCCCTGATGCTTTCTCTGATTGCCTTTTGTTTTCACCTCTCCTCCTTCCCTTTATGAGTTTCTTGATGATTAGAAACTCAGTTTCCTTCCTTCCTCGCTATAACAATGCACTAGATTTTCTTTTATGCAAAACCAAGATCTTTCTCTTATTCTTGCTTTTAGTTTCTCTCTCAGAATAGAGATGTATATGTTATGTACTAAATGGAATTGCCACACACTATCCAATTTAATGCATCAGTTGGGGAAGTTAACATATAGGAAACTTCCCATGAAGTGAGAGGGAGGAAGTTAACAAAACCCCCACTAATCTGATTATTTAATTGACAACCATCATCACATTAGGCACTTTCATTCAGATTAGTGACTTTCATGCACATGGACCACATTGATTATTAAATTAATCTAACATTTTTGTCATCCCTAATTTAGTACCACGCACTGAATTCATCGTATTATCGTAAAGGAAGTATTGTAATAATAACATGAAAATCTGACAAATCGGTACGAACTAGGTACCGAGTAGCATGTAACTTCACACCAAACTTACATGTTGGATCTTAGGCTTTTCCTTAAAAAACATAGCACTTCAAGTTCAATGCCCCAACATCCCTAAAATAACTTGCCTCATAGAGAAAACAAACAAGATGGGCAACACAGTAAATAAAGAAGTGAAGGAAAATTCCACAATCATGACAATGCAACACAATGTTTGACTAGGATCAAACATGAACCACCATATTCATATCCTTCCCATAAATTCTATTCAAGACTAAGCACCATCTCATTGATGGAGAAATACTTTGAACCATAAAGCTGATCTTTTACGGTGTCTTCGCAGTCCATTATTGTAATCCACATACACAAGTCCAAAGCGAAGACTGTATCCGGCATTCCATTCAAAATTGTCCAACAATGACCATGCAAAATATCCCTTCACCCTCACCCCATTCCTGCCATATCAAAAGTTTTAAGATTGCATGGGTTGAAAGTATAGAAAAGGAGATGTAACATTGAATGCTATGTTTGCTTTTGCAAAAGAAACTTCTTACCTTATGGCCCTTTGAAGATACAGAAGGTGGTGGCTGAAATAGTCTATTCTCATTTTGTCATCAAGTGACATTTTACCATCATTAACCTCATCAACTCCTGAAAATGTTTGAATAACTTGATTCATGGAAACAGAAAAACTTGTATTTTAACATGGTAAGGATTCACTTTTAGTGAACACGGATATAGAAGATCAGAATAGATAACTTTACCATTTTCTGTTATGTAAATAATTGGATTGTTGAATTTCTCCTTAGTGTATTGTAATAGATCTTGAATTCCTCGTGGATAGATGTAAAGCCAGTCCGAGGCAGCCTGCAAAGTCATTCACTTTTCAAGTCCTTTCTCGAAAAAATTCTTATGGAGGTTTAGTTAGAAATGAATTTTCTCTTCTGAGGAGCAATCATTTGAAAGTAAAGTGGCTTGGAGCATTCTAACTTATCATTGTCATTCACTAAAAGCGTTAAAACTGAAGAAAACTTATGTTCGAAAGCGAGTACCTTCGGACCAATGAGGAGCCCATTTCTTACACCTGACACGAATGCAACAAAATGGAACATGAGTAAACAAACATATGAGGAAAATTTAATAGAAGTTAAGCTGAAACCAATAAAGCATGAGTTTCATTTAGAATGAATTACTAGTAAGTCTAGCACAAGAATCTGTAAACACTGTTGGCTTTCCATGTTGGCAAGGAGTATTGACTGCATAAGCTGAAGTGTAATAGTTTAACCCTATGAAATCAAAGGATCCTTTAACCATTAGAAATTGCCTTCTTGTAAACTTCGGCAAACGCTCCCCAACTTTGTTAACCATCACAGCAGGATATGTACCAGAGTATAGTGGTTCCATGAACCTTGAAAAACAGAAAATTATGAGTTAGACCAACTTGATTGTGTCACAAGTAATTTATTTAAAAAAGAAAAACATCAATTCTATGCTTTACATGTTTTTAACTGGACAATCGTAGTTAAATAGGTTGTTATTTACACTTGGTTCTTAGAATAAATGTTTGAAGTCGACCGTGTATAAACAGAAAACAATAAATGTTTAATAACTCATCGAGGTATTAGTACCCGGCAAAAATGGATAACCAAGTAAACCCCTTAGAACACTACACACAAACTGTTGTAAAATTAACAGAACTGGTAACAAGATCATTTCTAGGTGGGAAAGACACTTACCAGTCATACATAAAAGCAAGACTCCGAGATGCTGCATCTTCGTCAGCTTTTGATTCAGATATTGGTACAACCCATGCAGAATTCAGTGTCACCCCAATTTGACCCTTCTGACTAATCTATTAGAAATTCATTCATTGCCAATTAATCTTGTACTGACCACATTTACGATGATTTGTGCTTTGAATTCTAATCAACTCTAAATACAGATGAATTTTAAAATAACAATTATGCAGTAACCTTGAACTTCTCCCTGTAGACCTTTACTGCTGCAGCATGAGCAAGAATCAAGTGGTGTGTAACCAAGTAGGGCTCAGTACTAGAATCACCGGTGCTGCAGTTAGCAAGCCACTTAGAGCATCTATTGGGTGGGGATCCACCATTTCCGTAACCTCCGGTGCTGTATAGAACTGGCTCATTTAATGTAATCCAATGCTTAACCCTGTCACCAAATTCTCTGAAGCAAACTTCTGCATAATCTGCAAAATCTTGCCTGTTTGCAAAATCAAGTTATCAAATTTCCACTAGTTCGGAGTGAAGGGGAAGAAGGTTTCCATATAGTGAACATTGTAATTAATATCATTGCATACTCAATTTTTGGACTCAAGAAACCACCATATTCATCTTCAAGAGCTTGAGGGAGATCAGAGTGAAATAGAGTTATAAAGGGACGTTGTCCTGTAAGGAATAAGATAAATCTAGTTTAGTTTTGTTTGATTTCGGGGAACACGAGAAAGAGCGAGAGAGATTGCTGACCATTTGATACGAGTTCATTTATGAGATTGTTATAATACGAGATGCCTTCTTGGTTGATTCCTCCCTTCAGGTTTCCTCCTATATATCAATTTAGTTTGAGCTTAATTACATCATGGACACATCAATATCTATATGCAATTCAACATAAAGTAATGACGCAAATTGGCAGTACCTAAAGAACTAATAACTATCTATAAAACAAGTAAATCACCAAAATGTTAGGACAAATGAAAGATAAATAGTGTTCCTCACTAGGTAGTAATCTGGACCAAGAGATCGAAAACCTGTAGGCATTAAACCCAATATCCTTCATCATGGCCACGTCTTCCTGAATAATTTTTACGGTGAACAATATCATGAATCAAGGTCAAATCAAATCTCAACAGCTAAGGAAATCCATTTATCTAGATCTTTAAAAGCTAAGAGAATGAAAGTACCTTGTAGCGGTGGTATGAATCAACAGCAACATCCCCACTACTGTGGTCTGCTATTCTATCTGAAGAACCAAGACAATGTTTCAACATTGAGTTTATTTCATTAAAACTTTAAGCATGATTGCACAGACCAACTCTCTTCAAATTCCAAGATGTGAAAGGATGAAGAAACTCACTATTATATGACATTTATTAGGTAAGGATGAACCCATTATAGTATTTTTCTGTTCTATGAGTCATTAATCTTTGTATTTTCTTTCCACAGAATGGCAACTAAACTTAAATTTAGTGAAGCAAAATAAAGAAGTGGGATTCAATAAACCACATCCTCTTCAATGCTAACCCAATAGATATTTTTTGTGTGTTATCCTAGTTGTTTTATTTACATATATGTTTTCCCTATAATATGTTTTTTTTGTATAATCAATGGTATCTCCTCACTCGATCCATAAGGAACTAATCCCTATCAGGATGTGTGTCTGCCCCTTCAACAAGTGTTGCTCTCAGAAATTAACATTAACCTTTTGGCCTATCTTAGGATCGGCGAGGTCTTACACATCTAGATCAACACTTTGTTGGCCCTATAATATGGTTTGATAGTAGTAACTAGTAACAAAACAAGCCTTACAGAGATTATTAGATCCCATATAATAAATAAGCACTAATCTTCATAAATGATGTATGAAACTACTTTACTAAAGGGAAAGAACCATGCTACATTCCTAATAAACTTAAAAACAAAAACTAATTAAATAAAGAACAAAAAAAAGAGGAGTTGCATACCTGAGTGAGTATGAGTAAAGGTGTCCCATATACTTGGTCCTCTACCACCTTCATGTGCTGCACCTTCATACTTCATACCCCAATAACACAGACAATAAAAAAGCAAGATCCAACCTTAATTTTACATAGATAATGCAAAAAAGTAAACAACTTTGATAAGAACAAAAACCTGGTAAGCTGAAGAAGCTGTTCCAAATAAGAAATCTGTTGGGAAACTGCTACGGTTAAGAGAAGCTGCTGACTCAAAAAGAACAATGGAAACTGTTGCAAGGATAAGAACACTCTTAAACTTAACGCACATTGTTCAAAGTTGAGTTAGATTCTCACACTTCACCTTTTCTATACATAAAGGGATCTTTATATATGAAGTTTATTATAAGGTTAATGAAAGATTCTGTCTTTTAGTTACTGAAAAGGCACTCAAAAATGCAAAGCAAAAATGACTACTTTTTTGTTTAATATATATCATATAGCATCCAAAGTCATGAACACTTACTAGATGTTTGTCTCGATAATTCTCATAAAGATCAATTTAAATATTCGATATCATGAGACTTATTAGAAGGTGGTAGGTGACAATCATACATTCTAAAAAGATGTTATGAACCATTTTTCCTTGATAAATATGCTAAGCATATTTTATATTTCCTTACATTCTTCAACATGTGAAATGATTATATGTTTGGAGTGGCTTGTAGTACATTGGGTCACCCGATTCTTCACCAACTTAAAAATATTGAATCTAACGATAAATATCTATCATTTATTTTAGAACATATAAGAATGTGTTATGAAATTTGAATGAATTTTTAATTATAATGCATAACAGTGTCTACTATGATATGAGTGTTCTTCTTAATATAAAACCTCAATCATAATATGCCACTCCAAACATATAAATATATTGAGTATGTTATTCTCAAGCTTAAATATTCTTACTATATTTTATTATTCTAGAAGAATTCTTCATGGTTCAAACTTATGACTTAAAAGACTTATAATATTTTTAATGTTAATATTTCTAATATAAGTTACTTAGAAATTGTGATTTTACTTTTAGGATAATGGTTAGAAAAACTACATCATATGTAATAGTAACTTAGTTTGTATGATTTATAATGAAAATAAAATCCAGATTGGACACTCATGTACACGTCATAAAATCATTACTATACAACATGTGGCACGTTTAACCATCCTCATTAAAAGAACCCTAAACCTAACATCAATTAATAAAAGGAAAAAAACTAGTGAAATGCAATTTAGGTCATGATATTTTTAATGTGTAAATTTTGGTTTAGACCGTGATCAAAAATCACCTCATAAACTTTATAGGATATGCGATTTAGTCTTAAGCTTCAAATTTGTATGAAAAGGGCCATAAGTTTTTCTTCGCCAGTCTTTTAGATGGCTACTAGGCCCATGGTTTGGTGCCTTTTTTTACTAAGGGTATCTTTAACCTAATTCTTATGGGCTTAAAGCTTCTTATATTAGGAAGCTAAAAATAAAAACTTCAACAAAAAAAAGAACTAAAATAGTTTGTTTCACAAATTTTAACTTAAAAACTTTCTTAAAATTAATAGTTGTATCAAATTTTTTTGCCTTTTTATATCAAAGATATTTTCCATGGTTATGAAAATTGGATGGTATAAGTCGGTTTAACCAATGAATTGATCCACATGCTAATATGGTACAATAATTATATCAATTATGCAATAATATGGTCCAAAATCAATCATACTAACCATATTTTATTTAAACAGTACTCATCATATCAGTCAGTTTTCATTTAAAATCATATTTATTTTTTATGAAATTGACTTATTTTTTATTAAATATTGTTATAGATGATCAAATACACACCTTATACCTTTTATTTACACTTCAAAAAAATGACCTATCAATAAATCACATATTTATTTTAACAAACGATATAAATAAAAGAATTTAATATCTTATTTATTTGTTGTCCAACATTAATGTTATAATATGTATGATGATAAATATTAAAAATATATATTTTAAAATTAAAAACAAATAAATTCATATATTTTTTTAATTTACCATGTAAAATGTAATTTCCCTAACTTATCTAAACAAAATATATAAGCTTATATTAAATATTCAATTTTCAATTAATATATCCAAATATAAACAAATGATAATAGGAACATATTATAATCCTACAATTGAAAACATAATTTTATATAAAAGGAAAGCTAATTTATAGCATTTCCTTTGTTGTCAGTAAACCCAACCAACTCTTTTAAATCTATCGTAAATGTGTGATACAAGGCTTATCATTATATAATATTTTCATATAGTTGATATATAATTAAAATAAGGGTACAAACTATGGCGAGTGATATCAATGAAGTTTCATTAAAAAGTTGACAAAAAAATATATTAGGACTTAAATCCCTAATAAATAACAATAATCGAGTCTAAAAAGAAAATATTTTTACATTTTCATAATTTGTATAAGACATTTTTATCTAAAATTATTTAAAATATTACCAAACTAAATTCTTTTGATAAATTATGTGTATTTATTCTTATTTTGCCATTAAAATTCGTTTGGAACCCCAATTTCTCACATTTAAACATATAAATTTCACATACTAAATATTCTTTTTTAAATCGGTCCCTAAATGTTTTTCCACGCTGATGCTATAAAATGATAAAACTTCACCTACTTATCTTTCATCAAGTGATAAAGAAAACGATACATATTAGTGAATGTAAAAGATTTTTGTTTCTTCATATATAACTTCCTTAGTATTAAAACAAAAATACATCAGAGCTCCCACGTTAGATTATGTTATTTACGCGATTAAAACCAAAAAGTTTATACTTTATGTAGATTAAAAACTTGTTTAAATCATGGTAGTTAATTAAAGTGGAATATATTTAATTATCTTCTAAGTTTCGTGTATGGAAAAAATCTTATTAATTAGGAGAGCTATCATTATTATACAATTGATATTTAGAAAATATTGTCTCATGCGAAGAGTAATTGAGGACTAAAACAAAAAAACTATTTAAATCTTCAAAGTGTAAGTTTATTTTAAAATTAATGTATGAAATTAGTGTTTATGATAAATTCATAAATTTTAGTTTTTATAATCAACATTGACCACAACATTGACCAGTATTATTTTATTTTTTTGAAATGTATATTATCCATATAACCCAAAAGGAAAATACTATAGAATCAAATAAAAATAAACTCATGAAATTGCAATAATTAATTTAGATTAGTGGCGGTAATATATTGCCAACCAATTTCATAAACAGCTCACAACCTCTTAACCAATCACCAAAACCAAAATAAATAAAATGTATTACCAAAACGGATTATAATTAATAGTTTTAAATAAATTGGAAAAAAATGTGAAAATTAAGAATTAAAACGATTTTTAACTTTAACAACCGCCCTCTACAATCTTGTACATATAACACAGAAGGCCTAATAGACAATAAAAATAAAAATATAAAACAAATCATTTTTACATTAACTTCCACTTTACTCTCCCAACAAACGTTTCTCTAATAGTATAAAGTCTTAATAAATCTTCAAAATGATCATAATATTAAAGATTTGATTCTTGAGAGTAACACTTGTTATAATGAATAATTACACACCCCAAAAAAATCAATTTCTTACTCATAAACGAAAAGATACATTTGCTTGTACCCAAAAAAAAACTTTTTCCTTACTTTAACAAGAAATATGTGAAAAAAATGTTGTTGAATTGGAAGTACCATTTTAACCCAACTTTTCTTGGATTTTAAATGTTGATGCAAGTGTGGCCTCTATACTTTGGTCCTGGATACGGTATTAAAAAATTACATTGGATTCCAGCTAATCTAAGTCGAATTAGGAAGATTAGTTAATAGAGTAAAGCTTTTTCAACATCTACATTTTGTAAATCATAAAATTTGAATAAAGAACATGCTTATATATGAAGCCATGTCCTTCCCATAAGAATGACCAACAAACAATGTCCAATAGGTATTCAATTAGAGTTTATTTTTTCAATTCTTTCTTAGATCTTAGTGTCTTTGATGTATGAAAAATGATATTTTATGTGTTACATATATAGATATATATTTTTTAATTTCATGCATAATATAGAATGCAATAATTGGACAAAACTTTAATAATATGACAAATTAAGGAGATAATATGATCAATATATGTACATATAAAAATAATCTACCAAATTAAATAGGAAACTATCTAAACACCATTCTACATAAGTTTAAGTCTTTTCTTCTAATTTGCATTTTACCTTTGTATTATAATCCAATATAAATACTTCGTGTTGTGGTTATTAGCCAAATAAAAAAAAATGGCCAAGAGACCCATTGTGGAGTTTATTTTGAACTTGATCAACTTCATTCTCATCATATGCAGTTTTTGCATACTAGGTCATGGATTAATTTCCCTTTCCAATTGGAAACAAAACCTTTCAAAGAAGAGTAATGAAAGTAATGTCAAACACATGGTTGTTCATCATATTTTGCTTGCTATTCACTCATCCAATTACTCCTCTGATCTACTACCTAAGGCCTGGTAAGTGTGTTGAAATTTAATCTTGTGCTCCTTATTTTTATCTTGTAGGGTAAACCCATTAAAAATTGAGAGAAATACATCAAGTTCTAGGTCACAATAGAATTTTATTTTTGTATAATCTATTCATTTTTTTATTTGAATTATATGTCTTTAAATAAGATCTTTAATGTTGTGCTTCAAAGTCTTCTTTTTGAGGGGGAGATTTGACTTCAGAAAATGACTCGCAAGTTTGGGAGTTGGGAGAAAGGGAGCGAAAAAGTTGAAAATTTTATGGAGTTCGCATTAAAAGTTCGGAGAAAGAGATTAAAGAAATTATGGAATCCCCATTAAAAGTCTGAAGAATGATGTGATTCAGTATGTTTATGAGAAACGAAAGTGTCTTTTCAGAGAAAAAATTGAACTATGTTTATATGATGAGTTTGATCTAGACTAGATCTTGAATTTGGGTTTTTTCTTCTGTAAACTCTTTTTTATCTTTTGGTAATTGGGGCATTGACCCAATATCTTGTATTAATTTAGTTTGTGAAAAGATCATTGCTTGATCGTTTTGTATTGGGTAGGCACCCATTGTATTAATTTTAATACAATTTCTCTTATCAAAAAAACTTCTACATGCATATTTTCATGGTTCCCTAGAGATTTTTCTCAAAACAAACATGTCAAAGTACCTAAATAACTTTAGTAAAATCTTATAATTACATTTTTGTCAATTTCTCATTGTTAATTAGATTTTTAAAGGGAGAATAAAAAGTATTCTTATATTATTATTATTTTAGTTTCCTCCCATTTATATTTCACACTCCAAATAAGAGAGATGTTTAACTTCAATTTGCATTATCTTCTCATTCTTTTCCTTGTCCATTGACATCTCTTATTCATTTCACTCATAATTCTCAAACATAATCTAAGACTGAGGTGAACAAAATCTAGATTTTAGGCATGATTTATTTAGGGTTTTTTTGTTGAGCAGTTGTCTTAGGGGTATGAAAACTAAATTAACTAAATATTTTGTTTCCCACACTAAGCATTTGGTTTTGTTAGAATGATGATGAACAAATATAACTTGGTTGAATTCCACATTCCTAAGAAGCTACATAGGGGTTTAGTAAATCATTAATGGCACAAAACAATTCCAGAAGCTATTATATGGGAAAGTTATGCTACCTCCATTCTAACCAAAAACCTCTTCTACTTTGATGTAGCGGTTTGCCTCAAGTCCTTGAGTTAATATTGTTTTATTTCCAGACAAATTTGATTGTTCATGAGCATTATCATAATGTTGTGGAGAAAGCTTATACAAAACAACCATAAAAATATTTAGGGGCCTTGGATAAATTTAGAGATGTTTGTGTCTTTTAGTAGTGACATTCTTTGTGACATTTTTCTAAAAGAAGAGGAAGATTGATTCAAGCTAGAAGAAGCTCGTGACTTAAGTATTATATTGAATTTGTTATTCTATTCAATATAAGATTTCTAACATTGTCGCTCCTTTTAAAGGTCGATGTCCACATCAACTTTCACTCTATCGACATTGAACCAATGGTAGCCTTTTGGCAGTCTCGCTCACCTATTAGTATTCAGTAATATACATTAATCCAACCTATATGTAGCCATTTTTGTGACACAACTTTCTACGAAAGCACCAATTGTTAGGACTTAAGTACGTGATGGGAGCTCAACCCAAAATACTAGTCTAGTAGGTGAGAGAACTTCATGACTTAGCTACCATATTAAGTTTGTTACACTACCCAATTTGAGACTCCTAATATTTGCCTTATTTAGGCATTGAGAAATTACACCAAGTCACACAAGGAGAAAGTTTATTTATTTTGATGAAGGATATATATATATATATATATATATATAACATTTGTTCACTTTATATGTACTATTTTTGCAGGTTTATCTACCTTTTATTTGTTATTGGTGCTATCGTCTTCATTACCTCATGTGTTGGATTTATAGGGACATCATTGAGGAGCCCTTGTTGTTTAATTTTCGTATCCTTATATTTTTTTTAAATATAGTAGATAGCTTGTAAAAAAAGAGTTGATAAGTATGCGTAAATGTGGATTTTCAAAATTGATCATTCATTTTCATAAAAATAAAAAACCATATACTTACCTATTGGTTAATTATTATATTTTTCTAAAATTGAAGCATATAGATACCAGAAAAACTTAGTTTGTTAGAACTTTTATCATGATTAGTTATCATTTTCCTATACTTTACTTTTCAAGGTACATCAAATATAAACTTATCTTATTTTTGTTCAATAGAAGACTCACATGAGGTTTTGTGATTGAAAGTGAAAGAGAATGAGAAAGGGATAAAATACAATATAGGAGTTATACACATATAATTTATTTATGTCAGCTTTCATCTATTGAACTGATTCTAGAGTTTCTCATCTTATTTAATTTTTCTACCTTAGATATTTAATTTACTTTTCAAGATCACATATCTCATCTTTAGTATCTCATTTGTGTATCAATCTAATTAAAAAGTGACATCTAATTAAAAAGAAAAATGAAAATAATGTTTTTATATTACTTAGTAGAATGTGATTAACTTGACACATGATGACTAAATTTTGTCGGGACATGTCACCGTTGTTTCATTTGCTTTTAGTATTTCCTTAACATATATTAGCATTTTCTGTTATTGCTTGCACTCGTCTTATGCGAGATAGGAGCTACAATTTTCATATTCGTTAAACACAACTGGAAAAAGGTGAGTATGCTTTCATTCTTTGTTAATTAATAAATATCATTTCCTACATAATTATTTTCTAAACAAATCACAAAATTTCCACAGGGTATACCAATAGATAGAAGTGGTACTCTTCAATCGGTTTATAATTTTCTGTATGAATATTGGAATATCATCAGATGGATTATCATTGGTGTCTTCATATTACAGGTAATTAAAAATAGTGTAAATGTAGATACATCGTATTATTATATAAATTTATATATGTTAGATTTTAATCCTAAAAAATATGGGTTTGCATCCTTGGAAATATAGAAATCAATGGCTTAATCAGGTCCCCATTGTTAACTCTCTCTTGCTTATTGTTCTAAAGTTTGTTTCTATTTTATTATTATTATTATTATTAATTATTATTTGTATTCCCTACTATCACATATCATATATGTACTAATGTTGTCATGACCTCACATGAGCAAAAAAAGGTAGCTACTTCAAATTTTAAGGGATATTAAACCTAATATCTATTTTATATGGACTAAAATTAAAATTGAAACCTAATACTACTATGAAGGGTGGCCCAAGGGTAAAGCTGATAAAGACATGACTTTAAAAGATTGTTTGTGAGTTGGGTTTTGAAGGAAAACTAAAGAAAAATAAAGGATTTAGAGTCATGAAATATATTTGTAAGATAACTCTGAAACACTTATTTTTCATTCATTTGCGAGTCGAATTTTGGAAGGAAATAAATATAAAATGAAAACTTGAAAGCTTTGAAATACATAAGTAAAATGACTCTAAATTCTTTGTTTACTTCTCCTCCAAAACTTAACTCACAAACAATACTTAATAAAATGTTTCATTTTGTTGACATTCCCTCGTAACAAAAATGACCTCATCTTATTACTTTAGCCACCTTAAAAACTATTGTTAATCTTTCCTTAAAAAAACACTGATCTAAGTATTGTAGTCCCAAAAATATTCAATGATATATTTTTTATTCATCATTTTTTACATCAATTTCAGGTTGTTGCTACGATTCTAGCACTATATTTGCTAGTAGTGTTCAACCGTAGTCGTTATGATGAGAGTGAGAATGTTGTACCAATTGTAAATATTAAAGGTGGTTGGACCAATTCCATGCAACCATTGCAAACCAGTAAATCTCCACCAACTCCAACTACTGTTGCATTGAAGGGATACACCAAAATGAATTGAGTTATATTTGTTCGTATATATAATGAAAGGATTGGCTAAATAAGTGTGATGTTATAATATCTATCTAGCTAGTAATCTTCCTTTTCGAAGTTCTTTCTAGTTTTTTTCATTCTTTTATATTATTTTTGTAATTTTATCTTTGACAATATTTTATTGTGAGATTATATGATAAATGAAGTGTTTTAAATTGTGGTTTCAATTAGCTTATGATTATAATTATTGTCATTGTGCTAATCAGTATAATACTCAATTAAATTACCAAATCGGATTGTCGCAAATAAGTATAAAATATTGTTGAATCTACAATGACTTGTTTGATAGTCTTTCAATAAAAATTGATATTTTAAGTTGGTTTTAAAAAGAGTTTTAGTTGGTTTGTGTAATTAACTAATTTATTAAACTATTTAGAATAAAATTGTTGGGATTGAATTTCCTACTCACCATCAATATACACAAAATTCAACAACATTAATTTATCTAGTAATAATTCTTTTATACAAATGACTTCAAAAGTACTAAAAGATAATGTCTTAGTTAATTTAGTAGTTTATACAATAAAACTAACTTTACACGCAAGATGAATTATGACTCATAAAATCATACATACATCTATGTCGAGTAGTCTATGCAAGTGAAATTGAGTTAAATGTTACACCTCAAATGTACTAATGGAGTTTTGGTCATATTATAGCTTATCAAAATAACTATATGTCTAGCAACTAAGTTGACAAGATAAAGATACATGAATCGTTAAACATAACTCTATTTGTAGTAGTCTATATTATCATGTTTAAGAGTTATTAAATTATTGAATTAGTTCTATATCTAGCAATTAATACAATAACATGCATAAAGTGATAACTTGATATGAATCTATGTCTAGAAATTATACCAAATTGATGAGTTGAATAAAGTCAGAATCATAACAAGGATTACTCTAATATTTTCATTCAAAATTCGTACAAAAATGTGGTCAATCTTCAAGTAAGTATTAAATACATAAACAACTCATAAGAATCAAAACATAACAAATTAACATAAAACTGAATCATTATGCATACATCAAACTCATATCACA
This sequence comes from Lupinus angustifolius, assembly GCF_001865875.1. Taxonomy (NCBI): domain Eukaryota; kingdom Viridiplantae; phylum Streptophyta; class Magnoliopsida; order Fabales; family Fabaceae; genus Lupinus; species Lupinus angustifolius. The sequence continues at coordinate 7,130,719 of NC_032021.1, forward strand.
ATCAATTCCAATAAGGAAGAGGTTTAACTACACATTATCATGATAACTAAACATAAAGATACAAAGAGATAAACTAAGCTCACGAGAGAAGAAATTACCCCTCAAAGAGCATAAATTGGCTCCTCTAACATTTCTCATTTGCTTCTACACCTTATGTTGGGATTTGTTGAAAGAATGAGGTTTTGAAGTGGTTTTTAATGCACAATAATGTGGCAATTTATGGTGACTATTGAGTTTGTAAAATGAAAAAACTCACTAGTCCCACATTGCTTGGAGGAGGGAAGTTGAAATGCTTTATAAGCCTTAAGTTGCAATCTTGGGGTGTTCCCTAAGGGGTGCAATGAGTTTTGTGAGTGAGTGAGGACTCATACAAATAAAACCCCTCCACACACACACGCAAGCGCGTGCGCACCATGACCACCACCTTCTCTGCCGCCATCCGGTTGGCCGACTGGCTCGACTCATGTTCGGATCGGGCATGGGCCGAACATTATTTTTAAATAAACATTTATTTTATTTTATTTTGGGCTATTTGGGCTTGGACCGTGTGTTGACCAAGTTAACACACGCATTTAACATAGAGCCGTTGGGTGATAATGTTTTGCATCCTTGGATCATATAGTTGTTTGATCTTTTGCACCATCAGATGGGGGAGCCGTTGGAGGCCTCAAGCTATAAATAGATGCCTCATTCCCACATTACAATTCGCACCAAGTTGAAGGTGTTTACCTCTCAACTTCTCTTTCTCCCCCTTATATTTCGCTATATTCCGCCGACGCATTTCCAACAACATTCACCTCCCCTTTCTTTTTTTGGCACTTGAGAATTGGCATATGCAGCTAAAGTTAGAATTTCGAGAACTGACACTGATAGTCAGTTTTGTGAGAAAAGAATTGGCACAGACAACCATATTGTGGTAATTCGAGAATTGGCACTAGTAGCCATATTGTGAGTGTATTCGAGAGTGATTCTTACAGTGCAGTAAGACATCGTATAACAGAGAACTAGACTGTTTTATCCTAGGGATGACGTGATTGATAGTCTGTTTGCACAATTTTAGCACTACCACGAAACATCTTAAAGAGAACGACCTGGTCGTGATTCAGCTAGTAATGATTATTTCGTGTCATTCAGAATTTTTGCAAGCTACGGTAACAATAATTTTAAGACGTCTCTACTGCAATGATATTCATAGATAATATTACTGGGCCGAACAACTATGACCTGAACAAACCATTTCAGTTTGACGGGACAAATTTCAAACGTTAGCAACATAAGATGAAATTTTTCCTCACTATGAGAAAGGTTTCCCACGTTCTGAAAACCGACACCCCAGTGGTGTCAGATGATACTGAAATAGAGGAAATGGATAAACTGACTATTGAAATAGCTCTCTGGAATGAAAGTGATTACTTATGTAAGAACTTCATTCTGAATGAGTTGTCTGATGATCTCTATGATTAATACAACTCATACAAGTCTGCTAAATTAATTTTGTATGCACTTGAAAAAAATATGATATTGAGGAAGCTGAAAAAATATGTTGTTAACCACTACCTCAAGTATCAAATGACTAATGATAAATTAGTAGAGTCTCGGTCCCATGAGATACAGAAAATTGCTCATGAGATCATTTCTGGTGATATGTCCTTAGATAAGCAATTTCAAGTGGCTGTCATAATTGACAAACTGCCTCCTAGCTGGAAGGACTTCAAAAACCTTATGAGGCATAAGACCAAAAAAATCTCTTTGGAATATCTGATCACTCGTCTTCGTATTGAAGAATAGGCTTGAAAGCAAGATCAGAGAGAAGATGTGTTGATTGTCTCCAACAATAGCACTAAGAAGAAATTCTAAGGTGCAGTTATGAAACCTTTTGGCACTAACTTCAAGAACCAGAACCACAATGAGAATAAGACTAAGAACACCAGTTGCAACAAGAATTGGAACCCTCAAAAGGTCTAATATGTTAAGTCAACTGCTAAGAATGACTCTGACAACCTGTTCATCTGCTTCAAGTGTGGGAAGCCAGGTCATATGACACTCAAGTGCGGAAATAAACCTATGGATCGTCCTCCACAGGCCAACATGGTTGATGACCCATTTGTGGTTGTATTATCTAAGGTCACTATGGTTGGAGGAACTGATGTGTGGTGGATAGATACTCGCGCATCCCGACATATCTTCTATGATCGTGCTATGTTCAAAACATACACGAATGAAGATGACAAGAAGGTGTTGCTGGGTGACTCCCACACCACTGTTGTTGCTGAAACTGGTGATGTGGAGCTGAAGTTTACATCTGGAAGACTTTTATTCTCAAAGATATGATGCACACTCCAGATATGAGGAAGAATCTGGTTTTTGGTTTTCTTCTTAATAGGTCTAGTTTTACACAGACCATAGGAGCAGACTTGTATACTGTTACTAAGAATGATGTTTTTGTTGGGAAAGGGTATGTCATTGATGGCATGTTTAAATTAAATGTTGATGTTTCTATTAATAAAATTTCTGATTCTGAAATTTGAGTAGCTTAGGTTTAATTCCAAAGCTATCTAAAAATGATTTTGAAAGTTGTGAATCATGCAGTCAAACGAAAATTTCAAAAAAAAAAAACCACATAAATCAGTAATGCGAGAATCTAAGCCTTTAGATTTAATACACTCTGATATATGTGAATATGATGAAACGTTAACTAGAAATGGTAAACATTATTTTATCACTTTTATTGATGATTGCTCTGATTTTACTTATGTATATCTTATGAAAAATAAAAGTGAAGTATTTGACATGTTTAAGTTATATGTAACTGAAATTGAAAAACAACTCAACAAAAAAATATAGAAACTCAAAAGCGATAGAGGCACGGAGTATGAGTCTAACATGTTTAATGATTTTTATAAATTAAATGACATTATTCATGAAACTACTACACCATATTCACATGAAATGAATGGTAAAGCTGAAAGAAAGAATAGAACTTTAACTGAATTAATTGTAGCTACTATGTTAAGTTCTAGTGTAACACCCTCTTTGTAACGCCCCAAAATGCCCTCTGAAAATATTTAAAGAGAATTTTATTTTAATAAAAAGGTTAAACTAAGTAATTCGAAGATTTGATAAATTGAAGGTAATTTTTTTTAAAAGAGATGTTTCCACAGAAAGATTAGTCATACTACTTGTTAAAAATGTTGACAAGTGATTATGAAAATAAGGTTAATTTAGTTGATTCCTTTTTCTCAAAACTTCCCATTTTGTAACATCACATGTTGAAACTTCGCGGAAATTTAAAACTTGAGTCATAAGCAAATTTAAAAACTAGATAGAATATGATACTTCCCTGATTAGTTTTCCAAAATGAGCCACATCACTTAACCATCTCACTTACAATAACCTGATGCGTGAGAGTTAAGTGTTGGAAATAAAAGTCAGTTGTTTGAGGCAGCAGCCTCTCCAATAATACAGACTATAATCAAAATACAACTAAATCAAAGGCATCTGGAATTACATCAGTGTTACTGGAAATAAAATGGGTCCATAATACCGTCAACAACAACTAGAAAACTATGCTACTCAGGAATCTGAAGACTTGGGCTCATCAGGCTGCTCCTCGTGGTACTCCCACATCTCAGTGTCAGAATCAATAATGATCACTAGATAAGACATCGACTCCTCCCTCGCTCGATGCTCCTAGACAAATGGGGTGAGAACATGCCCCAGAACTAGAACCACGACATCAGTAGAGTACCACAATGCGTTAGGGATCGTCATCTCCTTCTCATCCTCATCCCCCGACTCACTGAACTTCTCGATCATTTTGTTGCTTCTCTGAGCTCTAGCCTCTCGTCTAGCCAAAAACTTGGCGATCAGGCGGTCTGCCTCCACAGTAACAGGGTCTGGCCCGCGGCGAATGCCATTATTCACTGCCTGAGTGAAGATACGGCAAGGGCTCGTCCGCCTCAAAACTGGATGAACAAACATATCATCATCTGAGAGAGGTACAACCCTAGGAGGTTTGTTATGAACGACTGACCTAGGTTTGACATGCGAAGCAACGCTTGTGGTCTGGGAAACGACGAGGGGATTTAGTACGTACCCAAGGAAGGTCACTGAGATCTCAAAGTCTCTATTATAGCTTAAAGCATCGACTCCACTATTAACTGGTCGGAAGTAAGCTGTACACGGCCCGATGTAGAACCAACAATCACCTCTACATACCCATGACCACTCGGGGGTCATGTCGAACTAAAATCCGGTCCTCTCTGCTGGCATCTAAAACCACCAACACCAAAACAACACCACCACATAGAAAAGATGAAGTAAAACATCTAAGGAATGTACTTCATTGACAATATGGGATTACATAGAACATGACATTAAGATGGCATACAACAATAATAATAGAAGCAAGCATTTGAACAGATATAACATGTGAATGTTCATGATGTATGATGATTGTAACTTGAGACATGGGGATAATTGCTTTCAAGTACAATAAACAAGTTCTATGCATAATCACCATCCAAACTTCATATCAAGTCCAACCTCTCTACCTCATAAACAACTGGGAGTACAAGACATCATACCATGTCGCAATCCAGATATATTAAGACATCATGCACCAGAGTGTTGCACAGAGTGCGGTACTAATGTCCCTATGGATGATGTCATATCTTATGCTTTCAGATTCTCTCTCCATCGATCTTGAAGTGTCAAGGGAGTGTTAGAGTCCACTTAGTTTCGAATGTAGAGTTATCTTGATCACAAATTGCAATTATTCGGACCCTCACTAGACTACTCCACCTAAGTATTCCCTCAAGGCTTCTTGACGAATCACCATCATTGTCGTCTCTATCCAAATCTCGAGATATCTCTATCATTGTCTACTTCCTCTTGCAATACCAAGCTTCGGTTCATGCATATGTTCAATGTCATTCACACTTTATGTTAAACTTGAACATTTCTTTTAATTCCTTCGATCGGCTCATCCTAAGTCATCTCCTTCTTAGTCATCTATGCCTCATTGGACGTCCAATGCTAGAGGAATGCTTCTTGTAGGATCCGATCCATCTCCTATTTTCCACTAGCAGAGATTCTACTAATTTTGGCTTTACTCGACCCGTCACTACTCTTCGAGTATGACACATATACAATCAGGTGTACCCTCAGGTACCCGATAAGTTATTACACATTTACCTTTTCATTTTCCATAACCATATTCACATTTCTCTCAATCTCTTAGCTCATATGGTTTGGTGAACTCGTCATCCAAAGGTTGGCAGTTGATCCACACCATCTTTGAGTATCTAAAAGGACTACACTTGGGTATTTTCAATCTCCCATCCTACTATATGATTAGTTCATTACTCATCCCCCTCATTCCTAGGGGGTTCTTTTAAATCTTAACTTACTTTCTTACCCAAGTTATATATATATATATATATATTGTTTTGTCCCCCTGTCTAGCCGACGGGGTAACATTCGAAAAACGGAATTCCCCATCTAATTACAAATTAATAGATTATCACAAGTCATATGCATGTCATGAATATATACGCATATTCAAGGTACATAATAATATCATTCATTAGATATATCATCATCATATCTATTTCAGATATAACATACAAGGAATTGTACATAGTCAAAAATGGGCACATCATATAAATATGATCGGGCTAGGAATTTACATATGTGTTAGTTCAAACAACACGCCAATGATTAGCCCATAGGAATTCCTAACTATCAGACCCTCCAAACTGTGAGTACGTTTGGAGACCCTAATGTCATATTCTTATACCACTGTGTCACGATGGTTCTTTCTTACCTCGAAGTGTCGAAGAAGTCCTTCAGCTCACATCTGATCGATCTCATATGCACAACGTTCCACTCCGTCTTTATATCCTCATATGACAAACCAATTTTTTTTGTTAAAATAGTGTTGCTATACTAAAATGTCGTTACTCATATTTTATGGACTTAGGCGATATGTTCTAGTTGTTGGTTCTCATGAAAAGTTACTTAATTTACAAACCACTTCGTTTAAGAAATGATTCAGGGTTTTTTCCCAACTAATAAAATGTTCATAATGTCATAAAAAGTTATTATAGCAAAAGTTAGGATCTTATTATGAAAATTACGAAAATACCCTTTACAGGGATTGTTTTCATAAGATTAGTCTAAACTGTCCAAAATATATAACAACTATCGTTTCAGTTCATCAAATTGAAAAGTTCCCAACAGAGACTACCCTTAAAATAGTCTTAGTATTTCACAGGTAATTGTTTTAGATTTTTCCATCGCCTTTTGCTAATTTTAAGGTCATTATCAAAGTAACAGTATCATACTTTAAAGAGAGCAAAATACACTATATTTATCTAAAATATGCTTGAAAACGAAAATTCATAAAAGAAACTCATGTTTATTTTTCATAAAACGTTCATATCCATAAAATCTCACAAAGATATTTTATTTTCAAATTAATATGATATTGTGGTGATTTTCCACGAAAATGAAAGAATAAAGAAGGAAGTACCAAAAATAAACATTTTTTTGTAAACCCACTATCATATTTTTAGGTTACTGGAACTCTTAAGTCTAAAGTTCCGGCGCCTAAATAACTTCCTTCATTTTTCTAAAAATCTATTACCCAATAAAAGCATAAAAACATATTTAAACACTCAAAATCACTTCTACTTGGTTCCCTCTTTATATCCAACTTGCTCACCATCTAAGGTGAGTTCTTTTTCCAGAACTAAAGGTCATGAGGAAAACTTAACATTTATCTTAACTACTAAATCATTTTAAGGTGATTTTTGAAATGTTTAAGTACTAAATACAAATTTTTAAGCTTCCAAAAGCCACTTAAGCTTATCCATATGTTCTACTCTCTTTGTCAACCTCAAAATGTGACTTATTGAAGGATTGCAATCATGGGGTTTTCATAAGTATTTCACCTTTTAAAACAAAGGGTGTGTTCTTGAATGTAAGAGTACTTTAAGCATGACTTTTGCATATAACACTATACAACAACCATACTCAAGACTCTTGGAAAGAAAGAAAAAGATTAACACCTTCCAACTAGTGGTAGGGTTCGGTTTTGACAAAGTACAAGAAGGGGAAGAGTTTTTCATGGAACTCTTGGTTTATCCTAGCTTAAAAACTCACCAAGTTCATAGGTTCTGCGATCTACCTCAACCTCTCTATTAGCTACTCTAACCTCATTCTTAAATCATAAACTTTAAAAATATACATAAAACAAATATTAAAAGGGGTGAGTAAGAAAGGAAATGAGCTAAAAGTCCCAAGTAAGTAGTTACCTAGTGCCAAAGCCAAGACTTTGAAGAGTTTTTGTGTAGGTTGGAATTGCAAAACTCTTTCCCTCACTGCTCCAATGGCCACACGATTTTGGGAAGAAGAAGAGAGGGTTGAGAGATTCTTTCACCTATTTAGTTTAGTGTGTGTGTATCTGGAAAAATGAGAGTAGTTGTGTTTTATGTAACATGTCATTATCATAAAGAGTAGACAAAAGGGTGGCTTATTCTTACTTCATTAAATGCATGGCAACTCCACATGTCTTCCTTTTGGCTTGTCTTACAAGCAAAATACATGATTATGCCATGTAAAAAGACACTTCTTTGTCTTATTCCACTATTCTTCAAATTTGAAAATTTTCATTGAGGAAAGAAACCTATACCGGGAATTTCACACTCAGTCAATTATTCTCGTTGAGAATAATTTTATGAGTTTAAAAATGTGATTATATTTCTCATCTAACATTGTGTAGATAGAAATATTGTATTGGTTTATACCGTGTAGTGCCTCACATTGTACGGGGCGTAAAAGTTCGAAAACAAAACTATTCGAGTTTACACTTGATTTGACTATAAAACATGAATTAAAACTGATTTTTGTACTTAAAACTTCGGTTTCTCACTCTGATAATAAAAGCCCACTCTATACTGAGTGTCAGATGAAAGTCGTAGTTAGATTTCATTTTAAGGGTTTCTGATTCGAGATATTATCATTGGATAATATATATGATTATCGTATCCGTGAATATCTCACTTACTCTAGGATTATCTAGATATTAACGAATTATTAAAAGATATTAATTGCTTAATATATTAATAATTCATTTAACATGTTGGGAAAAATCGCGGTGTTACACTCTTGGTGGGGTGAAATTTTATTAACTATTTGCTATGTGCTAAATAGAGTCTCCCAGAAAAGCAAAATTTTCCCATATGAAATTATTAAGAATAGACAACCAACCTTGTCCTATTTTAGAACTTGGGGTTGCCTGACTTATGTCCGGATACCAGACCCCAAGAGAGTTAAACTCGCAAGTAGAGTCTATGAATGTGTATTCATTGTGTATGTTGTAAACAACAAGGCATACAAGTTTTATGACTTTAACGCGAAAGTGATCATTGAGTCTAACGATACAGATTTTAATGAAATGAAATTCCTTTTAAATTGAGGAATAATGAGACACAACAACTAGTCACATACTTGTGATTTACAATAATGATAATAACCATGGGTTAGAAATAGAACATAGAAGAAGTAAGAGAGCAATAACTTTTAGAGAGTATAGACCTGATTATATGGTCTATATATTGGAAGATAATCCATCATCACTCCAAGAAGCTTTGACTTCTTTGGATGCTAATTTGTGGCAAGAAGTCATAAATGATGAGATGGATTCTCTAGAGTCTAACAAGGCTTGACATTTAGCTAACTTGCCTCTTGGTTGCAAACTCATTGGTTGTAAGTGGATATTGAAAAAGAATTTGAAACATGATGACACAATGGATAAATGCAAGGCTCGCCTTGTAGCCAAAGGTTTCAAGCAATGAGAGAATGTAGATTTCTTCGGTATCTTTTTATCTTTTACTAAAATAACATTTATTAGAGTACTAATATCGCTCGCTACGATACATAATTTATTAGTACATCAAATGGATGTTAGGACTATTTTTTAAATGGTGATTTAGAAGAAGAAATTTATATGAAACAACCTAATGGTTTTATAATACATGGGTAAGAAAATAAGGTTTGCAAGTTAGATAAGTCATTGTATGGTGTTAAGCAAACTCCTAAACAGTGGCATGAAAAGTTTAACGACTTAATGATATCCAATGAGTTTAAGGTGAATGAAAGTGAGAAGTGCATTTATTACAAATCAGAAAATGACATTTGCACTATCATATGTCTCTATGTAGACAAACTACTCATATTTGGTTCCAACATTCATGTTGTGAATAATGTGAAATCATTGTTGTGTAACAACTTTGATATGAAAGACCTTGAAGAGAAAAGCGTAATCCTTGGTATAAAAATTACTAGGTCAAAAGAAGGAATTTCTTTGGATCAATCTCACTATGTGGAAAAGATATTAAGGAAATATAAATATTTTGAATGTAAACATGCTAGCACAATATATGATCCAAGTATAAAACTTTTTAAGAACACTGGTGAACGTGTAAGACAAGCTGAGTATGCGAGCATCATTGGCAGCCTTTGGTATGCCATTGATTGCACTAGACTCGACATTGCCTATATTGCGGGATTATTATGCAGGTTTACCAGTAGACCTAGTATGCAGCATTGACATGATATTGAAAGGTGACGAGATACCTTAAGAAAAATTGAACCTTGGATTACATTACCGAAGGTTTCCAACTGTCCTAGAAGGATTCAGTAATGTTGATTGGAACACCCTTTCAGATGATTTCAAAGCAACTAGTGACTATATATTCAGCATAGTTGGTGGGGTTGTTTCTTGGAAGTCAAAGAAACAAACTATTTTGGCTCAATCCACTATGGAAGCTGAAATGATATTACTAGCAATAGCTAGTGAAAAAACAAGTTGGTTGAGAAGTTTGCTTGCAAAGATTCTCCTGTGGGAAAAACTGATCCCAACTGTGTTGATCCATTGTGATAGTATCGCGACTATTGCAAAAATTGAGAACCACTTTTATACAGGTAAGAAACGACAAATTCGTCGTAAGCATAACACCATTAGAGAGTTACTCTCTATAAGAACTGTTAGAGTGGATCATGTATGCACTAAGAATAACTTATAAGATCATTTGACGAAAGGACTAGCTAGAGAGAAAGTCCATAATACTTCTAAAAATATGAGATTATCCAACCTAACTGACTGAAGATCCCAAGAAATAGATTCAATTGGTAATAACAAGTTGTGAAGCGATATGAGAATGAACATGCTATAAAATTACGAGAAGCATGATTCCTGCAACATATGTAAGGATGAGTTAAACTCTTAATGATATCTATACTTCAATTGGAGTGGAGTATCTAGGCTATAGGAATACTCTTGATAGACTCACCTATGTGAATGTGGAAGTGGATGCATTGTTCACTATACTGGGATAGACGTGCATGACATTTAACGCACGGGCTTTACATAATACACCTTTGAAAATGTCGTGTGTGGTTCGATGTTGGAGATAGAGTTCAAGACTACGAGTCACTCTAGTAAAATTTGGATCTGGATCTTATTCATTATGCAAAGGTCAAGTTGCATGACACATTTGTTTATGCACAATCTTATTGCGACCACAAAAAATCCCAGAAATCGTTTTTTAATTTCAATCGGGGGATTGTTGGGTTTTCTTGAAAGAATGAGGTTTTGAAGTGGTTTTTAATGCATATTAATGTGGCCATTTATGGTGACTTTTGGGTTTGTTAAATGAAAAAACTCATTAGTCCCACATTGCTTGGAGGAAAGAAATTGAAAGGCTTTATAAGCCTTAAATTGCAACCTTGGGGTGTGTCCCAAGGGGTACAATGGGTTTTGTGAGTGGGCGATGACTCACACAAACAAAATCCCTCCATACACAGCGCACACGTGCATTACTACCACCACCTCCTCTGTCGCCGTCTGGCTCGTCTCAACTCGTATTCGGGTTTGGGTTGGACTTGGGCCCAACATTCTTTTTAAATAAACATTTATTTATTTTATTTTGGGCTATTTGGGCTTGGATTGTGTGTTGACCAAGTCAACACACGCATTTAATATAGAGTCGTTGGTGATAGAATTGTTGGATGGTAATGTTTTGCATTGTTGGATCATATAGTCGTTTGATTTACCTCTCAACTTCTCCCCCCCCCCCCTTATATTCTACCGGCACATTTCTGGCAACCTTCTTCCATTTCTTTCCGTGACACTTGAGAATTGACATATGCAACCAAAGTAAAAATTCCGAGAACTGACACTGGTAGTCAGTATTGTAGGAAAAGAATTGGCACAATCAACCATATTGTGAGAATTCGAGAATTAGCACTGGTAGCCATATTGTGGGTGTATTCGAGAGCGATTCTTACAGTGTAGTAAGACATCATATAACAGAGAACTGGACTGTTTTATCCTGGGATGGCGTAGTTGATAGTCTGCTTGCACAATTTTAGCAGTACCACAAAACGTCTTAAAAAGAGTGACCTGGTCGTGACTCGGCCGGTAAGGATTATTTCTTGTCATTCAGAATTATTGCGAGCTACAGTAACAACACTTTAATATAAGTTAAACTACTCTAGGAACTAAAAGAAATTAAGTAGAAAGCATTCCTATTTGATGTCTCATCTACAAACTCAAGTTAAACCCATTTAATAGTGTCTGAATTATAGTTCTTATGCTCAACACACCGCCTTACGTTGAGTGCACATATTGGCGCTAGGCGCACCTCCTTCAATTGATGGGTGCGAGAAAGTTACTTAGCATATGCAAGGCATAATGCTTTCACCAAAAAATTTCTAAATTGAGCTAAGATTTCACATGGAGGAAGCATATTCTTTTAAGGTCTATTTGTAAATTAAATTTTGGGGAAGAAAAAATAGATAAAGTAAGACTTCAAAACTATACATGGCAAAATGGGTACTGCCCGCATTTCTTTGCGGGCAGAGCATGTATTTTTTGTCCATTTGTCATTTTTGCCCGCTAAGTTTGCGGGCATTTCCGTTGGGCATGCAGGTGGCCCATAAATATAATTTAAGAAAAAATAAGAAAATTTTAAATAAGTTATGATGTAATGTGATTTTTATTCCCTGAAAAAATTGTAATTTAATGTAATTTGTTAAACTTCATATAAAATATCACAAAAATTTGTTAATTTTTTATCTTCAACTACTTTATTTAATTTCATTTCATTTATTATATAATTTTTTTAATTATTTAACAATATCTGCGGGCCACCCGCAAGCCCGTTTCAAAACGGGTAGGGCATTGAATTTTGTCCGTTAAACTAATGTGGACATGCCCGTGTCCGTTTAAATTTTTATGAACATTTGCGGGCACGACTAAACGAGTCGGACGGCCCGTTTTGCCATTCTATTCAAAACCATTATTTAATGCCTCAAAAACCTTTTTTTTTCGTTACAAAACCTAACTAACTCGCAAAGGAAATAGTAGCCTGAGTATAATTTTTCATCTTCAAATTCTCAAATACACTTCATTTCCGACCATCGTGTATTTTATTTTAGTTTTAATTAATTATTAATTAAATATCTGAATCTCTCTCTTCCCACCAACACAACACAAACCTCTCTCCACTTCTTCTTCATCATCTTCGGTTGCTGCACTCGCCTGCACCTGATTCCGCCCCTTATCTCATTCGTGGATCTTCAAACTGGCTATGGAGTACGAACCCTACGATAGTAGCGGTAACTCTTCCACTTCCATTTCTCATCATTATTTATTATTACAACTTGTTTCTCTTTCAACTCATTTGTTCAGTGTTAGGGTTTCTCTTTCAACTCATTTGTTCAGTGTTAGGGTTTCTCTTTCAACTCATTTGTTCAGTGTTAGGGTTTCTCTTTCAACTCATTTGTTCAGTGTTAGGGTTTCTCTTTCAATTAGAACTATTCTATTTGAAACTTTTAAGTTTCAATTTCATGTTTAGTTTCTTAACTTTCAAGCTTCAATAATGAATTCATGCATGAAGGAGTACTCCCTCTATTCCATGTGTTAGATTTAATTATTTAGTTTAAGTTACAGGAAGAATAATCTTAGTTACCTAAAACAAGTACTATATTGGTTTATTACAAAAGACTTGGGATTTAGTAAATATTAAGTGAGGATATAGTTGATATTGTATAGTTAGGGCCGCTTTGTTTAGGCTTATGAAAGTGATTATACAAATGTGATTTTTTGGAGAAGCTGAGAATGTAGCTTATAAAAAAAATCTGGTTTTACAGCTTCTACATTTTTTTTTTGTAAAAGTCCATCCAAACTAATTTGCAAGTGTCAGAGCTCAGATTTTTTAATATTATTATTGAGATAAGAGTGAATATCCATTTTGGTCCTTATCCCCGAAAAAATATAATCCAAACTAGTACTTAAAGATCACGAATGCGAGTCAAAATAGTCTCGGTTAAGAGTCACAAAAATGTTAAAATGGACTAATTTTACCTACATTTGATATTCTTAGGGACCATTTTGGATTTTTCAAATTTTTATGGACCAAATTGGTACGCACAGAAATTTCGAGGGACCAAAATAGGTTTTTACTCGTGAAATAATTATTCTTTTGTGTGGAAAAAGCTTATGCAAACAAGCCCTTAATAATATACAGAACTATCAGATATAAAGATGCAATGCATTTCTTATGCATGAGATTGATTTTGCATAAGCAGTGAAAAGATATGGTTGATATTTGTATCATGGATTCATGATCAAGTCTCACTTGTTATATCCATTCACTTGATTGTAATGATTGCAGGAACTGATGATGATCTTCCACCAACACATCAAAACAGGATTCCCAGGGGAGGACGTCTTGCTGGGAACGGAAGATCTGCTGTAGGCTCACTTCCATACCCCCCAAGGATGTATGGTGAGATTGATATGGAAACTCAAATTCACCAACTTGAGCAGGAAGCATATGATTCAGTGCTACGAGCCTTTAAAGCTCAAGCTGATGCCATTACTTGGGTACATTTTATCATTTTGTTTCCACAAATCTAATATCTTTGAGTTTGTTTGATCAGGTTTAAATGACTGCTGTATGACATGTATTTTATTCAGGAGAAAGAAAGTTTGATTACAGAACTGAGAAAAGAACTGAGGTTATCAAATGAGGAACACAGAGAACTTCTAGGCCGGGTTAATGCAGATGATGTAATACGGAGGATAAGGTCAGATATTCTTCTATGCTTTAGAAGTGAGATTGTCATTGAATTTCCACAAAGTGCATTATTGTTTTGTTAATTGATACTTTTGTTGGATAATGACATTAGGGAGTGGAGGCAGGCAGGTGCCCATCAGCCTGGTATGCTAAGTACTGGTCAAGCTCTTCATGATTCAAATCCCACTCCGGCAGTCTCTGCGTCTCGCAAAAAACAGAAGATTACACCATCTGTACCATCACGATCTTTTGGGGGGCCTTCTCCTCCTTTTCCCCCTCAAACAGTGACTGCACCCCACCAGCCATCTCCTTTTTCTGGAAAACGAGGACCTGTTCCTGGATCAAAGGGGAAGAAGAATAAACCTGTAAGTAAGCAATAGATTTTCACTTGGTTTGCTCTTTTTTGTTTATATTTTTTTTACTGACCTTGGGTTTGGTATTTGGCCCCTTCCCCTCAGGAAAGAAATAGTTGACCATCTTAAGAAAGTAACAATGTTTCAGTAATGCTATCGACTTCCTTGTGTTCTTTTATTTTCAGGGTCAAATAGCACCTGGTGTTTCTTCAATGAAGCAGTATCCTTCCTCTGGACCAGGTGGAAGGAATCAGGTACCTAATAGAGCCGAGGGAGCGTCATTTCATTCATTGATTGGTAGGAGAGTTCGGACAAAATGGCCTGATGACAATAACTTCTATGAAGCTGTTATCTCCGACTATAATCCAGCTGACGTATTCACATCCCCAAACTACATAGGAATCTGTTTGTCATTACTTAGTTGCTGGCATGTTTACTTTTTTTGTTCTAAATTTTCAGGGCCGACATAATCTAGTCTATGACATGGGAAGTACAGAAGAAACATGGGAATGGGTTAATCTATCAGAGGTATATCTGATGCTCTATCCTGATTCCTGTAGTGAAATTCTTGCATTTTCTTATAATCCACACATTTTGTGCACTTATTTATCTTTAGTAACCTATGCCTGTAAAAATCCTCGGAACCTATTTAACAACCTTAAAGTCACATATTAGGGCTTATTATCAAGATTTAGAATATATCTAAAATGTTCAGCACAATTTGTATTTTAATAGGTTTGAGTAGAGTTCCAGAAGAGGTTTTATCGCCCCAAGATAGAGACTTAGACCCTGTTTGATGTAGCTGATAGTATAAGACCTGATAGGATATGATAGATTGTTTCATGGTTCTTGTATAAATGAGGTGATTTTATGAACTTTCACAATGACGTAACAACCCTTTACATAAAATATTAATAAAAAGCTAGCCTTTCTTCCCTGGTTTTGCCATTTTATTCTCTTTCCACGGATAGTCTTCATCCATCCATGGAGGTACAATGAAAAGTCATAAGCTGCAGTGACATCAAAGAAAAATAGATCCTACTAATCTCAAATTAAGTATAAGCAAGTGATGCAAGCAAGCAAACTACAAGCAACACTTTGGGCTTTCCAACCGGTCCAATTAAAAGAGCAAGGTCAGAGAGAGTCAACGGGGCACTAAATGGACTGATTCTGGACTTAATGGCAGACCAAGGAGCCAAGGAGCATTCAAGGGAATCAATTTAATTCAGATTCAAGAGAAGCTCATAATTAACAATTAAGTGCGGCTAGTGGTTTAGTTAGTTGCAACACTTTCAATTTTTGTATGTACAGATAGTTGCAGCACTCTAGTCTCATAATGAAGTGCAAATAAGTGCATTTTGTCTCATAAAAACTGTAGTGGGAACATGAAGAGTCATGAGGTAAATTCCACGAATCAAAAACCTTCGTATATTTCTGTGTTATTTGTATTTTTTTTTAAGGTCTTCTCATGTTGAAGCATATGAAAGGTCTTCTTTAGATGTAAAAGACTTCTTTCAGATATTAATCAAAGTTCAGTGAGGTAATTTCCTCTCTTTACAGCTTTCAACCTAGGCTTTTCGGGTATTTCCTTGTGGCATCCAACCTTCTTTATCATCTGGGTTCTTTTTCCTCTACAAACATCAGGTCTAGGATCCAACTTCAGACCTTTTTATCTTTCTTGGGTCAATATCAATATTGTTGTTGGGGTTTTGGCACTTTGTTTCCCACTGATTCTCATCTACTGGTCTCAACTATAAACCCTAACTAGTAATCCCTAGTGCTTTCTCTGCAACTACTCAAACCCTAACTCAATAATCCACCACAAGGTTGTCAACTCCCATGCCTCATGCCAGGGTAGTGATTTCACCAATGGAAGTGATCCTAGAGCCTGTCTTAGTTTTCATGCACCTGACCGTAATCGAATGGTTTGTAACCAGGAGCCCTATTCATCAACTGCATAAAAAGCATCTCAGCACCATAAACTTTGCTGGTATAGTAGCAGCAATGGTCGTCCATCCTTGACATTCATCTAGCGGTGTTTGGAGCTCCAGCAAAAGGGGAAACGAGCATCACCCACAAAGGTGCAAGTCACAATTTCGCAGCTGTGTGGTGATGGTAGTGGCCCAATAGTGGTGGTTGGATGTACATGGTAATGGAAATTGGTAACCTTTCTTACTAAGAAAGATGAGAAATGACAATTAAGGGTTAGATTGGAATGGAAATCTCCGATGATAGTGTTATTCTGTTATAAAGGGATAAAAATATTTGACCTGATAGTGTTATACCATATCAAGTGGTTTCACTGAACACCTGTTATAACTTGATAGTATTTCCTTATACTACCTAGTTGTTTATATATGACATGCCAGACACAGGCTTAAACACTTAATTTGGCGCTGCCAGATGGGTTTTAGTGAGGGTAATTTAGGGCATTCCTTACTCAAGAGATATTAGAGTTGTCACCCCCCACTCACCAATGTGGCTACTATTCCTTTCTGCGGTTGCTGCCACATGGAAATGCCATGCAATAACTTTCTGGGTCCAGATGAGCTTTGGCTCTGCCTTGCTCCGCTCCGGTTCTATAGCAGCCACTATTCATAGTTCTGTTAGTGGTATTTTTTCTAATTAAGACTTTTCTTCCATCTTTAAATTGGGAGTTCCAGTGCGTTTGGTAAAATTGAATTCCAGCACCGATTTGCCCTGAATTCATGATGTAAAATTAAGCATTGAATCTGTTATTTATAACAGGATTTTCATTTAAATGCTTAAATTTAATTAAGTAAAATTGAGAAATTAATATATTAACTCAGTATAATAAAAAAATTCCACGTATCAAGATAAATATTAGTATGGTTGTTGCTGAGTACAGACTAGGTTGCATGGGTACTCGTACCAGTACGAATCAGACAATAACCCCATGTGCTGAATATTTTCAGCCCTTGATTTTTTTGGCATGTATTAAACAAACACCGCAATTAAATTTCAGTGGTATATGCTTTCATTTTCACTACTGAGTTTATGTTTTCGAATAGGGTTTTATTATAGCTTACTTTTTTGCTGCTGCAGACTAGGAACCATTATATAGTTTGCTAATTCAGATACAGTATTTTAACTGCAGATATCTCCCAAAGATATCCAATGGGTCGGAGAGGATCCCGGAATCAATCAACGTGGGGCTTTTGGAGGCTCTGGTCATGGGATGAACAGACCTGTCGGTCGTGATAGTGTTCAAGGAGCTGGAAGAGGTAGAGGAGCTCCAAAGGGGCAATCCAGAAAAGATTTTTTATCATCACAGAATGGCATAGGAAAGAAGGGTCCGAATGATATACAAATACTTCACACAGACACACTAATCAAGGAGGTATGTAAAAGTAGTTCAGCCCGAATATTCTTTGATTAGGTTGTTTTTACCTTCCATATATTCAAGTTTCTGGTGGTCTTGGCAGGTGGAGAGGGTATTCAGTGCAAACAATCTTGATCCCCTTGAAATTGAGGATGCCAAGAAAGTGTTGAAGGTAAGCGGACAGATATATTTCCTCTGCAATTATATGTACTTCTCCCTACCGACTGATTTGATCTTCTTGCTAATGGTGTATGTGTCCCTAATCTATATTTAACAGGATCATGAGCAAGCTCTTATCGATGCAATTGCAATACTTGCTGATCTTTCTGATGGTGAAAGTGGTACTTCTTGGTCTTATACTTCTTTGCCTACTCTTTAAGTTGTCTTTCTGAAAGTATTTTTAAATTAAATACCAAGGACGTTATTTGGTATTTTATCGGGTCTATTTAGTGCTCATCATGAATAAATTGGATGGTACTACCTAAGATTTATGAACATGCAATTGGCTTTGATTTTCATGTGAGAGAGGAAAATTGATTTAATATGGGGTTGTCTGATCTATTTGAGATGTTCATAAAAGGGAAGTGAAAGTGTAGTGCAAAACGTTCTTTAATTTTCATTCCTTGTTATTTAGTGGATGGTGGTAAATTACTTTGAAGTTTCAACTAACTTTCACGTTAATAGTAGGGGCCAAAATTTGTGGGTTGGATTAAAATGAATTGCGCCCACCCACCTTCAATTGTTCCTCATTTTTGTCATATCAGCAAGTGTGAAGTGACTTTCATTTCAATGTTTTCTCTTCCCATGTGCCAACAAGCATAGCCAAATGGTAATGATAGATGAGTGTAATATCTATACATTATCAGTGTAAAGATTTATACACAGTTAATACATTATTCATCCTTTATTTGTATTACTTTTTCTAAAAAGTCAACGATAACTAAAAATAAATGGTGGATGATGCACTGACAGTATATAAACTTTTACACTGTTAGTGCATACATTTTTTTCTCATGGTAGATATGAAGCATGGATATTAAAGTAAATCTGATACAAGTGTGGTGGCAGTACAGACCCTGTGGGGGAAATTATGTTGGTATGGAATCTGGCTTTAGAGGTAGAGAGACTGGAATAAATTATTAGGAAAAACATTAAAAAGACTTAGCTAAATAGTCATTTTGAAGAGGTTTTATAACATACTACAATGACATTGTTTGATCCATGTAATTAATTTCATTTAATGGAAAAAGGTTTTGGTGGTTGTTACTTGTTATTGCTCTTTTGGTATACACAAATCATATTAGTATTGGTATTGGTTACATGTATGATATATGTTCACCTTTTTGAAAATCAGTAAGACATGAAAATGCAATTTGTCACTTTGTGTGGAAATCACTATTTGAATGTTAATGAATTTAAAGCTGATGTTTCTTGGTTCACAATGCTATTTTTATACAAACTTCCCTGATGTTCTTATTGTTTAAACAGATGGGGGTGTCCACCATTTCAAACATGCTCAATCAATGGATAGAGAATAATTGGATGAGTTGTTGTACTTTATATAGTGAGCAGAAGCATAGCATATACTTCTGGAAAATGCTGCACTTCTCATGTATTATTCCATAAATATTATTTCTTTCTAACAGTTCATAGTTCTAGGGATGGTTCTTGTGGATTAGGCATCATGTAGGATGGAAATTATTGTAGTTTAGTAAAATTATTTGTTGAGATTAAAAGTTGACCTAGGACCAGCTGATACTTGTATAATAATATCCAATCCCATAGTGATTTATGTGTGCCAGTGTATAAATTCTTGTATTTCATATGTCAAATTAGTGTCCAATTTGAGAATCTTATGTCAATTATGGATCAAGCACAGATACCGATATGATATATTGGATACATATCTGATACGTTGATATGCAATTTCTTGAAAATGCAAAATATGAAATGTTTGGAGTACGCATTTAAAATATATTCAAAGATATCTATAAAACATAATAATTATTGTTATGAATTTTCAAAGATATCTATAAAACATATTTTATAGACATTATCAATGATCAATCTAGTTTAATTGATCATCACCATTATATATATGTATCTATTTATTCTTTATGCAATACATGTGTTTTGTTCTATTTTTCTTGTTATAAGTCCACTTTAGATTACATATTATGTTTCTCTTTTTGTTTAATTGATTATGTTATGTTTTTCTATATTTTACAATGTTATTATGTGGTATTTTGGGTGTCTAAGGTATCATATAAACATTTTAAAAGTATCAGAGAATATCTGAAAAGTATCAAATTATAAATTATTAATCTTTTAAAAATATAATTTTGATATGCTATGAGTACATATTGATAAAGTATCAGAGAGTATTAATATTGAATATGTATAAGACACAAATACATGAAAGTTATTGAACTGTGGGTGATTCATAAAATTATATGCACACTCAAAGTAATACCAAGCTTTGATACTATCGCAGAAAGAAAATGGGAAATCACCGCTAGATCCCTAAATGGATAAAAAAATCAAATGTTTGATTTTTTGTAGTAACATTTATTGAAACTGATAATTATATATTTTAAAATGGATTAATTCCTAACGGATGAATACTTTATTATATAAAAAAATGTCTAAGTGCCAATATTTGATATGAAAGTGGAATATACACATAATGCTACTTTTTTAAGTTCTATCGTTATATCTTCAGTGCGCCCACGAGTGGTTATTGCATAATGTCATTGTCACAACTGCATTGAAACTTTGCTGTCAAACATTGGATTCCGGAAAGCAACCCTCTCAAATAAATTCCAAAAAAGAAAGAAATGTTTGTAATGCACATTTATTCATGAGAATAATGTATGTAATTGCGTTACTTTTTGTTTTCTTATTTATTTTTAAAATATATAAAAAATAATCATATGTCATTACTTGACTGATATAAAAAGAAAAATTATCTTCTCACACCAGGAAATACTTCATCCTCTTTATTCATATTCCATTTGTTACAAACATAGTAATTTAATATTGTAAATCCTAGACAACGGATAAGCAAGTATTTTCTATTTGCCACGTCAAAATGACTATACGATGTTTGGTAGAGATAAGATGGTCCATTGAATTTATCCATGTTCCAACTCTACTTCATTTTTCTCATATGAAAAAAGTTATCACAGTGTCTTTACAGATTTATACACACTTAATATTTATTTACCATTAATTTATATTACTTTTTTGATAAATTAATGATAATTAAAAATGAATAGCGAATAGTACAATAACAATATATAAAACTCATAAATTATTATTGCAATCAGAATTTACTTATTATTTGGTACTTTTTATTTTGTCTTTTGCTTATATTGTGCTCTTCTACCTGCCATTTGCTTGTCAATTCCAAGTTAGAGGAATTAGGCTCATACCATGGGTGAAGGGGTTGTTTCTGTTCTACTATATTTGTGTCAAGTCAATTTATTTCCTTGTCTACAACCACCAGGTGCTACTGAAAAGCTACTAGGTGCAAATGTATTGATTATTAAATTTAATAGTTTATTGGGTTTTGAATATTAAATTTCTTTCCTTTTTACTTTTTATTTTAAAAATGATTCACTTTTTTCACTTGAAAACACATTTTTTTTACATAGGTAAATATTTACATATTACAATTACATGATACTCTCCTAATCCTATGTTTGGTTCAAAGAAGTGGAGGAAAAGGGGGTGGATTTCAATGTTTGGTTTAATTGAATGGAAAGAAAAATATAATGACTCCAACAATTATAAAGTTAATTCTGAAAAAAAGTTGCAACTTTTAACAAACTAAATTCTTCAAACTATAATAATAACTCTCAATTCCAAAATTCAACTCACTATTGTTCAGAGAATATTCATTATATTTAGCTGAGAATTTATCCTCATAATGAACAACAACATTAGCAGTGTAATGTCAGCAAATTAAATTGTGCCATATCATAAAAAAAAACCAATGTTAAAAGTTTGTGAAATAACTTACCAATGACTTAAAAAAAATTCGATTTGACATGACACAATTTAATTGGCCAAAAGAGGAGATAAGATAACATTTTGGTACAACTGATCTCTATTCGTTAGCAATAGTCACTTAGACCAGACACAGTAAGCAAAATTATTACAGTGAACATTTAAGTTCACCACATATCTGACTTCACTATCCATGCATCAATAATACCAAATTATCAAAACCAATGGCTTCAGTTCAGTTCATGTGGTCATGTACTCAGTTTAATAACAACCATGGTTGTATTAGAATCACAAAGCCTAATATGAAAAGATGTTTGGTTAGATGTGAAGGTAACAGTGATAAGGTTCCAAATGAAGAAAAACATGAGAAGAAGAAACTGAGAGTGTTAATAGCTGGTGGTGGAATTGGAGGGCTTGTTTTGGCTCTTGCAGCAAAGAAAAGAGGATATGAAGTGAAGGTTTTTGAGAAGGATTTGAGTGCAGTAAGAGGTGAAGGTAGAGATCGTGGTGCAATTCAATTATTGAGTGGTGCACTTTCTGTGTTGGAAGCAGTTGATGAGAATGTTGCAAAGCAGATAATGGAAGAAGGTTGTGTTACTGGAAATAGGACTAATGGCCTAGCTGATGGTTTATCTGGAGAATGGTATGTTTGTTACTTTCCCTTTCTCTCAAATCAATGTGTTTGTTAATAACAAGGTGTTAGTCTAGTGACATCCCGCTAGATCCCCAGGATGACCAAAAAGCTAAGAGTTCGATTCCTGGGAGCGAGACTTATTGCGATACCGTTGTTACCATTAACTCTTTGCATTTTCTAGTTAATAATCAAAGAATAAAATGATAGAAATGACAGTGTAATGGGAATTTCTATGATACTTGAGTACACTAAGTAAGGTTACTTTGTGTTTACAGCAATTATGAAAATTGTGGAAATCTGGAACAAATGCAACTGTAATTGCATAATTATGATCTTATGATCGTGGTCTGTTACGAATACTCCCAAAATCACAATATTACGATTGTAAAGTATTAGTTAAAATACTTTGTTGAGCATGTGGGATCAGATTCAAAAGTGCCGCATGATATTTAATATATTTTGTACAATTACTTAGGTTATAGATATCTAGTTTACATATATACCCTTAAAATCTTTTAAAACTTAAAAGTATGTTACATGTATATTTTTGTATATTGGGTCCCCTCCAACATATTTTAATGTATCTTTGTCAGTATGGTACTCAGATTTGTCAATTTCATAATAACTTATTAAAATTCTATTTAAATAACCAATATCATGAAATGCTTGTTGGTACCATATCTAAGAAAAATAGGTAACAGAATTGGCCAGTCTAAGTATAATTCATATAGTAGACATGGATTTTTGGGACTTAATATGCTTAATGTTTAGTCCCTCAACTTTTGAATTAGATATTTTGATAGTGATCTTGGATTACCCTAAATTATTTTGCATATTAGTATTGCTAACAAAGAGTGAGTTTGGTGCAACATTAAGGTTGTTGCTTAGTAACCATGAGGTCACGGAGTAAAATTATGGAAACAACCTCTTAGCCTGTTGGGTAAGGCTGCATATATCTATCCCCAAACTCCGAGCCACACATTTTTTTTTAGTATTGCTAACAGTCATGACCATCATTTGTGACTGACTTCTTTTCACTCCAGGTTCACTAAATTTGATTTTTTCACTCCTGCTACAAGGAGAGGGCTTCCTATTACCCTAGTGATATGTAGAATTGCACTGCAAGATGTCTTAGTCAATGCAGTTGGTTCCAACATACTTAAAAACAAAGCCAAAGTTGTAGATTTTATTCAGGAACCTGGCAAGGTTTGAGTTTCTCTAACAACTAGTTTCAGATTGCCCGTTTTGCCATCTATAGCTGTAATCTATTTCGAATATTTTTTTCTTCATTCACTGTCAGGTCAGAGTGATCCTAGAAAATGGAGAGCACTATGATGGTGATATTTTAGTAGGAGCAGATGGAATATGGTCAGAAGTAAATTATACCATCCTTTCCTTCTAGTTTCTTTTTTTCTCTAATGACTCCCTTTTTATACGTTAGTTTTGTTTGCGAGTTGGATTCTGGAGAGAAATGAAAGGCTCAGAGCCATCTCACGAGTATATTTCATGACTCACAGGCTTTTCCCTCCCTTCTATTACCCTCCAAAAACCAACTCGGAAATAAACCCTTAGGTATTCAATTTATTTTGTTGATTTTCGTAGGTGCGTTCGAAGCTGTTTGGGTGGCAGGAAGCAAATTACTCTGGTTTCACATGCTATACTGGATTAACACATTATGTACCTCCTTATAATGATACCATTGGGTAAGTGTACTTCATTCCCATAATATTTTAGCACAATCAAAGGCTTCCTTAGTTAAATAAAGAAAACTTTCAAGGTTGAAACTCATGATAGAACAATTGTTTAGGCTTAAAAAGGTGATTCTTCAAAAGCGCTTTTTGCAAAAAGCATGTTTGTGAGAAGTTGAAACATTGAGCTTCCCTTTAAGTGAATTTCAGCTTGTTTACCTTTGATGAACATTTTTAGTAAAAATTCAGTCTAATAAGCATATGAATATGGTCACATAAGCTATGAAGAATGGTCAAATAAGCTTGTTTACTCAAAGTATGAAGAATTTCTTGTTTTGTATCATTAAACATGTGTGCCACATAAGAAGATAAAGATATCCCCTCTAACACAACTCAAACCCAATGATTCTTTGGTATAATGAACTCTCATAATTCATTTCTTTATTTCTAATAGTTATAAAATTGCACAACACCATACACTAGCAAACTCACTGGAATTTACAACCTCTTATTTCAACTTTTGGTGATTGTTTCTTAAACGTGAAGGTATCGGGTATTCTTAGGCTTGAACCAGTACTTTGTTGCCTCAGATATTGGCAATGGTAAGATGCAGTGGTATGCTTTTCAAGGGCAGGCCCATTCTAGTGCCCCTCATCTCGAAGGTATCTTTACATGTACACTAACCAATTGCATACAAATTTGAGCTTAATTGCGACAAGTTGATATGTTTAAGCTACTTCAGGAAAGAATAAGAAGAAGAGAGTTCTTGAACTATTTGGTAAATGGTGCAATGATGTGGCCACACTTATATCCGAAACACCCGAGCATGAAATTCTGCAGAGGAATATATATGATAGAGACATGATAAACACTTGGGGAATTGGAAGAGTGACTCTTTTAGGTGATGCTGCACATCCAATGCAACCAAATCTTGGTCAAGGAGGTTGTATGGCAATAGAGGTAGTTATTTTTAGTTTTCAACCCAATATTAAAAATAATTGATTGAAGTTCCTAGTAGTATTTTTATATTTAGTACTATACTTTATGCATTTTGGCATGAGGTTGAATTTACATTTTTTATGATTAATCTATCTAAATTTAACTTATATCATCACCAAAAGTGGTTTGTCGCAATATACGTGGATAGCGATCGTGGACAAACTTTACCTTTGAGCTTTACCTACTTACCTTCTTGGCCTGAGGATAGATATGCAGAGTCAAGGATCAAATATCTTTTCTATTACCACTTTAGCGCTCTTAAATAGAGAGCTATGAACAAGTAGGAGGAGCAAGCAATTAAAGGAATTTGTGTATGAGTAATGTATATGATATAAGTTTATTTCCTTAAGTCCCCTTCTTTTGTTGAAATCACTTTAATTTGCAGGATTCTTACCAATTGATACTTGAGCTTGATAAAGTTGCTAAACATGGCTATGGTGAATCTGAAGTTATCTCTGCACTTAGAAGGTATCCTATTTGTTATCTATACAGAAAATTGTTCTCCCTTCAATTGCAAATTTTTTTCATATAACAAGTACCCTTAAAATTCAATAGGGATTAGAGACCACCTAGACGTGTCATAAAAGCTAATTAAACCGTCTCTTTTTCATGGTTAAGTCCAGAATACTCTTCCAAGTTCCAATAATCAAAAGCCAATAATAAAAGAGTCATAGTATCTGTACACCTTTTTTAACATCAACATCATAGTTTTATAGTCCAACAGACCAACATTGTTTATATATTCTTTCTAATCCAACACACTGATAGGAATATGAAACAGGTTGACCCATTAGGCATGAATTGTTTGTATTTGTGTAGTTATTTTAACTTTAGGTACTTATTTAGGTAGTAACTGTGCAATTAGTTAAGCAGTTATGTGTCTGTATGACATGTACTGGTAGTATTTATATGGCTTATAAAACAGATTGTTCATAATATAATATAGTTATTTCTATGCATCAAATTCTCAAGTCCAACAATTTGGCCGGACTTGCAAGATGCCTTCAATGAGGATGGACTCGAGGGTGGAGGAATTAGACTGGCACGTGGAGAAGATTAATGTAGAAAGATGAAACGTTCGAACTCTTTTTATGGAAGTAAGTTAAGATCATTAGGATATGCAATGTAGAGTATGAGAAAGGACTTCACATAAGTGAAAAACAAGGTCGTAATCTTGGATTCTCTCCTATTTGTGTTAAAGGAAATTGCTAAGTCGAACGATCCTGTCATGTAAGATCATAGTGCCAGGAATTCCAACCAACCGAAATCTCACACATCTCTTGATGCTTGCCAGTTTGATGTCCAGCCAAAACAATCTGAAGAGGATACTTCAGATGTTCTTGAAAAGGCCTTAGAAAAGGTAGAAATGTGAAATTATGATGGTCCCGGTCCCACTCATTGGGTTGCCAAAGCAGGAAAAACATTTTAAATCCAAACTAGATGTGAAGATGTCCCTGACCTTTGTGAGCATGGAAGGTTCTATTATGTATTGGTTGAGAAATCTGCAGAAGAGATTATAAGAGATGTCGAGGGAAACAACATGACAGATGTTGTGCTTATCGGGGACTAGTTTCCACATTCCAGCCTCATGTCATGCTCCAGTGAGCTTTGATATGATAGGAATACGAAATATCCGGGACCAATTAGGCATGAATTATTTGTATTTGTGCATTTACTTTGTCTTTAAGCAGTTTATATGTAGTTAGTTAGGCAGGCATTTTTTATGCAGTTAGTTAGTCTGTTATGTGTTTCTATGACATGCATTGGTAGTATTTATATGTTTAGGGATGTGCAAGGTGGACATTGTTTGAAGGAGGAAACTCCTTGATATGGAGAAAGCTTATGAAATTGATGTAACATTCTTGAAATATGGCCTATTACTGAGATTATTCAAATATAATATGACTATTGGTGTCAATTTGGAGTCCAACATAGTGGCTTCATCTTTTCGTTTTTTATTGGATCTGGTACATTATTGCTGGTATGATCACACCTGCATCTTTTTGTCAGATACGAGAAGAAAAGAGTGCCAAGAGTTATGATCATGCACACTGCTACTAGGATGGCATCAAAAATGGTTGTCAACTATAAGCCATATATTGAATTCAATTTTTGGCCTCTTTCAGTATGTTCTTCTCTCAACATTAATTTCTTCTTAAATATGTAGTTCTTTACTTCATAATTGTCACCAAAAAACTGACAAAGGATTCAAAATTGTAATCTTTACATTTTTTTTAGCAGATTCTAAAAAATATAAAGATAAAGCACCCTGGCATTGTTATATCTAGTGCTTTTTTGGAGTTCATTTTTCCACAATTTGCTGATTGGATGCTTGCAGGTCATGGGTAAGAGATAGATATCTTGAATATGAAAACTATGGTTATAAACTTATAATCACTATTATTTTTGTAAACCAATTTCGAAGACTTTTTATTCAATCCTATTTTATTTCAATCTGGGTTGGTTGTAAGTTTTAATGTTATTCTTTGTCTCATTTGCAGATTGTTGTGAACCAACAAGGATCCTTTCCACCGAAGAGGTGAGTTCTTTTTTTTTTTTTTAAAAGACAAAAATGTCATTTCTTTATATAAAAAGATATAAGTGTTACACCATTTTGTTTTTTCTTTTGTTTTTTTTTTCCAGTATTTTCCTCCAAGGAGAGGATCCTACTTGCGATGAACATACCTATGTAACACATTGAAAATAAAAAAGGCCTACCAATTTTAACATTGTGTGATTAGTTAGAGTAATTTTTGTTGTTAAACTAAAGGCTACTATCACAATATTTTTTGGTAGTATAAGTGTATCCACTCACCCTACTAGGTAGGAAACTAATTCATTTCAGATAGTGTGTTACAACCCCTCCTAATAAGTGTCGTTCCCATAAATCATATATTAATTTTTTTGTCAGCGAACATTACATTACTAAACTAACACATTATTTATGCTAATATCACAATTAAGTTTGTTATCTTCATTAGATTCCTATTTCAATCACTAGAGCTATGAGAAATTAAAACTATTCTAACTTCTAACCCACTTTGCAAGCAGCAGACAAACCTTAACTAACAAATTGCCATTAGCTCCCCTAAATAAGGCAGTGGCTCAGTGCACAAAATTTTCACTTAGTGGAAACTGAAAATACATAGTTTTATTATACATCTTACATGTGAAGAGACTATTTCCGATCCATAAATTGTCCATGTTATACTATTGTTATGTGGGATGTAATGAAATGAATGTACTAGATGTAATATAAAATATGAGTATAGTATAAGTATTTAAATAATGCGAGTATTATGAAGGTTTTTCTGAGCTATTGCATGGATGTATAGGATGAGCCTTTGTTAAATTTCTAAAGAAATCACCTAACAAGTTTCTTTTACCTAATTTTAATAATTTAAAAATCTTGTAATTTAAAACATTCATAATTATTCTCTCATTTTTTTTCTCTATCCTTCCACTAATTTACCCAATGTTTCCCACATCGATGTTCAGAACAAAACAGGTATAACGAAAAAAATTGATAATTATAATCCCTTGTTCCTTCATTTTATGTTCATCGTTACATTTTTACTATGAGGGCTAGTTGCTGCGTTGGCTTAAATTTAATGGCCGATGGTAAAAAAAAAAAAAAGAAAGAGTATAAAATATGAAAGTGTTCATCAAATTCTAGATATGTACCCATTTTATTTACTGATGTAGTTTTAAAAACCATGGATTATAAACGCTTTCCACCCTATCAATCAGAATAGTAGCAATAAGAGAATTAACCTTGATATCCTTAGTTTTTAAAAACAATCCTTAATCATTAGTAGTAAAGCTACAAAAGCTTTGCACCATCACACTAACACCACCCTCATAATTAAGTCAATGTTATCGTTATGTGATGTGCAACAAATTATATATTATTAGAGTTTATTGATTCTTTCCTATCTTATTCTTATCATATCATTGTCTCATCTTAATTAAATTAGAAGTGTTAAAATTATCCATAATTCAATAAAATTAAATTCATTCACTAAAGCTAATAAATATAAATAGATATAATTCAATGAATAATTTTAGTAATATATAGATTTAAATACATCTATTATTCAAATGGATATATATATATATATATTCCATCTAAAAACAAACATTCACAAATAATGTTATTTGTTTTTCAATTTTAACTCTTACTTCCTTGTGGTACTTCACACTCTCACTTTGATTTTCTATGATCAATTGTAGGACATGCATATATAAGTTTTTTCTTAAACATCATATATTTGTAGAGTATTGCAAAACTTAACGTTTGGAACCTTAAACATCATATCCCTGTAGAATATTAAAAAGAACATTACACTTAGAATCTACCTTAAACATCATAGACTTATAGAATATTTTTTTTAAAATGATATGTTGAAAGTGTTTGTTTTTAAAATAACAATGTTTTCGTTTCAAAAGTGTTTTTAGTTCAAATTAAAAAAAAAAATTTAAGGATTAAATATTTATTAACATCCAAAACCAAATGCATTCATTTGCTACCCATAAACCAAATATATCCTAACTACATATAACATGTGGATTATGTATGTTGTATCTTAAGTTTTATACCTAAAGGAGGATATTGATAATCTTAACAACTTATATCTTAATAATCCACTAGAGGAATGTGCATACTTAACCTAAAACGAAAATATCCATAATCTTCTAGAAAAAATTGTTGAATGAAATATTCACAATCTTAACTACTTATATGTACATCCATTGAATGAATTGTGTGTGTATATTTAAATGATTCAAACTATTAGACAATATTCAATTCCAACTTGTTAATCACATGACCAAGCTTGGTTGTGTAGTTAAAGAAATAAGCCCCACCTAATAGGGGTGAGCAGACGTAGCTTTACTCTTCTTACTCAATATGACCTGATCAAGATCAGTTCCGAATAGAGTTGGGTCTCATCTGATTAGGGCTTGGTTTGGGTTTAAAGATTAGATATGGTCAATATTTAGGGTTAAATAGGGACAATAGGGACATAGCATGACTTGTCCCAACCCATCTCATGATCACTCACTCATGATATTTGTATGTGTCTCTATTTAAATGTATACATTCTCTAATTCTTTTATCATATACACATGATTAATCATATATATATTTATAATTTTATATGTCAAATTACATATTGATAATAATAAAAAATATTGAAAAGATTTTATCTGAAATGGGTATACATTATATTTAGTCGGGTTTAGGACCAGAGTCGGGTTTAAAGGTCGACCCGATCGATATTTATGGTCGAATTACCTTCGGGTCTAAGGTCAGACTGAGTTCAAAAAAATTACCCGACCAATATTTATAGTCAGGTAAAGACAAGCCCTTAACCTGTACTAACTCGACCCATGCTCACCCCAACAACCTAGTGCTAAGTTTGATAATTAAGTTTGACATTCTCTTCTTTGTTTGGCATAGGATTAGAGGATGAAGTATGATGGTATATAATACACATAATATAATCTCCAAATAAGTTAAACCAATTTTTGTTTCTCACCTCAATTTGATAATTAAAAATTTAAGAAAAACTTGTATGAAGATTCCTACACTACATCACATTTAAAGACAAGTATATTTTATATTATTTAATACTATTATTTATGACTAAATTTTAATTGAATTTTTTTATTGGTTGTCTCCATATACATATATCTCTATATTTCTTTAAAAATTATTATTGACCCAATATGATCTTTAAAATAAAATAAATTATAAAATAACCCTTCAAAGTTCCATGACAATAACTTGGTCCCTAAAAAAGTCACCAAAAAATCTCTCAATTGTTTTTGGATAAGTTGATTTTTAAATATTTGAATTTTGAACTATAATTTGGATGAAATAGAAAACTTAAATTTTATATTTAAGGGTACCCAATCAATATTAAATATCCCACTATATAAAGCAGACAATTTCTTGGGCGCCTCATTTGTTTTATTGTTGTGGTCTTAGAAAGATGAGTGAAGCGCTTCTATTTGATGACATTTTCAAGATTGAAGCTTTAAACCCTGATGGTCAAAAATATGACAAAGGTATCTCCTTTCTTTCTTATTTCCACTTCTTTTCATACAATAATTCATTTCCATTCAACTTAATTGTTTTCAATTTCTCAAAATTTTGTTACTGGTTTCAAACAGAATAATTGTTGTTAGTTGTAGACTTTATGGTTAATAATTAATTAATTAATTATGGGTTTTTAGTTTATTTTTACTACTTTTCTGGTCTCATTGCTTTGGCTTAGTTATTAGGGTTTTATGGATGGTTCAATTTATGTACTTTGTTTTTTAGTGTTTCCAGAGAGATTGACATACTTTGATTTTTAGGTTTTTTGTTTCTCTTTGTACTTTCCGCTTAATTAAGAAGAGAGAGAGAGAGAGAGAGACCCGAATTTATTCCTGAAATGTCTCAAACCTCCAGTTTGTTCCTTAAAAAATTCATATGACGGTCAAATTTAGTACCTAATAGGACTAAGAGTCCCTAAAATTTGATCTTGAAAGGGCTGTTTTGACCGGAATTTGAAATTTTTAGGAGCAATTTGAATTGTTCAGTGACCAATCCAGTCGCCGTGTAAAATTACATGTACCTATTTGGGTCTTTGGCAGATTTGGTTTCCTATGTTTATTTTCTAT
Source organism: Lupinus angustifolius (assembly GCF_001865875.1). Taxonomy (NCBI): domain Eukaryota; kingdom Viridiplantae; phylum Streptophyta; class Magnoliopsida; order Fabales; family Fabaceae; genus Lupinus; species Lupinus angustifolius. The sequence goes on from NC_032021.1 coordinate 7,162,566, forward strand.
TTTTTAGGTGAATCAAGATTTTGCTACAAATTAATGGTAGTTTATTATAAAGTTATGCAATTCAATTGACTGAAGTTGTAGTGGCGATTATCGTATTCTTCATACATTATTTTAGATAGATATTAGATTAGAAGCTGACCCCACCTAGAGGGAAAGGCTTGGATGTTGTTGTTGTATTAGATTAGATCCTTGTGGATTTTGCATCCTAGACAGTATTAAATGTTATATATAGTTTTCTGACCCTTTTTTGTGTCTGCATGTCACACTACTTAATTTTTGTGCGAGATCATCATGTGTTTGTTTGGCATGAGCTTTACAGTTTTGTGGCTATTTTCTTGTAGTTTCTCGGATTGTAGCACAAAGTGAGAAGTGTGGCATGTACATGCTCTTAGATGTAAATACAGAGATTTATCCTATGAGCAAAGATGAAAAATTCTTGATGGTACTCTCACCCTCACTTGTTCTAAATACTAAGGTAAACTTCGTTCTCTTCTCGCTTATGGTTCTCTTTTTTTCTTTGTAGACAATATAAACACAGTTCTCTTGTTTACTTAAATTAGTATTACTTCCCCGTCTACATGACCCAGCTCTTATATGAACTTCTATGTATCATTGAATTACCTGATTTGCCAATTATCATTGATGGACTTATGTTGTGTCAATTGGTGGCTGCTAACTAAATATTTTCTTACCTTTGACTTACTCTTAACACAATGGAATTAGAAATTGGACCAATACCTACTGAAAGGTTTTTTGCTTATTTAGATGTCTTGGCCTGGTTACAACAACAACAACAAAGCCTTTAAATCCCATATTGGTTACCTAGATCAAACGATGCCACAATGCTCTATCGTAAACCATGTTGTTTAACAAAGCATTATCTCTAAATCTTTCCTAATCATTTCCCCTATGTTTTCTAGGTCTCTCTTTCTCTAGGAATTAGACTAATCTCCATTTGATCTACTATCTGTAATGGTGCTTCTAACTCCTCCATACATATCCAAACTACCTAAGGCGCGATTCTACCAATGTAATGATATGCATTGGCCTAGTTAAGGTGTGAATTTGATAAATAAGAGGCAAGACACCGAATCAAAGGAGAATTAGTGTCTTCCATGTCTTGAAATGTAAAAAGAATAACTAATAATTGACTTCACAGAAGAGTCCTGAAATGACTGCTCCGAAGGCCATAAAAAGGGCTGCAATGCAATCTTTATAACTTCTACAAGGAATTTATGGTCCATGCTTTGAACATACAGACAAATTGACAATGCATTGTTTAAATTTTAATCCCATTATGTTGAATCATGATTCAGAAGTCCTACATTATAAGTTTTCTTTGCTATTGTGCCACACTTCATGATCTTGGTGAGGTGCCTTCATTGCCTTGTGACTTGATGTTCTCAGTTTCTCTGCAGACCACCATTCCGATGTTCAAATCAGTAAATCCATTGTGAAAAATTTAGAATAAAATAGACAAGAACAACATGTCATAAATACATAATTAGGAGGTAGTTATCCTATATAAAGATGGGAGATGACCCCATAATTGCTGGATGTGACTTGTCCTGACAAGCACTTGGCTCTATCACTGGGATGGTCTGGGTCCAGTATATGTAACCGTAGGGTTGGAATCTTCTCTAGTACTGGACCATCCAGTATTGGAATATGAGGATGATAATTTTAATATTATTTATTAAAAACTAATTAAACTCTGAACCCTTAAAAAAAAATTGTGCCATGTGTGAGGATCTGCACCCAGTATTGGACTCTCCAGTCTTGGATAGGATCTCGACTCATATCCATCACCTTCTGGCTGAGTAAAGAAGTCGAATACATTTTTAAGGTTGTTTTAAGTAATAATCTCTAATGAAGTATTTCACAGTACAGAAAATGTTTTTTTCCGTTTTTGTCAATAATAATAGTAATCAATAATGATGATGCTGATCTTTGTTTTTGTGCAATCTACAATCAACATATTTGTTAGACTAATTCAAATGACTCGTATTTGTCTCAGAGGTATCTAATGTTGCCTTTCATTAAATTGATTTACTCCTCAGGATGGCCCAGTGTCAATTCAAGACAAGTTTGAATACATCATGCACGGAAGGCTATATAACTTTGTGAATGATGGGGATTCGAAAACTGACGGTTCAAAAACTGATCTTGAAGTGTATGTAAACTTTCCGCTTTATATTTTTTTATTTTATTTTGTGTTTCATCAGAAATATTGCCTTGTATTTAACTCAACTGAGTTCTAGATTAAAATTTTAGCTATAGCACAATTAGTTTTACTGCACTTGCAGGCTGCGGCTATACTATTTTTCTTTTCAAGTAGTTGCAATGATGTGATTCCTTATTAACCTATTTCAACAAAGTGTGTATTGAAATAGGTTGATAAGGAATAACATCCTTGCAACTATAATAATTGACTTGCACGTATCAGCTTATTTTTATTTATTTGATGGATTGAATCTCTTTCTCCAGGGAGGTATATGCATCTTTTGGTGGACTACAGTTGATGCTGAGAGGGCATGCTTCCCATTGTCTTAAGTTTGCAGTGGATCAGAAATTGTTCTTACTAATAAGGAAGGTTTGACACTTGAAAGCCCTGATGAATTTGACTAGGGCTGAAAAGTTAAACATGTTGAATTTAACTATCTGTTTGCAAGTGTTGGATAATTTGTCTACTATTATTCTTGAAAGAATTACTTTTAGAAGTATGAGTTTTGTGTTTGGAATGTTTATCTAGAAGTAAGGACCAGTTTTGTTTGAGTGGTTCATCTACTGTCATGTCAATCTTTCCCTAGATAGAGTAATTTACAATATTTTTCTAATCTTTTCTTTGTTAGTAGAATGCATTTTTTAGTACTTTTGTTATGTTGAACATTTATGATTTCTGTTCAACCTAAACTTACCAGAGCTATATTCAAACAATTTAGTTTGAAGTTAAATTCCACTGTTCCACATCTGATATTTAACAGAAGCCATGTGATTCAGGGATTTTTCATGTTGTGTCAGTAATATACTTTTTGGTATAAACTTCATACCTATTTAAACTTATATAACTGAACTGATAACATGAATCTAATATGAGAAAAATATGTATACACCGACAATGTAAGTTTTTTATATTGTCGGTGCATCATTCATCATTCATTTTCAATTATCATTGACTTTTCAAAAAATTAAACCAAATGAATGGTGGATGATGCACTGACTGTATACACATATTTACACTCAGTGCATAGATTTAATACTCATCTAAATATCTAATACACCTTATTTTAAGAAAAATAGTTGTTAATTCTCTCCTGAACATGACAATAGAAAGTTCTCCAATGTTGACTAAGATACCTTGGTTTATCTTTTGTATATTATCATGGCCCATTTTATTCACTTGTCTCTTGAGATTCAAAATGTGATAAGTTGAATGTCACTTGATGAAATTTCTCCAATGAGAAAAACACTTTAAACCCATGAACCGTTGTCAAAGATGGGAAAATCTTGGGGGTTTGTTGACCTCAAGAAAAGAGGGTTTTGTCACCTTTTAAGTGATGTGCACTTAGGAAATGGAATAACAACCCTACTGATGTAGTGTTTATACACAGTGCCTTAGTTAGAGACCATTACCCTAGATTAATACATTGTTGGTCAAAACTACTTATTAGGTCCATAAACTAGTCGATAATTAGTACACCAAGTTTCTAAACATATTATACATCATACTTATATTGTACTTGTAATAGGTATACAATTCATTACATGCCCGAATGTTTATAATAATACTCATACACATGGTATGAAGTCCCAAAAATTTACAAGGCACAAATTTCTTTTTATGAAACCAAAAGTTGCTTTGGTAACAATGCAAACAACCGCAATCATATCTTAGCCTCACTCAATGAGATCGACTACATGATTGGTTTCGGATGTCTAGTAGCTAGCCTCTAAACACATTTGCATGGGATAAGCATATCTAAGAATATCCAGTATAATAAGTTATGTTGTGGCTGGCTAAAAAATTTAATCAGATTTTCTTTAGCACTTTCTAATTTTTGTACCATGAAAAAACTCAGAAACGAGTTAAGAGCAGACAGATTAATTAAAGCTTAAAAACAACACCCAGTTCTAAGAACAGAGTTTGAATAAATTTCAACTACTTGTCTTAGTGTGACTCCAACTCATAGTGATTAATAATTCAAATAGAGATTCTCTAATCTTTGACATTGATCTTGAGTTCTCTCTTCCTCTCCTGTCTTTCTTTTACTATAAAGATGACAATCATAGTGATTAATAATTTCTTTATTTAACTTATGTATTGCTTACTAAATTTTATCTATCACTTATCGGGTTTATTATAAATGAAATCTTGTAATAATAATATAAAAAATGATGAAAGATATAGAATTAGGTACTATGCATCTACATAACATGTAACTATGCTAAGAAGTGGCTTATACAGTGAACAAGGTTTACTAATACATGCATAACAGAAGATTCATCATTGGCAAGTAGCAAAGAGAATATTGAAATACCATAGTGGCACCATATCTTATGGATTAATAATGATATAGGTACTAAACCATTCACGCTATTTATTTCGAGTTGGTTAGAATTCAATTATGACTGAATTATTTAGCAGTTCATTTTGACATTGCTCATTAACACTTCAACTAGTCATTCTCTAATATCAAATTAATGGAATGATGTAGCAGCATTAGATGAAAGTTAAAGTTATGACTAACGGTGCAAATGGAAATAAATTTGAAAGATCAAATAACCAAAATAAAAGTGTACGGATCTTTCACTTATAAATAAATACTTTATAAGATGCATATTTTTCTCGATCTTTTGCACAGAAAAATTAATATATATGGCAAGAGCTTCTTTTAGTCTTATTTTCTGATCAACTTTTAAAGTTTGTTGATGTCAACTTTCAATCAATACCGATTTCACATAGAAACTTCAAATATAATGATAAGCCAAATGACATGACACAGTTTTGAATAGTTCTGAATTTAAAGAAAAGAGAGAAGGGATTTTAGAAATATTCGATAGAAATGATAAATCCAATTCACCGTTGGACGGTAAAATATTAACAAGAAAATAAATTTCATATAGCATATATAAAAATATTGCATTGGATGAATAGATTCAGTGGACAATATAGAATTATAAATAAATGTGTTTAAGAAAAAGTAGCTCCTATTGTAAAGAATTGTGCCTTACGTGGTTTGGAGATGTGTAAAGGATACTATTGGATACCCCAAATATGGAAAGTAGACCCAACAGAGGTTAATCTATTTTCTAGAGGAAGATCGAAACCAAGAAAAAACATTGGTGAAACGATTAGGAAATATTTAGATATCAATACTTTCTCAATAAACATAATTTATGATAGATCATTATAATATGGTTCGATCTATATAACTGACCTCAAGTAGGGATGAAGGTTTGGTTGTTGTTCTACCCTTCAATGTGAATATAGAAACCAACTAATATGTCATAAGAAGTCACTAACAGCTTATTCGTTTTAAATTTATCCCAATGCATAACATACAATAGTAATAACATTATTTAAAATCTATAGTTCCATTCAACAGGACTCAACCAAGGATTTGGTGATAAGGAACTACACCTCATCAAGGTATCAACACAGCAGATCCTGAGGTTTTCCTACCCTCCAAGTCTTCATGTGCTTTTGCAGCCTCAGATAAAGGGTAAGTATGATTAACACGCACCTTCAACACACCAGAAGCAACATTTGCAAACAACTCCCCAGCAGCCTCTAATAGTTCATCCCGAGTTACCACATATTGCATTAGGGTAGGCCTTGTCAGGAACAGAGATTTTGTAGCGATGGCGGATAATGGAACTGGATCAGGTGAACCTGATGACTGCCCGAAACTCACCATGTAGCCTCGAAGCTTTAAGGATGCCAAAGATCCCTGCACAAACCATAGCATACACATTTAAGGACTTTTTCTCATTGTACTCCTATATTTTGAAAAGAGGGAATAGAAACATCATTGAAATAGATATTGTAACCCAAAGCTCAAATTAATACTTCATAACAAAACAAAGCTTTGATCAGATAGAAATCAGTGTGATCATCAACAATGAAGTAAGGAGCTAATTTCACATATAAATTGTAAGGACAATTCTATATATATCCATAAAACCACTGTTGACTTAATCGCGATTTATCGCGTAGGGTCATGCGAGGTTAAATTTTCAAAGAGGCTAGCAAGCTACGTTCCCTGCAGAACTGTGAGTTGGATGTCACAGGTGAGATCGAAGGGACGACTCATGAGATCGTGATATTGTTCCGATCTGGGTGATCCTGCTGCACGAGGTCGGGGCGTAAATATTGGGCCTACAACATACTCTTTGTTTTATTTCACATTGTTGGTCGCTTTGTCTCTGTTTTTTGCTATCCCCTTGCGCGATTTGTTTTATTGATTTAGATATCTGATTATGATACTTGTTGGTGTTTTTTGCAATCAAAGACTGTAGTTAACTGTCTTGATATGTTAGTTTTGAAGTTATGTGAGGCATAAGACTTTAGTATGCCTATATTTTGATTTTCATTGTTGATTATGTTTAAGGCTAAGTTTTATCAAATTTATATGTTAATTTTGTTATTTATAGCAATGGAAAAAGTTGTCTTTTAGACAGGTTTTCAATTTTTGTGTGTGTATATGTATATGTTTTGTTTAAAAAAAAAAAAATCATGTTTGATAGGATCTTACGATCACACGCTTTGTGTGTCCACCTACCCCTCCCGATCTTGTTAACAATGCATAAAACCATTACTCACACCCAGATGGATAGACCGGACGGAAATTCTTGAACTTCA